>NC_050101.1:119163727-119466757 GCF_902167145.1 Zea mays | reverse complement strand
TGTTTTCTCTGATTTTTCAGATGCAAGTTGATGCTACACCCAATCACACACTGAATCTGCCCCACAGCACACCGAACTTCAGCACTGGGGATTTCCCTGCACTTCCAACAGCTGAGGACCAAAATGGTTTCAATCAGGGTAATGTGGATGTACTTGGCATGTTCAATGGGCGCAGTTCATCTGCGATGCCTACTGGAGCTGGTGATTTTGTTTCAGCCGTTCGCAAACTTGCATCGCAGAACTCTGGCCAGTGGAAGTTTAAAAAAGGTCCTGAGTATGGTAATGGCATTTCAGCTCTTTCTGTACCCAAGCAGTACAGTTCTAGCACTAAACAATCGTCTGGGAACAAGTTTCAAAGCATCAGCAGTGGAAGAGTTGCCCCATGGCTTGAGACTGGTGATGCAGTGGGTAATACTCATCTGATACTCTGAAGTCTTTCTGGTCCATATTGCACAGTTCCCTCTACGTTTCATGTTTGGATGAGTATTGCTCTTGCCCGTTTTCTTCATTTAGTGAAAAATCGGGAATGGATAGATAGAAATCAGGGAGAATTATGCTAACTTTTGAGTTCCTTTACTGTGATCCAATTATCGCTGATTAATTTGTCTCTGTATATGCAATCCACCAGCAAGTATGTACTCAGAATCAAGGGGAGAGGCTCGTGATTTTGCTAGGGTCCGGAATACCTGCTTTGAGCAGGTAAGCACTATAGCATTATGGATACTGAAGTCTACATTTGCAATTTACTTTACCTGTTCGATGAGGTCCATTTTTTTTCATGAATAGAGTTCACTATCTGTAACATACTGTTTTTAAATTTGGTATACCTTATGAGTTGCTAAGGTATTAAGAATTCACATAAGGATACACCTGACAGGCTAGACAGGCTTACTTGGTTGGCAACAAGGCTCTTGCGAAGGAGCTCAGCATGAAGGGGCAGGCCTACAATGTGCAAATGAAAGCGGCTCATGAGAAAGCTAGAGAAGCTATTTACCGACAAAGGTCTGATAGTTGTTTTACATGTTGACTTCTTTCTGGGTTGTTCGAGCTGATGTAACATTGAAGTCGTTTTCTGATGTGTAGGAATCCTGTTTCTTCCCAACGTGGGGGTGGTGACCACCTGATTGATTTACATGGCCTGCATGTGAACGAAGCAATCCACATCCTGAAGGGTGAGCTCACCGCCTTGAAGAGCGCGGCGAGGGCAGCAGGGGAGAGGATGCAAGTCATGGTTTGCGTTGGAACAGGCCACCACACCAAGGGCTCTCGCACTGCGAGGTTGCCCATCGCTGTGGAGCAGTTCCTGCTGGATGAAGGCCTCCAGTACACGCAGCCTCAGGCGGGTCTGCTCCGAGTGATGGTGTACTAACATCTCTTAGGTGAGACATCACGGTGAGGAAAAAAACTCCAAAAAAAGAGAAAAGAGATGTACGAAAACGCAGGAAAAAAAAGCGTCGTTGGAGCACGCACTGTTATTCCGTGTAGCTGTATATTAAAAGAGGCAGCAGGAGAATAGCCTGACAACAGGATACAGTGTAAAATTATACGTAGCTTCCTTCATTCAATTCACATTCCTTTTCCATCCATCCGCTGCTGTGCGAGGTAAGTGGCTGCTGAACACTGCGACGCACTTGGGGCCATTTGGTGCTACTGAGCTCTGCCTGCTGCGTCTTCGTCCCTCTTTGGATCCTAGATCGTTCTTCCTGGCTTGTTCCTTGCACTTGGGGCCAGTGTAAAATTGTTTGTTGCTAGCTGACCACCAGCTCCTTGATGAGGAGCAGGCAGCTGCTGCTGATCCTGAGTAGACCTCTACAGCTAAAAGGTTATCGCCGTCTTCCTCAGCTACGGAGACCACGATCAGCTCTTCATCGTACATGGAGACCGTCGTCGCCAACTTAGGCATTGTACCAGAATATTATCAGTATGATGACTAATCCTAGCTACGCGATTAGAGTGATTGTTAGACCCTATGCCATGGACCGACGGAGTGGCGTCACACTTTTACTCTTCATTTTTAGTTTCTTCATTTTTCGTCGGACCATATGCTGAGATAGTGAGATAGACGTTGGAGCGACAACTATAACATTCGGACGACTAAGATTAGGGGGTTGGAGCGACAACTATGACGTTCGGACGACTAAGATTAGGGGAATTAATTTTTAATTTCTTTATTTTATTCTATTTTAGTTACTAAATTGCTAAATACGAAAACTGAAATAGAGTTTTAGTTTCTATATTTAATAATTTAGAGACTTCTTTTAGTTGAGGAAACCTAGCTGAGTGACCACACTCGTAGGCCGCACCATGTCAGCCAGCACGAAAAACATTGCATTTGCCTCTGATAGAACGAAGGTCTTTTTTTCTTTCTCTTTTCCCGTAGTTGCCATTGCAAATTCATATTAGACTAATATAACATAAGTGAAGCAAACTGAGAGCTAATAATATTACTGAACTAATAATATAGACCGGCGGTACTAATCTTTTGCATGGTTGGAGTGATGCCATTTTCTCATGTAATGTAGAAAATGATTAGTAAAACACTAGTATGTCACCAGACAAGCACGTGGACGACATGAGTGCTAAGTTTCTCGTCACACAAACCACGTGAATGTCAGTTTTTGATAACATATAACGACAATCTAATCCGATCAGAGAGGCCTAGCTAAATATGGCAAGACACACAGACGACAAGAATACCAATTTTCTCCGTCACACATGCCACATGAATATCGTTTTTTTGGTGAAGCAACCTACTCTCATCAGTCATCACATAGATCTAGCAGAATGAGTCATTATTAGTTGTTGTTCATTCTAGAAGTTTTCTTTTGCTTCTAGACATTGGATGGCTTTGATGAATCTTCCTTCTAATGTACATTGCAGGACTTTATGATGCCATCTAAGATTGCTACTTTTTTGGTTGAGGTGTACTGTCTTTGCCTTGTCTTTCCATCTACCTTCCCATGTCTTTGTGTCTCAGATGTACTCTGCCTTTTTTTTTGAAAGACGTGAAGATTTTTCTGTTTGCCCTCTTGAGGACTTCATTTGATTAGGGGTGGTAGACGGAGGCGAAGTTGGCGTTCATACAAGCATACGTCATTGAACTCGTGATTGTTGAATTGCTTGCCATTGTCGACGGTGATTTTGGAGCGTAACCTGGCGAATTAACAAATTATATTCTGCCAAAAGAATTTTTGGGATGTCTTGGATGTAATTGTGGATACCTCCTTGGCCTTGATCCACTTTGTGAAGTATTAGACCGTCACTAGGTCATACTTGAGATTGCCTAGTGCGGTTGGGAGGGGGCTAACGATGTTGGGAAAATAAATCTCTGCATATCGGCTCCAAATAGCTGGCGCTGCATCCCCTCACGTCGAGAACAAATAGGCCCATAGAGCAGATCGTCTAGTCCACCTCAAAGACAATCATCGTGGTGTGAGAGGCTTGTTGTGTGGGCCTTTTTGTTCTCGGCGTGAGGGGTTGCAGCGCCAATTGTTTGAAGCTGGTATGCAAACAATTTATTTCCGACAATGTTGGTGCCCCACAGTTGCAGGGGCCATATGGGGCTATTAACCTAGTTAGCTGCGAAGGACCCCCTTCATGTTGAAATTTTCTGACAAACTTCACATGATTGGGTTGTGAAGAGTGTGTCCTTGACTATTCCTGGCCAAAAGAAACCCTAGCACATGACCTTCGATATAAGGGCTCTAGGACCTATGTGACATCCACACAATCCTTTGTGGACTTCGAGTAAGATGCTTTTGCCTTCACCATGGGTGATACATTTGAGGACCAGTTGGACTATGCCTTTTTGTATAGACAGTCTTTGATTATTGTGTGCCCCCAACTACGGTGCTTGAGTCTAGATGCTTATGCCTTGTCATGAGGGTAAAAATGTCCACGCAGGTACAAAATGATTGGGTCCCTCCAACCTTTAGTTGTTATGATGTTAATTGTTTGCCCTTCGCCCTTGTTTTTGGCTAAAGGTCTTGTCAAAACTTGATAAAATACATCTGGGGGCAAGACTTCACCCCTTGCTGCAGCCTTTGTTGTCATGTCCACCTCTACGTTTTTTTCTCTTTCTATGTACTGGAGAGTGAAAACGCAGAACTATTTCTCTAGACTTTGGACAACTAAAAGATATTGTAACAGCTATGACTTCCTGGCGATGCAGTCTTTTTCTACTTGACCTACCAGAATTCTGGAGTTTGTCTTGATGATGCAAATTTTGACCCCAAGGGCTCTAAGCTTCTGTAGGCCGAGGATTATTGCTTCATATTTGACGATGTTGTTGGTGCATCTTTTGGAGTCCTGAGCAAATCAATTCGTGTAGCATATTTGCACTTTGAACCTAAGGGCGCAGTGACTGCGGTGGTCCCTACTCTAGAATAGCCCTAAGCGCCGTCATAGTGAAACATCCATACTGTTTTTGAACTGGGTGTGAAGGCCCCACCGATCCTGTTGGATCCATAATGATGTCTACAAAGACCTAACACTTTATTGCATTTCTTGACTCAAAGTATATTACGTACTTTGATAGTTCCATGGCCCATTTGCCAATTCTTGCAGAGGCCTTTGGATTCTTGAATATGTAGCTCAGACTTTGGTCTATTATACCTTTATTTTGTGTGCTTCAAAATAGTGTGTAGTGTCAGAGCTTGCGCAAGGCATCACAACAACATATGCTATCTTCTTCATCTCTAATATGCTGGATTTTGATTCTAAGAGGACTTAGAAGATAAACTATACTAGATATTATTGAACTCTGCCCTTGACCTCTTTTTTCTTGGACGAGGGTTGCGCTTACGACATTGTATGACACAACAACATATAGAAGAAGGGTGTCTGCCATATCAGGGCTGACTAGCATGGTGAGCTCTATTAGGTAGGCTTTGAGAGACTCGAAGGGGTATGTCCCTAGATGAAGTCCCTTGCATCGCATAAAGTCTTGAGGAAAGAGAGACTTCACTTAGTTGATCGTGAAATAAATTTGTTGAGAGAAGCAATCCTAGCGGTCAACATATGGATGTCTCTAATCAACTAAGACGTCTTCTGAAAGTCGCCTAGAGGGGGGGTGAATAGGGCGAAACTGAAATTCTCAAAAATAATCACAACTACAAGCCGGGTTAGCGTTAGAAATATAATTGAGTCCGCGAGAGAGGGTGCAAAACAAATCGTAAGCGAATAAGGAGTGTGACACGTGGATTTGTTTTACCGAGGTTCGGTTCTCGCAAACCTACTCCCCGTTGAGGTGGTCACAAAGACCGGGTCTCTTTCAACCCTTTCCCTCTCTCAAACGATCCCTCGGACCGAGTGAGCTTTCTCTTCTCAAATGCTTGGAACACAAAGTTCCCACAAGGACCACCACAAGATTGGTGTCTCTTGCCTCAATTACAAGTGAGTTTGATCGCAATGAAGAATCAAAGAAAGAAGAAAGCAATCCAAGCGCAAGAGCTCGAAAGAACACAAGCAAATCTCTCTCACTAATCACTAGGGCGTTGTGTGGAGTTTGGAGAGGATTTGATCACTTGGGTGTGTCTAGAATTGAATGCAAGAGCTATTGTAAGTAGTTGAAGTGGGAAAACTTGGATGACTTGAATGTGGGGTGGTTGGGGGTATTTATAGCCCCAACCACCAAACTAGTCGTTTGGTGGTGGCTGATTGTCGTATGGTGCACCGGACAGTCCGGTGCACACCGGACATGTCCGGTGCGCCAGCCATGTCACCAGGCCGTTGGGATTCGACCGTTGGAGCTTCTGACTTCTGGGCCCGTCTGGCTGTCCGGTGTACACCGGACATGTACTGTAGATTGTCCGGTGCACCGTATCGCGCATGCCTGACTTCTGCGCGCTTCTGGCGCGCATTAAATGCGCCTGCAGGTGACCGTTGGCGCGAAGTAGACGTTGCTCTGCTGGTTTACCGGACAGTCCGGTGCACACCGGACAGTCCGGTGAATTATAGCGGAGCGAATTTCCCGAGGCTGGCGAGTTCCAGAGCCGCTCTTCCCTGGGTCACCGGACACTGTCCGGTGTACACCGGACAGTCCGGTGAATTATAGCAGAGCGCCTCTGGATTTTCCCGAAGGTGAGGAGTTCAGCGTGAAGTCTCCTGGTGCACCGGACACAGTCCGGTGGTGCACCGGACACTGTCCGGTGGCACACCGGACAGTCCGGTGCGCCAGACCAGGGCACACTTCGGTTATCCCTTTGCTCCTTTGTTGAACCTCATACTTGGTCCTTTTATTGGCTAAGTGTGAACCTTTGGCACCTGTATAACTTGTACACTAGAGCAAACTAGTTAGTCCAATTATTTGTGTTGGGCAATTCAACCACCAAAATCATTTAGGAAATAGGTGTAAGCCTAATTCCCTTTCAATCTCCCCCTTTTTGGTGATTGATGCCAACACAAACCAAAGCAAATATAGAAGTGCATAATTGAACTAGTTTGCATAATGTAAGTGCAAAGGTTGTTTGGAAATGAGCCAATATAAATACTTATAAGATATGCATGGATTGTTTCTTCAATTTTTGACATTTTGGACCACGCTTGCACCACATGTTTTGTTTTTGCAAATTCTTTTGTAAATCTTCTTCAAAGTTGTTTTGCAAATAGTCAAAGGCAAATGAATAAGATTTTGCTAAGCATTTTTAAGATTTGAAATTTTCTCTCCCTGTTTCAAATGCTTTTCCTTTACTAAACAAAACTCCCCCTAAATGAAATCCTCCTCTTAGTGTTCAAGAGGGTTTTGATATATCAATTTCGAAATACTACTTTTCTCCCCCTTTTGAACACAATAAGATACCAATTTTAAATTTATCAATTGAGAATCATACCAATTGAAAAAACTCTTTTTGAAATTAGGTGGTGGTGCGGTCCTTTTGCTTTGGGCTAATATTTTCTCCCCCTTTGGCATGAATCGCCAAAAACGGAGTCATTAGAGCCCTTAGAATTACTTTCTCCCCCTTTGGTCATAAATAGATGAGTGAGGATCATACCAAAGACGGAGTCCTTTTCTCCCCAAAGATGGAGAGTTGCTCGGAGTGATGGCGAAGGATGAGTTACGGAGTGGAAGCCTTTGTCTTCGCCGAAGACTCCAATTTCCTTTCAATAGACCTATGACTTGGTTTGAAATGGACTTGAAAGCACATTAGTCATAGCATATGAAAGAGACATGATCAAAGGTATATGAATGAGCTATGTGTGCAAATCAACAAAAGAAGTTCCTAAAATCAAGAATATTTAGCTCATGCCTACGTTTGTTAAAAGTTTGTTCATCAAGTGGCTTGGTAAAGATATCGGCTAATTGATCTTTAGTATTAATGTATGAAATCTCGATATCTCCCTTTTGTTGGTGATCCCTTAAAAAACTGATACCGAATGGCTATGTGTTTAGTGCGGCTATGCTCAACGGGATTATCCGCCATGCGGGTTGCACTCTCATTATCACATAGAAGAGGAACTTTGGTTAATTTGTAACCATAGTCCCTAAGGGTTTGCCTCATCCAAAGTAGTTGCGCGCAACAATGTCCTGCGGCAATGTATTCGGCCTCGGCGGTAGAAAGAGCTACGGAATTTTGCTTCTTTGAAGCCCAAGACACCAAGGATCTTCCCAAGAACTGGCAAGTCCCCGATGTGCTCTTTCTATTGATTTTACACCCTGCCCAATCGGCATCCGAATAACCAATCAAATCAAATGTGGATCCCCTAGGATACTAAAGCCCAAACTTAGGAGTATGAACCAAATATCTTAAGATTCGTTTTACGGCCGTAAGGTGAGCTTCCTTAGGGTCGGCTTGGAATCTTGCACACATGCATACGGAAAGCATAATATCCGGTCGAGATGCACATAAATATAGCAAAGAGCCTATCATCGACCGGTATACCTTTTGATCGACGGATTTACCTCCTTCGTCGAGGTCGAGATGCCCATTGGTTCCCATGGGTGTCTTGATGGGTTTGGCATCCTTCATTCCAAACTTGCTTAGAGCATCTTGAGTATACTTCGTTTGGCTTAGGAAGGTGCCTTCTTGGAGTTGCTTCACTTGGAATCCTAAGAAGTACTTCAACTCCCCCATCATAGACATCTCGAACTTTTGTGTCATGATCGTACTAAATTCTTCACATGTAGACTCGTTAGTAGACCCAAATATAATATCATCAACATAAATTTGGCATACAAACAAGTCATTTTCAAGAGTTTTAGTGAATAAAGTAGGATCGGCCTTTCCAACTTTGAAGCCATTAGTGATAAGGAAATCCCTAAGGCATTCATACCATGCTCTTGGGGCTTGCTTGAGCCCATAAAGCGCCTTAGAGAGTTTATACACATGGTTAGGGTACTCACTATCTTCAAAGCCGGGAGGTTGCTCAACATAGACCTCTTCCTTGATTGGTCCATTGAGGAAGGCACTCTTCACGTCCATTTGGTAAAGCTTGAAGCCATGGTAAGTAGCATAGGCCAATAATATACGAATTGACTCGAGCCTAGCTACGGGTGCATAGGTTTCACCGAAATCCAAACCTTCGACTTGGGAGTATCCCTTGGCCACAAGTCGAGCTTTGTTCCTTGTCACCACACCATGCTCATCTTGCTTGTTGTGGAAGACCCATTTGGTTCCTACAACATTTTGATTAGGACGTGGAACTAAATGTCATACCTCATTCCTAGTGAAGTTGTTGAGCTCCTCTTGCATTGCCACCACCCAATCCGAATCTTGTAGTGCTTCCTCTACCCTGTGCGGCTCAATAGAGGAAACAAACGAGTAATGTTCACAAAAATGTGCAACACGAGATCTAGTGGTTACCCCCTTATGAATGTCGCCGAGGATGGTGTCGACGGGGTGATCTCGTTGGATTGCTTGGTGGACTCTTGGGTGTGGCGGCCTTTGTTCTTCATCCTCCTTGCCTTGATCATTTGCATCCCCCCCTTGATCATTGCCGTCATCTTGAGGTGGCTCATTTGATTGATCTTCTCCTTCATCAACTTGAGCCTCATCCTCATTTTGAGTTGGTGGGGATGCTTGTGTGGAGGAGGATGGTTGATCTTGTGCATTTGGAGGCTCTTCGGATTCCTTAGGACACACATCCCCAATGGACATGTTCCTTAGTGCGATGCACGGAGCCTCTTCAATACCTATCTCATCAAGATCAACTTGCTCTACTTGAGAGCCGTTAGTCTCATCAAACACAACGTCACAAGAAACTTCAACTTGTCCGGAGGACTTGTTAAAGACTCTATATGCCCTTGTGTTTGAATCATATCCTAGTAAAAAGCCTTCTACTGTCTTAGGAGCAAATTTAGATTTTCTACCTCTTTTAACAAGAATAAAGCATTTGCTACCAAAGACTCTAAAATATGAAATATTGGGCTTTTTACCGGTTAGGAGTTCATAAGATGTCTTCTTGAGGATTCGGTGTAGATATAACCGATTGATGGCGTAGCAGGCGGTGTTGACCGCCTCGGCCCAAAACCGATCCGAAGTCTTGTACTCATCAAGCATGGTTCTTGCCATGTCCAATAGAGTTCTATTCTTCCTCTCCACTACACCATTTTGTTGTGGGGTGTAGGGAGAAGAGAACTCATGCTTGATGCCCTCCTCCTCAAGGAAGCCTTCAATTTGTGAGTTCTTGAACTCCGTCCCGTTGTCACTTCTAATTTTCTTGATCCTTAAGGCGAACTCATTTTGAGCCCGTCTCAAGAATCCCTTTAAGGTCTCTTGGGTATGAGATTTTTCCTGCAAAAAGAACACCCAAGTGAAGCGAGAATAATCATCCACAATTACTAGATAGTACTTACTCCCGCCGATGCTTATGTAAGCGATCGGGCCGAATAGGTCCATGTGTAGGAGCTCCAGTGGCCTGTCGGTCGTCATGATGTTCTTGTGTGGATGATGGGCACCAACCTGCTTTCCTGCTTAGCATGCGCTACAAACCCTGTCTTTCTCAAAATGAACATTGGTTAATCCTAAAATGTGCTCTCCCTTTAGAAGCTTATGAAGATTCTTCATCCCAACATGTGCTAGTCGGCGATGCCAGAGCCAGCCCATGTTAGTCTTAGCAATTAAGCAAGTGTCGAGTTCAGCTTTATCAAAATTCACTAAGTATAGCTGACCCTCTAACACTCCCTTAAATGCTATTGAATCATCACTTCTTCTAAAGACAGTGACACCTACATCAGTGAATAAACAGTTGTAGCCCATTTTGCATAATTGAGATACAGAAAGCAAATTGTAATCTAATGAATCTACAAGAAAAACATTGAAAATAGAATGGTCAGGTGATATAGCAATTTTACCCAATCCTTTGACCAACCCTTGATTTCCATCCCCGAATGTAATAGCTCGTTGGGGATCTTGGTTTTTCTCATAAGAGGAGAACATCTTCTTCTCCCCTGTCATGTGGTTTGTGCACCCGCTGTCGATAATTCAACTTGAGCCCCCGGATGCATAAACCTACAAAACAAGTTTAGTTCTTGACTTTAGGTACCCAAATGGTTTTGGGTCCTTTGGCATTAGACACAAGAACTTTGGGTACCCAAACACAAGTATTTGACCCCTTGTGCTTGCCCCCAACATATTTGGCAACTACCTTGCCAGATTTGTTAGTCAAAACATAAGATGCATCAAAAGTTTTAAATGAGATGTCATGGTCATTTGATGCACTAGGAGTTTTCTTCTTAGGCAACTTAGCATGGGATTGTTGCCTAGAACTAGATGTCTCACTCTTATACATAAAAGCATGATTAGGACCAGAGTGAGACTTCCTAGAGTGAATTTTCCTAATTTTGCTCTCAGGATAACCGGCAGGGTACAAAATGTATCCCTCGTTATCCTGAGGCATGGGAGCCTTGCCCTTAACAAAATTAGACAACTTCTTAGGAGGGGCATTAATTTTGACATTGCCTCCCTGTTGGAAGTCAATGCCATCCTTAATGCCAGGGCGTCTCCCTCTATAGAGCATGCTTCTAGCAAATTTAAACTTTTCATTTTCTAAGTCATGCTCGGCAATCTTAGCATCTAGTTTTGCTATATGATCATTTTGTTGTTTAATTAAAGCCATGTGATCATGAATAACATTAACATTAATATCTCTACATCTAGAACAAATAGAAGTGTGCTCAACAGTAGATGTAGAGGGTTTGCAAGATTTTAATTCTACAACCTTAGCATGCAATATATCATTTTTAGTTCTAAGGTCGGAAATTGTAGCATTGCAAACATCTAACTCTTTAGCCTTAGCAAGCAATTTTTCATTTTCAATCCTAAGGCTAGCAAGAGACATGTTTAATTCTTCAATCTTAGCAAGCAAATCATCATTATCATTTCTAAGATTGGGAATTGAGACATTACAAGCATTAGAATCAACCTTAGCTAACAAATTAGCATTTTTATTTCTAAGGTTGTCAATAGTTTCATGGCAAGAGCTTAGCTCACTAGAAAGTTTTTCACATTTTTCTACTTCTAGAGCGTAAGCATTTTTGACCTTAACATGCTTCTTATTTTCTTTAATAAGGAAGTCCTCTTGGGTGTCCAAAGATCATCCTTTTCATGAATAGCACTAATCAATTCATTAAGTTTCTCTTTTTGTTGCATGTTGAGGTTGGCAAAAAGAGTGTGCAAGTTATCTTCCTCATCACTAGCATTTTCATCACTAGAGGATTCATATCTAGTGGAGGATTTAGATTTAACCTTCTTCTTTTTGTCGTCCTTTGCCATGAGGCACTTGTGGCCGACGTTGGGGAAGAGAAGTCCCTTGGTGACGGCGATGTTGGCGGCGTCCTCGTCGGAGGAGGAGTCGCTAGAGCTTTCGTCGGAGTCCCACTCCCGACAAACATGGGCATCGCCGCCCCTCTTCTTGTAGTATCTCTTCTTCTCCTTTCTTCTCCCCTTCTTGTCGTCGCCCCTGTCACTGTCACTAGATATAGGAAATTTTGCAATAAAATGACCGGGCTTACCACATTTGTAACACACTTTCTTGGAGCGAGGTTTGTAGTCCTCCCCCCTCCTTTGTTTGAGGATTTGGCGGAAGCTCTTGATGACGAGCGCCATTTCCTCATTGTCAAACTTGGAGGCGTCGATTGGTTGTCTACTTGGTGTAGACTCCTCCTTCTTCTCCTCCGTTGCCTTGAATGCAACCGGTTGAGCTTCGGACGTGGAGGGACCGTCAAGCTCGTTGATCTTTCGTGAGCCCTTGATCATAAATTCAAAGCTCACAAAATTCCCGATTACTTCCTCGGGAGTCATTAGTGTGTATCTTGGATTGCCACGAATTAATTGCACTTGAGTAGGGTTAAGGAAAATAAGAGATCTTAGAATAACCTTAACCACCTCGTGGTCATCCCACTTTTTGCTCCCAAGGTTGCGCACTTGGTTCACCAAGGTTTTGAGCCGGTTGTACATGTCTTGTGGCTCCTCCCCTTGGCGTAGACGGAAGCGACCGAGCTCCCCCTCGATCGTTTCCCACTTGGTGATCTTGGTGAGTTCATCACCCTCGTGCGCCGTCTTGAGCACGTCCCAAACTTCCTTGGCGCTTTTTAGTCCTTGCACCTTGTTGTACTCCTCCCTACTTAGAGAGGCGAGGAGTATGGTTGTAGCTTGGGAGTTGAAGTGCTCGATTTGGGCCACCTCGTCCTCATCATAATCCTCATCCCCTACGGATGGTACCTGTGCTCCAAACTCAACAACATTCCATATACTTTTGTGGAGTGAGGTTAGATGAAATTTCATTAAATCACTCCACCTAGCATAATCTTCACCGTCAAAGGTTGGCGGTTTGCCTAATGGAACGGAAAGTAATGGAGTATGTCTAGAAGTACGAGGATAATGTAAGGGGATCTTACTAAACTTCTTGCGCTCATGGCACTTAGAAGTTATGGAGGGCGTGTCGGAGCCGGAGGTAGAAGGTGATGAAGTGTCGGTCTCGTAGTAGACCACCTTCCTCATCTTCTTTATTTTGTCGCCACTCCGATGCGATTTGTGAGAAGAAGTCTTCTTCTCCTTCTTCTTCTCCTTCTTCTTCTCCTTGTTGTGGGACTCTCCCGATGAAGCCTTCCCGTGACTTGTAGCGGGCTTGTCGCCGGTCTCCATCTCCTTCTTGGCGAGTTCTCCCGACATCACTTCGAGCGGTTAGGCTCTAATGAAGCACCGGGCTTTGATACCAATTGAAAGTCTCCTAGAGGGGGGTGAATAGGGCGAAACTGAAATTCTCAAAAATAATCACAACTACAAGCCGGGTTAGCGTTAGAAATATAATTGAGTCTGCGAGAGAGGGTGCAAAACAAATCGTAAGCGAATAAGGAGTGTGACACGTGGATTTGTTTTACCGAGGTTCGGTTCTCGCAAACCTACTCCCCGTTGAGGTGGTCACAAAGACCGGGTCTCTTTCAACCCTTTCCCTCTCTCAAACGATCCCTCGGACAGAGTGAGCTTTCTCTTCTCAAATGCTTGGAACACAAAGTTCCCACAAGGACCACCACAAGATTGGTGTCTCTTGCCTCAATTACAAGTGAGTTTGATCGCAATGAAGAATCAAAGAAAGAAGAAAGCAATCCAAGCGCAAGAGCTCGAAAGAACACAAGCAAATCTCTCTCACTAATCACTAGGGCGTTGTGTGGAGTTTGTAGATGATTTGATCACTTGGGTGTGTCTAGAATTGAATGCTAGAGCTCTTGTAAGTAGTTGAAGTGGGAAAACTTGGATGACTTGAATGTGGGGTGGTTGGGGGTATTTATAGCCCCAACCACCAAACTAGTCGTTTGGTGGTGGCTGACTGTCGTATGGTGCACCGGACAGTCCGGTGCACCAGACATGTCCGGTGCGCCAGCCACGTCACCAGGCCGTTGGGATTCGACCGTTGGAGATTCTGACTTCTGGGCCCGCCTGGCTGTCCGGTGTACACCAGACATGTACTGTAGATTGTCCGGTGCACCGTCTCGCGCGTGCCTGACTTCTGAGCGCTTCTGGCGCGCATTAAATGCGCCTGCAGGTGACCGTTGGCACGAAGTAGCTGTTGCTCTGCTGGTTTACCGGACAGTCCGGTGCACACCGGACAGTCTGGTGAATTATAGCGGAGCAAATTTCCCGAGGCTGGCGAGTTCCAGAGCCGCTCTTCCCTGGGTCACCGGACACTGTCCGGTGTACACCAGACAGTTCGGTGAATTATAGCGGAGCGCCTCTGGATTTTCCCGAAGATGAGGAGTTCAGCGTGAAATCTCCTGGTGCACCGGACACTGTCCGGTGGCACACCGGACAGTCCGGTGCGCCAGACCAGGGAACACTTCGGTTATCCCTTTGCTCCTTTGTTGAACCTCATACTTGGTCCTTTTATTGGCTAAGTGTGAACCTTTGGCACCTGTATAACTTGTACACTAGAGCAAACTAGTTAGTCCAATTATTTGTGTTGGGCAATTCAACCACCAAAATCATTTAGGAAATAGGTGTAAGCCTAATTCCCTTTCATCTTCATTTGTGTTATTGCTTTTATATTATTAGGGTTGGCTTTGATGCCCCAGTGTGATATCAGTTAACCTAGTATCTTACCCTGCTGGACTCCGAATATGCATTTTTGGGGTTAACAGAGCCTGACCTCTTGCATGTTTGCAAATGTTTCTACGAGGTATGCTAGGTGTTCATTTTTTCTTGTCGGCGATGACTATGTCGTCAACATATGTAAAGATATTTTGGCCTATCTGACATTCCAGAATGGTCTTCATCAATCTGAAAAAGTTGACCCCGCATTCTTTAGGCCTCTAGGCATATGAACAAAGCAGTATGTCTCGAAGGGTGTTATGAAACTTGTCTTGGCCTTGTCCTCTTCCTTTAGGTAAATTTGGTGATAACTGGAGAAACAGTCGAGGAGGAACATTACTTCGCAACCTGCAGCCAAGTCGAGTATTTTTTCAATCCTTAGCAGCAGGAAGTTATCCTTGGGGCAGACCTTATTAAGGCTTGTGAATTCCATACACATCCTCCACTTGTCATTCTTTTTATTTACCATGACAACATTAGCAAGCCAGGTTGAGTAATCGATTGGATCAATAAAGTTTGCTTCTAGGAGCCATTAGACCTCTACCTTCGTTGCCACAACCTTTTTGTGTGATATCCTATGAAGTCGTTGTTTCTTTGGTCTGACCGAATGGTTGACACTGAGGTTGTGCTTGATAATGGTGTAGCCTGCAGAGTAGCTTGTGAGGTTTTATTCTATGGAGGTTCAAGGTCTTTAGTTATCCTGTCTCTAGGTAACTTAATTGAAGAGCTTCCTTTAAACCATCACACTCCGCCTGCATCACCTAGGACTTAGCCAGAATACACCCATCTCTATCACAGATGTAGGACTGCTTTAGGTTGCCTCTAATGGTGATCACCCCATTAGAGCATGACACTTTGAGGACCAGGTACGTGTAAATGGGGATCACCATGAACTTTGCGAGCCCTAGCCTCCCTATGATTGCATGGTGGGCCACATCGATGTTTGCCACCTCAAAGTGTAGGAATTCCATGTGAAAGTTCTTCTCAGTGACAAATGTGACAGGTAGAGTTATCTACCCCATGGGACTTGTGTGCTTGCCTAGAATTATCCCAAAGAATGGTGAAGGACTTGGCTTCAAAAATTTCTTTGTCAACCCCATATTTTTGGAAGTCTTGGTGAAGAGGATGTTCAAGTTGCTCCCATCGTCAATGAGGACATAGTGGAGTCGTGTGCCTCCCAACGTCAGGTTTAGGGTGAGAGGATATTGCTCTGGACATGGCATATGGTTAGGATGACCAGATCTATCAGAAGTGATCGATACCTCTAACTAGCGGGGAACTATGGTATAATTGGCTCCATGGCAGAGACATCATGTGCTTTGAGCTTCTGTTTTTCTTTGTGACTCGTATGAGTTAGGGCCACCAATGATGTACATGATGTCCTGTATCAGTTCTGGAAATTTGGTCGTGGTTTTGTCATCTGAGACATTCTTCTTATTGGTTTTGCTGCTTTCCGACTTCTAAGCCTCATGATTATACCCTTTCAAGAGTTTTTTCGTGAAATCCCTAATGTGTCGGCACTCCTAAGTAGCATGCCAACTTTGTGGATGGTAGATTCATCACCCATCCATGATATTTTGGAATTTATTAAGCCTTCATTTCCTAGGTGAGCATTACCTAAGCGTTGCTGAGTTCCTCACTCGATCATATTGACTTGACGTTCTAGCCTACACTTCTGACATTTTCTGGATTGGTCTTTGGTTTTACCTTTTCACTTATCCTTCTAGGTCAAGGACATATCTTGCATCACTTCTTTGCTCATGGAATACTTGTGTACATTTGGAAGAGAGTGGATAGAGTTGTTGGAGCTTTTTGGATAAGCTTGTGTGAGAGCTCCCTATCCCTAAGGCCCTTGCGGAAGACGTAGATGGTTGTTTCCTCCGACATGCTCTAAGCATCGACCTTGACTTTGCGCCAACACTTGATGTAGTTGCACAAGATTTCATCTTCCTTCTATATGACTTGCTCGAGGTCATATTGATTATGTATTCCCTAGCTCAACGGTCATGTTGAAGTTAGTAATGAACATATGCTTCAGATCATCCCATGAATCAATGTAGTTGGCTAGGAGGCCCAATAGCCACTTCCTGATGTTGGGACCAAGACACATTGGCAAGTAATTTTCCATGGCTAAGATATCTCCTCTAGATTTGATAAACCTCGATACAATTCAATGGGTTAGAGCGACCATTGTATTACTTGATCAAAGAAGGCTTGAAATTCTTAGGCCAGCTGACTTAGCTTAGTGGACCTATGAAAGATTTGATAATAGAGGCTGAGAGATAACTTGGAACCTGACCTAGCCGGCCTCATACAAGGACCTCATAGTAGGAGTCGTCATGCTTCACCTCGTATCCATCATTGTCATGAATTGTACATTTGCTGATGTCTTTAGCTTGGGGTAGATGGCATCGATCTAACTCAGCATGATGATCTGTTCCACGAGGAGGAGTTTGAGTCCTATTGTACTAAGATGGTGGTCGAGTCCCCTCTCGATGAGGGCATGATCTGTCCTATCGATGACTCTAGTTTTTGTGAGTGTGCACCAGTTCATCCTAGGTTGGATCATCTAATAACTTGGTAGCATATATGAGCACACTGTCGCATATGCCATCATGTTATGTATCTTTGGCAGGTCATCATGACCCTATGTGTTGCCCTGCGGGGGTGGTGGTGTGATTCTATCCATCAGGAGCTTCGTCATCATGATGTTTTGCATTGGCATGGCGTAAACATGTTCGCCTTGGAAGTCGACTATCTAGATCTGGTCATGAGTATCTTGACCACAACAATGCAACTCTTCTTGGTGTCGTCGTCTTCTCACCGAATGGTCATTGTTGTCATTATCATGGTTAGAGGATTGACCATCCTAATACTCAGAGTACACCATGAACACGAACCGATCTCCCGAGTAATGGGAGTCTAGGCCTGACTAGGTGTTGTAATTCAAGTTGGAGCTTCACATGAATCTTGGTCAGTGTCTAGGCAGAGTCTAAGCCGAAGTGCAAATTGAATCTATAGAATCTTAGGTGAAGGACACCAAAATTGCTAGGGTTTCTAAGGCAAGCTTGAGACTCTCAACCTCATCGGCAATAGAGGTCCCCAAAAAGATCTCTTCTCCTTGTGCATAACCCATAGTTGCCATAAGATCTACCACGATCGACGATGTCAGTGTTTGATAGTCGAGGAAAAAAGGATGATACCTCCATAGAGGATTGACAAGGGGTTCTTGGAGTACTCTAATACCTTTCACGATAAAGGCATGGCCCGATTGTTGGAAGATGGCAACAACAACCCTCCCAACACTGCTAGGGAACTAGGGGTTTCTCAAAGGTTTGGGCCACTGTTGCATACATAACACCTTACATTCTCCTTTTGTGAATTGGATTCAAGAGAATGGCTAAGTCCTATTATAGTTGGCTATCTAGAGCCTAAGAGTATGAATGCGTCTAGTTGCCTGAGTTGGCGACTGTTGTCCCTCAGGTTGCCTGCCTAAGATTGATTGGGGTTGTATGAGTGGGATTAACTCAAGTTATCTGTCTCTATAGGGAGTCCTCCCCCTCCCTTTTATAGACCGAGGGAGAGAGGGTTCCATATGGTAGGTGGGGCCAGACTGAATGCCTGCCTTCTCCTCCATTTATGGGCACCCCATCCCACATTTATGGAAGCCCTGTTGACGCTCAAACTAATGTCTTGGGAGTTTCAGTGGCATTGCAGGTGCCTACACCACCCATACTAGATGCCCTAAGCACCATGTGGTGTGGGAGATAGATATCCCCTAGGGCCTCACTGCATGGGTTGAGTTCATGGGCCATTAGAGGCTTTGAGTGGGCCGAAGGATTAAGTCCATAGGATAGCCGGCTAACTCATACCCAAAGATGGCAGGGAGTTTTCTTGAAGCGTGAAGACATCGTAACAACCATTTTCGATGAAGTCGACTTGGAGATTTATGTCGCCTATGAGTCAGAATAGAATCACCATGCATGTAGCGACGTCCTTAGATTGGCATAAACTTTGTATGTTTAGATGTAGTGATAAGTCTCAGCTTGTAAAACCTAATCTCGTTGTCTATATAAGACGGGATAGGTACCCCCTACAAAATAATTCCACACTCTCGTAGTCTGATAGAGTACTTGATAGTCGCCTAGAGGGGGGGTGAATAGGGCGAAACTGAAATTTACAAATATAAACACAACTACAAGCCGGGTTAGCGTTAGAAATATAAACGAGTCCGAGAGAGAGGGCGCAAAACAAATCCCAAGCGAATAATCAAGTGAGACACGGAGATTTGTTTTACCGAGGTTCGGTTCTTGCAAACCTACTCCCCGTTGAGGAGGCCACAAAGGCCGGGTCTCTTTCAACCCTTCCCTCTCTCAAACGGTCCCTCGGACCGAGTGAGCTTTCTCTTCTTAAATCAAAAGCCGGGAACAAAACTTCCCCGCAAGGGCCACCACACAATTGGTGCCTCTTGCCTTGATTACAATTGAGTGTTGGTCACAAGAGCAAGTGAGAAAGAAAGAAAGCGATCCAAGCGCAAGAGCTCAAATGAACACGGCAAATCACTCTCACTAGTCACTTAGGGTTTGTGTGGGATTGGAGAGGATTTGATCTCTTTGGGTGTGTCTAGAATTGAATGCCTAGCTCTTGTAAGTGGTTGAGAAGTGGAAGACTTGGATGCAATGAATGGTGGGGTGGTTGGGGTATTTATAGCCCCAACCACCAAACTTGACCGTTGGCTGGAGGCGTCTGCTCGATGGCGCACCGGACAGTCCGGTGCACACCGGACAGTCCGGTGCCCCTGCCACGTCATCACTGCCGTTGGATTCTGACCGTTGGAGCTTCTGACTTCTGGGCCCTCCTGGGTGTCCGGTGCACACCGGACATGTACTGTTTGATGTCCGGTGCACCGGTATGGGCATGTCTGACGTCTGCGCGCGCTGTGCGCGCATTAAATGCACCGCAGGGAGCCATTGGCGCCGAAAAGAGCCGTTGCTCCGCTGGTACACCGGACAGTCCGGTGCACACCGGACAGTCCGGTGAATTTTAGCGGAGCGGCTGCCACGCGAACCCGAGGCTGGCGAGTTCCGGAGACCGCGCTTCCTTGGAGCACCGGACATGTCCGGTGCACACCGGACAGTCCGGTGAATTATAGCGCGCCGGCTTCCGAGAAATCCCGAGAGTGAAGAGTTTAGGTCTGAGTCCCCTGGTGCACCGGACAGGTACTGTTCACTGTCCGGTGGCACACCGGACAGTCCGGTGCCCCAGACCAGGGTTGCCTTCGGTTGCCCTTTTGCTCCTTTGTTGAATCCAAAACTTGGTCTTTTTATTGGCTGAGTGTGAACCTTTTACACCTGTATAATCTATACACTTGGGTAAACTAGTTAGTCCAATTATTTGTGTTGGGCAATTCAACCACCAAAATTATTTAGGAACTAGGTGTAAGCCTAATTCCCTTTCAATCTCCCCCTTTTTGGTGATTGATGCCAACACAAACCAAAGCAAACAGAGATGTGCATAATTGAACTAGTTTGCATAATGTAAGTGTAAAGGTTGCTTGGAATTGAGCCAATATAACTACTTACAAGATATGCATGGAATGTTTCTTTCTTATTTGACATTTTGGACCACATTTGCACCACATGTTTTGTTTTTGCAAATCCTTTTGTAAATCCATTTCAAAGATCTTTTGCAAATAGTCAAATGTAAATGAATAGGAGTTTGCAAAGCATTTTCAAGATTTGAAATTTTCTCCCCCTGTTTCAAATGCTTTTCCTTTGACTAAACAAAACTCCCCCTAAAGGAGATCCACCTCTTAGTGTTCAAGAAGGTTTTGATATATCATTTTTGAAATACTACTTTCTCCCCCTTTTGAACACAATAGGATATCAATTGATAAATACTTTTGGAAAGCACTAAGTTTTTGAAATTGGTGGTGGTGCGGTCCTTTTGCTTTGGGCTCATTTCTCCCCCTTTTTGGCATGAATCGCCAAAAATGGAATCATTAGAGCCCTTAAAGTAATTTCTTCCCCTTTGGTCATAAGTAAATGAGTTAAGATTATACCAAAGACGAAATCCGGTCCTTTTGCTTTGGGCTTTTACTTTCTCCCCCAAAGACAAGGTCCTTTTCTTGGAGCGATGGCGAAGGATGAGTTACGGAGTGGAAGCCTTTGTCTTCGCCGAAGACTCCAATTCTCTTTCAATATACCTGTGACTTGGTTTGAGATAGACTTGAAAACACATTAGTCATAGTATATAAAGAGATATGATCAAAGGTATTCAAATGAGCTATGTGTGCAAGCTAGCAAAAGAAATTTCTAGAATCAAGAATATTGAGCTCATGCCTAAGTCGGGTAAAAGATTGTTCATCAAGAGGCTTGGTAAAGATATCGGCTAATTGATCTTTAGTATTAATGTAAGAAATCTCGATATCCCCCTTTTGTTGGTGATCCCTAAGAAAATGATACCGAATGGCTATGTGCTTAGTGCGGCTATGCTCGACGGGATTGTCGGCCATTTTGATTGCACTCTCATTATCACATAGCAAAGGGACTTTGGTTAATTTGTAACCGTAGTCCCGCAGGGTTTGCCTCATCCAAAGCAATTGCGCGCAACAATGACCTGCGGCAATGTACTCGGCTTCGGCGGTGGAAAGAGCGACCGAATTTTGCTTCTTTGAAGCCCAAGACACCAAGGATCTTCCCAAGAACTGGCAAGTCCCCGATGTGCTCTTCCTATTGATTTTGCACCCCGCCCAATCGGCATCCGAATAACCAATCAAATCAAATGTGGATCCTCGAGGGTACCAAAGCCCAAACTTAGGAGTATAAGCTAAATATCTCAAGATTCGTTTTACGGCCGTAAGGTGGGATTCCTTAGGGTCGGATTGGAATCTTGCACACATGCAAACGGAAAGCATAATGTCCGGTCGAGATGCACATAAATAAAGCAATGAACCAATCATCGACTGGTATACCTTTTGATCCACGGACTTACCTCCCGTGTCGAGGTCGAGATGCGCATTAGTTCCCATGGGTGTCTTGATGGGTTTGGCATCTTTCATCCCAAACTTGTTTAGAATGTCTTGAGTGTACTTTGTTTGGCTAATGAAGGTGCCCTCTTGGAGTTGCTTCACTTGGAATCCTAAGAAATACTTCAACTCCCCCATCATAGACATCTCGAATTTCTGTGTCATAATTCTACTAAACTCTTTACAAGTAGACTCGTTAGTAGATCCAAATATAATATCATCAACATAAATTTGGCATACAAACAAGTCATTTTCAAGGGTTTTAGTAAAGAGCGTAGGATCGGCTTTACCGACTTTGAATCCATTTGCAATAAGAAAATCTCTAAGGCATTCATACCATGCTCTTGGGGCTTGCTTGAGCCCATAAAGCGCCTTAGAGAGCCTATAGACATGGTTAGGGTACTCACTGTCTTCAAAGCCGGGAGGTTGCTCAACATAGACTTCTTCCTTGATTGGT
Source organism: Zea mays (assembly GCF_902167145.1). Classification (NCBI taxonomy): domain Eukaryota; kingdom Viridiplantae; phylum Streptophyta; class Magnoliopsida; order Poales; family Poaceae; genus Zea; species Zea mays. The sequence goes on along the minus strand of NC_050101.1, from coordinate 119,444,751 downwards.
CCGTTGAGGAAGGCACTTTTCACGTCCATTTGATAAAGCTTAAAGCCATGGTAAGTAGCATAGGCTAATAATATGCGAATTGACTCAAGCCTAGCTACGGGTGCATAGGTTTCACCAAAATCCAAACCTTCGACTTGTGAATACCCCTTGGCCACGAGTCGAGCTTTGTTCCTTGTCACCATACCATGCTCGTCTTGTTTGTTGCGGAAGACCCATTTGGTTCCTACAACATTTTGGTTAGGACGTGGAACTAAATGCCATACCTCATTCCTAGTGAAGTTGTTGAGCTCCTCTTGCATTGCCACCACCCAATCCGAATCTTGAAGTGCTTCCTCTACCCTGTGTGGCTCAATAGAGGAAACAAAAGAGTAATGTTCACAAAAATGAGCAACACGAGATCTAGTAGTTACCCCCTTATGAATGTCGCCGAGGATGGTGTCGACGGGGTGATCTCTTTGTATTGCTTGGTGGACTCTTGGGTGTGGCGGCCTTGGTTCTTCCTCGTCCTCCTTTTCTTGATCATTTGCATCTCCCCCTTGATCATTGCCGTCATCTTGAGGTGGCTCATTTGCTTGATCTTCTACTTCATCAACTTGAGCTTCATCCTCATTTTGAGTCGGTGGAGATGCTAGCGTGGAAGAGGATGGTTGATCTTGTGTAGTTGGAGGCTCTTCGGATTCCTTAGGACACACATCCCCAATGGACATGTTCCTTAGCGCTATGCATGGAGCCTGTTCTTCACCTATCTCATCAAGATCAACTTGCTCTATTTGAGAGCCGTTAGTTTCATCAAACACAACGTCACATGAGACTTCAACTAGTCCAGTGGACTTGTTAAAGACCCTATATGCCCTTGTGTTTGAGTCATAACCAAGTAAAAAGCCTTCTACAGTCTTAGGAGCAAATTTAGATTTTCTACCTCTTTTAACAAGAATAAAGCATTTGCTACCAAAAACTCTAAAGTATGAAATGTTGGGCTTTTTACCGGTTAGGAGTTCATATGATGTCTTCTTGAGGATTCGGTGAAGATATAACCGGTTGATGGCGTAGCAGGCGGTGTTGACCGCTTCGGCCCAAAACCGGTCCGGTGTCTTGTACTCATCAAGCATGGTTCTTGCCATGTCCAATAGAGTTCGATTCTTCCTCTCCACTACACCATTTTGTTGTGGCGTGTAGGGAGAGGAGAACTCATGCTTGATGCCCTCCTCCTCAAGGAAGCCTTCAATTTGAGAGTTTTTGAACTCCGTCCCGTTGTCGCTTTTTATTTTCTTGATTCTTAAGCCGAACTCATTTTGAGCCCGTCTCAAGAATCCCTTTAAGGTCTCTTGGGTTTGAGATTTTTCCTGTAAAAAGAATACCCAAGTGAAGCGAGAATAATCATCCACTATTACAAGACAATACTTACTCCCGCCGATGCTTATGTAAGCAATCGGGCCGAATAGATCCATGTGGAGTAGCTCAAGCGGCCTGTCGGTCGTCATGATATTCTTGTGTGGATGATGGGTGCCAACTTGCTTCCCTGCTTGGCATGCGCTACAAATCCTGTCTTTCTCAAAATGAACATTGGTTAGTCCTAAAATGTGCTCCCCCTTTAGAAGCTTATGAAGATTCTTCATTCCAACATGGGCTAGTCGGCGGTGCCAGAGCCAACCCATGTTAGTCTTAGCAATTAAGCAAGTGTCGAGTTCAGCTCTATCAAAATCTACCAAGTATAGCTGACCCTCTAACACTCCCTTAAATGCTATTGAATCATCACTTCTTCTAAAGACAGTGACACCTATATCAGTGAATAGACAGTTGTAGCCCATTTGACATAATTGAGAAACAGAAAGCAAGTTGTAATCTAAAGAATCAACAAGAAAAACATTGGAAATAGAATGGTCAGGAGATATAGCAATTTTACCAAATCCTTTGACCAAACCTTGATTTCCATCCCCGAATGTGATAGCTCGTTGAGGATCTTGGTTTTTCTCATATGAGGAGAACATCCTTTTCTCCCCTGTCATGTGGTTTGTGCACCCGCTGTCGAGTATCCAACTTGAGCCCCCGGATGCATAAACCTACAAAACAATTTTAGTTCTTGACTTTAGGTACCCAAACGGTTTTGGGTCCTTTGGCATTAGACACAAGAACTTTGGGTACCCAAACACAAGTCTTGGAACCCTTGTGTTTGCCCCCAACAAACTTGGCAACCACTTTGCCGAATTTGTTAGTAAGCACATAAGAAGCATCAAAAGTTTTAAATGAAATGGCATGATCATTTGATGCATTAGGAGTTTTCTTTCTAGGCAACTTGGCATGGGTTGGTTGCCTAGAGCTAGATGTCTCACCCTTATACATAAAAGCATGATTAGGGCCAGAGTGAGACTTCCTAGAATGAATTCTCCTAATTTTGCTCTCAGGATAGCCGGCAGGGTATAAAATGTAGCCCTCGTTATCCTGAGGCATGGGAGCCTTGCCCTTAACAAAGTTAGACAAGTTCTTAGGAGGGGCATTAATTTTGACATTGTCTCCCCTTTGGAAGCCAATGCCATCCTTAATGCCAGGGCGTCTCCCATTATAAAGCATGCTACGAGCAAATTTAAATTTCTCATTTTCCAAGTTGTGCTTGGCAATTTTAGCATCTAGTTTTGCTATATGATCATTTTGTTGTTTAATTAAAGCCATATGATCATGAATAGCATTAATATCAATATCTCTACATCTAGTACAAATAGATACATGCTCAATAATAGATGTAGAGGGTTTGCAAGAATTAAGTTCAACAATCTTATCATGAAGAATATCAATTTTATCTCTAAGATCGGCGATTGTAACTTTGCAAACATCAAAATCTTTAGCCTTAGCAATCAAATTTTCATTCTCTAATCTAAGGCTAGCAAGAGAAATGTTTAATTCTTCAATCCTAGTAAGCAAATTATCATTATTATCTCTAGGATTGGGAATTGAAACATTACAAACATGAGAATCAACCTTAGCATTTAAACTAGCATTTTCATTTCTAAGGTTGTCAATTATCTCACGGCATGTGCTTAGCTCACTAGACAATTTTTCACATTTTTCTACTTCTAGAGCATAAGCCTTTTTAACCTTAACATGTTTCTTGTTTTCTTTAATTAGACAATCCTCTTGGGAGTCCAAAAGGTCATCCTTTTCATGAATAGCGCTAATCAATTCATTTAGTTTTTCTTTTTGCTCCATGTTAAGATTGGCAAAGAGAATACGCAAATTATCCTCCTCATCACTAGCATTATCATCACTAGACGATTCATATTTAGTGGAGGAGTTGGATTTAACCTTCTTCTTTTTGCCGTCCTTTGCCATGAGGCACTTGTGGCCGACGTTGGGGAAGAGAAGTCCCTTGGTGACGGCGATGTTGGCGGCGTCCTCGTCGTCGGAGGAGTCGCTTGAGCTCTCGTCGGAATCCCATTCCCGACAAACATGGGCATCGCCGCCCTTCTTCTTGTAGTACCTTTTCTTCTCCTTTCTTCTCCCCTTCTTGTCGTCGCCTCGATCACTGTCACTAGATATAGGACATTTAGCAATAAAATGACCGGGCTTACCACATTTGTAGCAAACCTTCTTAGAGCGGGACTTGTAGTCTTTCCCCCTCCTTTGTTTGAGGATTTGGCGGAAGCTCTTGATGACGAGCGCCATCTCCTCATTGTCAAGCTTGGAGGCGTCTATTGGTTGTCGACTTGGTGTAGACTCCTCCTTCTTCTCCTCCGTTGCCTTGAATGCAACGGGTTGGGCTTCAGATGAGTCGCCAAGCTCGTTGATTTTCCTCGAGCCTTCTATCATGCACTCAAAACTTACAAAATGCCCGATAACTTCCTCGGGGGTCATTTTAGTATATCTAGGATTACCACGAATTAATTGAACTTGAGTGGGATTAAGAAAAATGAGAGATCTTAAAATAACATTTACCACTTCATGATCGTCCCACTTCTTGCTCCCGAGGTTGCGCACTTGGTTCACCAAAGTCTTGAGCCGGTTGTACATGTGTTGTGGCTCCTCCCCTTTGTGAAGCCGGAACCGACCGAGCTCCCCCTCGATCGTTTCCCGCTTGGTGATCTTGGTGAGCTCGTCTCCCTCGTGCGCGGTTTTGAGTACATCCCAAACCTCCTTGGCGTTCTTCAACCCTTGTACTTTGTTATATTCCTCTCTACTTAGTGAGGCGAGGAGTATTGTTGTGGCTTGTGAGTTGAAGTGCTCGATTTGGGCCACCTCATCCTCATCATAGTCTTGATCCCCTACTGACGGTACCTGCGCACCACACTCAACAACATCCCATATACCTTTGTGGAGCGAGGTTAGATGAAATCGCATTAAATCGCTCCACCTAGCATAATCTTCACCATCAAAAGTTGGTGGTTTGCCTAATGGGACGGAAAGTAAAGGTGTATGCTTTGAAATGCGAGGGTAGCGTAGGGGAATCTTACTATACTTCTTGCGCTCTTGGCGCTTAGAAGTGACGGATGCCGCGTCGGAGCCGGAGGTGGAAGGTGATGAAGTGTCGGTCTCGTAGTAGACCACCTTCCTCATCCTCTTGTGCTTGTCACCGCTCCGATGCGGCTTGTGGGAAGAAGATTTTTCCTTCTTCTCTTTGTGATGAGAAGAAGATTTCTTCTGCTTCCCTTTGTTGGAGGAGATCTTCTTCTTCTCCTTCCTCTTGGTGCGGGACTCTTCCGATGAAGTGCTCCCTTGGCTTGTAGTGGGCTTTTCGCCGGTCTCCATCTCCTTCTTGGCGTGATCTCCCGACATCACTTCGAGCGGTTAGGCTCTAATGAAGCACCGGGCTCTGATACCAATTGATAGTCGCCTAGAGGGGGGGTGAATAGGGCGAAACTGAAATTTACAAATATAAACACAACTACAAGCCGGGTTAGCGTTAGAAATATAAACGAGTCCGAGAGAGAGGGCGCAAAACAAATCCCAAGCGAATAATCAAGTGAGACACGGAGATTTGTTTTACCGAGGTTCGGTTCTTGCAAACCTACTCCCCGTTGAGGAGGCCACAAAGGCCGGGTCTCTTTCAACCCTTCCCTCTCTCAAACGGTCCCTCGGACCGAGTGAGCTTTCTCTTCTTAAATCAAAAGCCGGGAACAAAACTTCCCCGCAAGGGCCACCACACAATTGGTGCCTCTTGCCTTGATTACAATTGAGTGTTGGTCACAAGAGCAAGTGAGAAAGAAAGAAAGCGATCCAAGCGCAAGAGCTCAAATGAACACGGCAAATCACTCTCACTAGTCACTTAGGGTTTGTGTGGGATTGGAGAGGATTTGATCTCTTTGGGTGTGTCTAGAATTGAATGCCTAGCTCTTGTAAGTGGTTGAGAAGTGGAAGACTTGGATGCAATGAATGGTGGGGTGGTTGGGGTATTTATAGCCCCAACCACCAAACTTGACCGTTGGCTGGAGGCGTCTGCTCGATGGCGCACCGGACAGTCCGGTGCACACCGGACAGTCCGGTGCCCCTGCCACGTCATCACTGCCGTTGGATTCTGACCGTTGGAGCTTCTGACTTCTGGGCCCTCCTGGGTGTCCGGTGCACACCGGACATGTACTGTTTGATGTCCGGTGCACCGGTATGGGCATGTCTGACGTCTGCGCGCGCTGTGCGCGCATTAAATGCACCGCAGGGAGCCGTTGGCGCCGAAAAGAGCCGTTGCTCCGCTGGTACACCGGACAGTCCGGTGCACACCGGACAGTCCGGTGAATTTTAGCGGAGCGGCTGCCACGCGAACCCGAGGCTGGCGAGTTCCGGAGACCGCGCTTCCTTGGAGCATCGGACATGTCCGGTGCACACCGGACAGTCCGGTGAATTATAGCGCGCCGGCTTCCGAGAAATCCCGAGAGTGAAGAGTTTAGGTCTGAGTCCCCTGGTGCACCGGACAGGTACTGTTCACTGTCCGGTGGCACACCGGACAGTCCGGTGCCCCAGACCAGGGTTGCCTTCGGTTGCCCTTTTGCTCCTTTGTTGAATCCAAAACTTGGTCTTTTTATTGGCTGAGTGTGAACCTTTTACACCTGTATAATCTATACACTTGGGTAAACTAGTTAGTCCAATTATTTGTGTTGGGCAATTCAACCACCAAAATTATTTAGGAACTAGGTGTAAGCCTAATTCCCTTTCAGTACTCTATTTTGTAACCTCAAAACTCAGATCAATTCCATCAAAACAAAGCACATGACGTAGGGTATTACGCATTTCGGTGGCCCAAACCTATATAAATCTTCGTGTTCTGTCGTGCTGTGCACGAACCATTGAGCTATCATTGACCTCACCAACCACAAAAACGCAGTGTGGTACAACCCATAGTGTGTTGATAGTGCTAAACACTGACCTGTGGAACGAATGCAAGTTTATCGAAAGCCTGATCATGGTAGGGAGAGAAGTAGGCTCTCCGTGCCTCCATAGAAGTCTTGGGAAGTTGAATCTTACATCATCAATGACCAAGAGTGCTTAGTGGGTGACCCTCGAATGTGATAGTTCATGGAGACCACCGACTATATCATCATAGTGGTTGAACCTAGGCGTGCCATAGAGCACGCAAGCTGCCACAGTGCCATGATGGTACCACACGCTGGCTTACCTGGGCCTGACAACCAGGGAGTAAGCATGATGCTAATACCACTTGTACCTACTATGTTGAACAAGGCACATTACATCTTATGACCTAACCAACTCCTTGACAGACCATGATGTCAGTGGTGTACCACACGATGAGTCACTGATAGACGTAATGGCCCTTACTGCCCCTACCTGGCACACCAACTGTCAAGTAATATTCGCTAGCGATTTTATGAGGTGGATCACAAGATCAAGAACTGAAGGTAAATGCATAGAAGAGTCAAGGATTTATACAACTTCAGACTCTTAATGTGAGATAATACTTTATGTCCCTTGTGCTGGTGGCTATTGCTTATGATCTGATGATCAGCTCTCTTGGGATGCATCGTCCCTTCTTTTATAGTCAAGGAGAGAGATGACTACAAGAAGGTTATAAGGTCTCCTACTAGATAAGGATATATATATTGATCCCTTCATGCCATCAAAATTATGGGTTTCCTTGAATGCCATGCTCTGGCACGACTAATCTTTCAATCTGATAAGCAATTAGGCAAGAAACTAATAATTATACGACTCTGTGTGGCAATGGGTCGACAGACAACGATTGGGGGCAGGTGATGGTCATACTGCATGTTCAATATGGCATCGACATCGACCCTCTTTCACTACTAAAATCATCAATGTTGATCCCCCTTTGACAATGGGATGGTGGAGGAGAAAAGAATGGGATGCACCAGGCTAGGGTGTCGTCAATATCTGGATAGGCACTACCAGCGTGCCCCCTATAGGCTTAAACCGAGACGAATCATTGACCTCCACTTTGTGTGGAGTGCTAATGGAGAAATTTCATGGAGACGTTAGACAATCAAAATGTTTTACCACTATTACTATATTTAGCTTTCTTTAATTTGTGGCTAATTCATATATTCTAATAGCCTTATTTTTGTAGGTCGCGTCAATGACCCAATGGACCGACCGACCTATTTCTATCTTGATGGACGTAGCTCGAGCCTATTCACATACGACAACCGATCATGCCTAGGCCTGGACATTCGGTAAAATCTGAAACTTCGACTCGGTTATTTCAGTTTTAAAAAACTTTGGTTTTCAGAACAACAGACCGATTGGTGTATAGAATATAGAGAAACCGATCAATTCGGTTTTCGATGTTTTTGGTTTTACCGAATAACCGAAACACATGTAATCCAATTTCCTAGACTGTGGCCCTGTATACATGATGCATGCGACCCACCCAATTTTGAGACAAAAATACAATCAACTTCTAGAAACTAAAACAACACATCCATTCATCCAACATACTGATTACTGAATGTTTACAATAACTGAAAGTTTGAAACTTTCGACATTCAACCATACAACAAACTAAAAGTTCACAGAATCATAGCCGACCAGATGGGCGTGGTCGACCAGAGGATGAGACCCGCTGCAGGTGAACCAGGACTACTGGATCTAGACGAGGGTGCGTCGCCGATGAACGAGGATGAGGATGAGGATGAGGCCCGTGAGTGGGTGAGGTGCCGTCGTGTCGAAGTTGGTCGGTGGATGAACCAGGATGCGCCGTTGTCGCCTAGATGGAATGAAGCTGCGTCTGCGAGAGATTACCTGATTAGGGTTCGTGGCTGTGGCTTCGTGCTCGTGCCACAGCATATGCGGCTGGCCGATGCGATGCCCGCTCCGCGGCTCTTATACCCACTCCACTTCCACCACAGCAGCCCAGCCTAGGTGTTATGGCCAGTGGTGGGCTGGTGGCCAATAAGATACTTTGTTGTACCTAATTTCAAATTTAGTGTTTGGTTAATTCGGTTCTCTATAGTATAAAAAATGAACCCAACACCGTAAACCGAAATTTGTAAAATATAGAACTGAATCCGAACACCAAACCATCGAAACTTCGGTTGGGTTTTTAAAAATTTGGTTCCATGTTGGTGAAAAAAATGCCCACACCTAATCACGCCCTCAAGGAGAGGCTTGAACAGTTGAGCGTACCATTTTTACTTAAGGACAATAATAAACTTTGCAACACGCATCACAAGGGCAAACAAGAAGTTCCGTTGCAAAGTCCGCCACGTTCCGTTGAGAAAGAGGTAAACCTGTCTGTCGCCCGTCTCCGGCGCTCCCAAAGCCCCGCAGCGCCAAAAGCCCAAACCCCCGTGGGCCCACGACCCCATCCTCCATATACACTGATACACACGGGCAACGCTCCGCCTCGCAGCCAGCAGGACACCACTCATCTTCTTCTCCCCCGCCTCGTTTCCATCGCCACCACCCTCTTCTCCTGCGGTCCTCCCCCGTCCCACTCCCACCCCCCTCGCCTCCGCCTCCACTGCAGCTGCCGCCATGCAGAGCCTCCTCCTGCCCACCGCTGCCGTGGCCCCGGTGGCGCCTCCGTGCGGAAGGCGGAATCTCCCGGGACGCCTCTCCGTCCGCGCCTCCGCGACGGTGGTAGCGGCACCGCGGCGGGAGACGGATCCCAAGAAGCGGGTGGTGATCACGGGGATGGGGCTGGTCTCCGTTTTCGGGAACGATGTAGACGCTTACTACGACCGCCTGCTAGTCGGGGAGAGCGGCATCGGGCCCATCGACCGCTTCGACGCTTCTAAGTTCCCCACCCGCTTTGCCGGTCAGATCCGGGGCTTCTCCTCCGAGGGATACATCGACGGAAAGAACGACCGCCGCCTTGATGATTGCCTCCGATACTGCATCGTCAGTGGCAAGAAGGCTCTCGAGGCCTCCGGTATCGCCCACGGCTCCAAGCCCATGGAAAAGGTAGCTAGCACTGGAAACACACCTCGGATTGCTTTTGTTTTAAATGCTGATTTTTACTGTCAGGTAGAGCTGTCAATTGCCTACGTTGGGACCTTCGGTCAGATATAAACAAACAGTCTCTGGTATTGCGCTTTTGATAAATCTGGGGACGTTGGTTGGTTCATTGTGTGATGCTGACTACAATTTACTTGTTTTTGGATTGGAATGTGACTCCGGGGATGGTGAGATTCGTGACCTTTGATGGCTTAGACGCAGAGACGCTAAATAGTGGCAGGATATGCCATCTTAGCTTGGCCCGAGGAGTAACACTTGTGTTCAGTCTAGACTCTGAAATTAACGATCTCTATGACACATTTAGATATCATGTGGAAAGGAATAAAATGTGCTATCCCGGATGATCGATTGTAGTTTGAAGTTGATAGGGTTCTTCTGGTTCTTCAACTCTTTGGTGCATAACAGGGAAACAAGGTGAAACTTTTTTAATATTAGTATTGGTTTCTGTAGTGCTAGATACTTCAATAAGGTTTTTGCTGTAAAGGGTCTCTGAATGCATTCATGTCCGCATCATAGGAACTCCTGAACTTGGCAGAATTGCTTAATCTAAAGAGCATTATGCCGTAAATTTTCAGCAGCAAATTGCTCGTCAGGATTTGTGCAGCAGTGTAGATATATAGTACAGTCTCTATTTTTGAGTAGTAAGCACAATGCTACAGTTGTCTATTTGGCTAAATTAGCGCATCGATTTCCATTGCAACCGTGGTGTAGGGCAAAACGACAAGTGTCTTACAATTAGAACAGTATTAACATAGGCACAACAGGTTTAATTCGTATTAACATAGCTCTGCGAAAATCTGTTGTTTCGTTTGATGATTCACTTGCATTATGGTGATTTTTCTAGCAAAGTACTACCTTTTTCCAGGCATATTGTGGACGGATAGTGTCATTAGAAGCATATTTTAACCATTATTGTTTTATAATATTGCTAGTCTCTGCAAAATCAATGTCGCATTAAAAGTTGTTTGAGTATAAATCTGTTGATATAGCTTTTGTACTCCAAACACACATAATTTGACTAATTGTTGGTTGGGTTTACGAGTTTGGTTTCTTCAAAATAAACACGCCCTACAGGTCAGAGGGAGTAGCATTTTTGGATTAAATCAAATTGTCTTCTAGCACATCAAACTATGGTTTGTACTGTATTGATAGTAGTTTCATCTGGTAGTTTGATATTTTTACTAGTACTATAAGATTTTTTCACTGTTAATGCTACATTTGATGCTAATTGGTAAAATATTCTCTCTGGCAGATTGACAAGACCCGGGCCGGTGTGCTTGTGGGCACTGGTATGGGTGGCCTCACGGTGTTTTCGGATGGTGTCCAGAATCTCATTGAGAAGGGATACAGAAAGATAACTCCTTTCTTCATCCCATATGCTATCACAAACATGGGTTCTGCCCTGCTTGGAATGGACATTGGTTTCATGGGTCCAAATTACTCCATCTCAACTGCCTGTGCTACCTCGAACTACTGTTTCTATGCTGCAGCAAACCATATCCGTAGAGGCGAAGCTGATATAATGATAGCTGGTGGCACTGAAGCTGCAATTATTCCAATTGGTGTTGGTGGCTTTGTTGCATGTAGAGCACTGTCACAGAGGAATGATGACCCTAAAACAGCATCCAGGCCTTGGGACAAGGATCGTGATGGTTTTGTCATGGGTGAAGGAGCTGGAGTCCTGGTATGATATATTAACATTATTTGTTATATTGTTAAACACTTAAACCTATAAACTGCAAAAGAAATTATTTTTTATTTAACAGTTTGTTAGAGACTTAGAGTAACTTCCACTCAGCTTTGATGCACCCAGGGTCTATCTCTAGCTGCTCCAAAACTTCAGTTACAATGGATGTTTTCTGTAGTCTATATTCAATTGATCATTCATCTTTTGCCATGTATATTCTTATGCCATGATGATAAGATATTTCATGCTTGTCATTCCTTTTTGCCATGGAATTATGATTTTTCTATCCATTAATCAATATTCTAATCCCTAGTTCTTTTTATTTGACAAAGGTCATGGAGAGCCTAGAGCATGCAATGAAACGTGATGCACCAATAATTGCGGAGTATTTAGGAGGTGCTGTGAACTGTGATGCTTACCATATGACTGATCCGAGATCTGATGGTCTTGGTGTTTCATCTTGCATCAAGCAAAGCCTTAAAGATGCTGGTGTGGCGCCTGAGGAGGTATTTTGAATTTTAGATGTTAAAAATACCGCTTAATTTCATATTTGTTCCATTATGCTTAACCTTGTCTGTAACTCTGTGTTTTCTAGAGTGACAGCTCGTAATTCTTAAATAGTGAAACTATAGTTCTGCAATTTGGCATGGTTGCCACACTTTGGGTTCAGATATGGTTCACTCATCTAGCTGGTGTCTAACTATACACTGTAAATGGAAATTCCTTACACATTTCACAGCTATATGTTTTTCCTTGATAAGCTGGAAGGGCAGGTCTAGTGCACTTGTGAGAGTTGTCTCATTGAGTTATCAGGTCATGGCTTTGAAGGCTTGTCTCGGTTTACCTCTACCCTAGACCCTACTCATGTGGGAGCCTCTGGCACTATGTCTGCTTCCCTAAAGTTGGATTGACTTCATTAATTCTTCGAGGAATCTTAAGTAAATGGGACACTTACGAACTATTTGCAGGTCAACTATATTAATGCTCATGCAACATCAACCCTTGCTGGTGATCTGGCAGAGGTGAATGCCATCAAGCAAGTCTTCAAGGACCCATCTGGGATTAAAATAAATGCAACCAAGGTATTTCAACCTATCAATATTATTTCAGATATTGATTCATTGCCCCTTCCTGATTGCTGATGTGATCTTTTATTTGCAGTCCATGATAGGACATTGCCTTGGCGCAGCAGGCGGTTTGGAAGCCATTGCTACTATTAAAGCGATAACTACTGGATGGGTGCATCCAAGCATAAACCAATTTGTAAGTAACAGCACGGTAAATTTAGCTACCATTCTATTAGAATCTGTTTGCCACTAAACCTGAGCTACATTCTCTGTTGATTGCAGAACCCAGAGGAAGCAGTTGAATTTGACACTGTACCTAATGTAAAAAAGCAGCATGAAGTGAATGTTGGTTGGTATCAATTTCAAGGCACTCTAATCCCCCCAAACAAAACCTCCTTTTTCACTTATATTTGTCTGTATTGCCATGCAGGTATCTCAAATTCCTTTGGATTTGGAGGTCACAATTCTGTCGTAGTATTTGCACCATTTAAGCCATAAGGTGTTCCTTGCCTCACAAATCTTGGTCAGAACAGTGAGATCTGATTTCTGCGTTCAATTTTCATGTGTTCTCTTCGGGGGGGAAGTAATGTCAGATTTGAACCAGCAACGTTAAAAATGAACTAAAGATGAGATACATTGCGTTTTAGATGACTCCATGTTCACTTAGATTGAGCGCGGCTGTACAACATTCCTTTGAACCATTTGTAATTGATTGTACTGTTTTTCATGTAATGGAAGAGGAGTCTTGTAGATGCACATCTGGACCTTCTAGTTAAATAGCATACAAATGAATTTGGAAGGCAGGAATTCTGTCCCTATTGCTGGATCTGGACTCTTTTATGCATTTTTTTTTAAAATGGCTATATATACAAACGCGCGCTTCAATTAAACTTGCACTAAATAAATGGTGTGCAATAACAGACTAGTGTAATATTTTGGAAAGTAAAAACTTGAATACGTTTTAAGTCGTGAAATATATGCTTGTGAACCGGAAACAAAAAGTCTTCACAAAAATAAAGCATTTCTGCCACTGGTTTTAAAGGGGGTTAAGATTTTGGTGGTTAATTAACAACATATCCAAGTAATGGATTTGGGTTATGAAATAAAGTGATGGATTTGTGTTATGAAATAAATGAGGCGGAGAAATCATTCATCTAAAACAAATCAGTTGAACTTTCTCCATATCCATTTCGCGTAATATGGCCAGTGGAAAAGAACTTTATCTATAACATAACCACTTGTGAAAAGGTATCTGACTGAGTTAGTTAGATTGTATGAGTAGCCTTCCTTAGAACCTAGGTTTGACTTCCTATAAGAGCGAATTTCACTTTCTATAAGAGCGAATTTCAGACTGTAATATTAAAAAATCCCCTCGTCTGACCCTCGCCAAAGCCGTTTTTGGATGGAGCAGTGGTTCAGGAAATTTCTCGTTTCGACCTACGTGAGGTCTTCTTACACGACTGGGCTTCTATGTTGATCAAGTAGTGTTAGAGTTTGGTGTATGTAAAGTGGAGACACAAACACATTTGCTCTATGTCTAAATACCTTGTTTTAGCATCAAGAAGACACCTCCTAAGGTAGAAAACCACAGTCTCTTTGCCTTTAGACTCTTGGATAAGCACTAAGCCAATAGAGGTTGTGTCGATTGATAGATCAGAGACATCATGTTAGTTTGTGGTGGCACCAATACTAATGGAAAAACTAGGTACGACTTGATATTGTTGAATGCTACTCACTACTCTAGTCCCCACGCAAACTCCTAATTGCTTTTGATCTTCACCAAGGGCATGAACAACTCAATATTTCTTACGAGGTTTGAGATGAACCTTCTGATGTAATTATTCTTATCGACCAGGCTTTGCAACTCAACCTTGTTGGTGAGAGGGGCCATCATCATTATAGCATTCGTGCTCTTGTCTCTGATCTCAATATCGCGCTGGTGCACCATGAAACCAAGGAACTAGCATGCAATCAGCCTACATTCACAATTCTTAGGGTTCATTTTCAAACCATGGAGTCTAGTTCTAGTGTACTTGGCAAAGATCAGCTAAGTGTGTCGCTTGAAAATAGATTTCACCATGATGTCATCGATGTAGACTTCCACCAATCAACCTAGCAGGTCATGGAAGATGTAATTCATTGCTTGTTGGTATGTTGCTCAAGCATTCTTGATGCTAAAGGTCATTACTACCCATTCAAACAATCTGATGGAGCTAGGGCATCTAAAAATGGTCTTGTATAGATCCTTTTCAACCATGAATATTTGATTGTATTTAGTGTTTCCATCTAGGAAACTCGACACCTTGTGGTTAGTTGCTATGTCAATAAGTATATCTGCTCCATTGAGGAAACTCATACACTCATCCGTTAGAGTTGCTTTGTTGAGGTCCTTAAAGTCGATGCAGACATGTAGCTGGTCGTTTTTCTTCCTAACTGGTACAATGCTGGATATCCATGTGTCGTATTTGTACGTCCTAATGAAATAAACCCTGGTCATCTTCTCGATTTTTTATTTGATGTTCCCGAGAACCTTGGGGTTGAATTTGCGTGGTACTTGAGAAAATGGCTGGAAACTAGGCTTTATCGATAGTTGGTGTTCCATAATGGACGGATTAAGTCTTGGCATATCATGGTATTCCCATGCGACATAATTTGCATGATCCTTTAGGAGTGCTATCATTTGTTTTGTGAATTATACATTGATCTTCTTACTGATTTAAGTGGGATGTGGCTGATCTCTTGGTCCGATGTCAATGACCTCTAGTTCATCAGTTGGGGTGAAACCCTGCCCTAGCTTTCCTTCTTCTGCAAGCTCGATATTGTATGCTACATAGGAGCTGGACAACTAATAGCTATGATTGGTCTAGCGGCTAGCATCAGCCTTTATTTCTTTTTTATAAGACCCTGTACATTTTTGTTTTTGTGACCAATCACTAGGATCGTCCTTGTAGAGTGCTGAATTACATTGGTATTTTTTGATGTCCTGTTGCATGAACCAGACTCGTGTGTTGGCCCTACATGTATGCTTGTAATACGATCATTGAGGTTGTTCTTTTTGTCTACACCAGATAAAATCATTTTTCGAGGCCAGTTGCACGAACCAGTGATCCCATTTTTTGAGACTTCGACAAAGTTGTAGTTGTCGAAGTTCTACCCGGAGAGGCACTCCATGTCTTCCGACTCCTAGAGTAGTGTGTCGGCAATTGCCATTAGTGTGTTCTCTTGGAGGCATGCAAAAGTTGTCTGGTAGGACGAACACCATGTTGATGTCTATCAATGCCATTGATTCTTCATTGGCATCTTGTTGAGTCCTCCTTTTCCAAAGTAGGCACTTAGGTTAGCATGGCAGGTCCACTGGTTGATGATGTGGCATGTCCATGGGTCGATGGATCGTGCTGACCTTCCTCAACAAGTAGTATGCCTCTACTTGCTCTAGGCTCCATAGTCGTTATTGAAAGGGAAATGTGCCCTTGGGCCATTTCTAAGTATTTTGGTGATTAAGTGTCCAAAACAAGTACTTAAGTGTTAAATTATGCCAAGGACTCAAGAAGTGCAAATCAAGATTAAAGGTATGTTTCTAGACTTAGTACATTGTTTTGAAGACTAATGTATTGTGTCTAAGTGCTAGAAACAGGAGAAATAATTATGGAGAAGTTGGATGTGTACAGCCAAAAGTCTGCTCGGTCTGGGTGCACCGGACTGTCCGGTGGTGCACCGGACAGTGTCCGGTGCGCCAGGCTGGCTCTGGTGAAAAGGCTGCTCTCGGGTCTCGACGGCGGCGTACGACTATAATTCACCGGACTGTCCGGTGGTGCACCGGACTGTCCGGTGAGCCAACAGTCGGCCGCGCAATCCACGCGTGACGCGTGGCCGGGCCAACGGTCTGAAGGGGGCACCGGACTGTCCGGGGTGCACCGGACAGTGTCCGGTGCGCCAACAGCTCTAAATCGCCAACGGTCGACTGCGCCAAAACAGGAAAGAAATCTGCACCGGACAGTGTCCGGTGGTGCACCGGACTGTCCGGTGCGCCAGGCGACAGAAGGCAAGAATTGCCTTCCTGGAATGCTCTCAACGGCTCCTAGCTGCCTTGGGGCTATAAAAGGGACCCCTAGGCGCATGGAGGAGTATACCAAGCATTCTCTAAGCATTCCTAAGCACCAAGACTCCAATTCAGCGCATTTGATTCTTTGTGATAGCAACTAGAGCTCCATTTGAGTAGAGAACTCTTCGGGTTGTGTTGTGAGCTCGAGTTGTGACTTGTGTGCGTGTTGTGCTCTGATTTTGTGTCTTGTGTGCGTTGCTCATCCCATCCTTACTTCTGTGCTTCTTTGTGAACATCAAATTGTAAGGGCGAGAGGCTCCAAGTTGTGGAGATTCCTCGCAAGCGGGATATAGTGAAACAAAGCAAAACATCGTGGTATTCAAGTGAGTCTTTGGACCGCTTGAGAGGGGTTGAGTGCAACCCTCGTCCGTTGGGACGCCACAACGTGTAGTAGGCAAGTGTTGGACTTGGCCGAACCATGGGATAAACCAATGTGCCTATCTGTGTTGATCTTCTTGTGGTTATTGTGTTTTGCAAGAACTCCTCTCTAGCCACTTGGCTTTATTGTGCTAACTCCTAATCAAGTTTTGTGGCATTAAGTTTCAAGTTTTTATAGGATCACCTATTCACCCCCCTCTAGGTGCTCTCAATTGGTATCGGAGCCGTTCTCTTCAAGAAAGGGACTAATCGCCCGAAGGGATGGATCCTAAGGAAAAGGGGATAGTGATCAACGATAAGGAGAAGGAGTCCTTCATCAATGAGCCGAAAGACGACAAGCCTACTGACTCGGGCTCAAGTCATAAGAAGAAGGACAGGAAGAAGAAGAGGCGCATCAAGAAGATCGTCTACTACGACGATAGCGACGAGTCCTCTTCTTCCCAAAAAGACAACGATGACAACGACTATGAGAAAAAGAAGACGGTTAACTCGAACTTTTCTTTTGATTACTCTCGTATTCCGCAAAGTTCAAATGCTCATTTGCTTTCCATTCCCCTTGGTAAACCTCCTCACTTTGATGGAGAGGACTACAGATTTTAGAGTCACAAAATGCGTAGCCACTTGTTCTCTCTCCATCCAAGTATATGGGAGATAGTAGAAAATGGAATGCAATTTGATAGCACGGATAGTCCCTTATTTATTAATGAACAAATTCATAAAAATGCACAAGCTACTACTGTGTTGTTAGCCTCATTGTGCAGGGATGAATATCATAAAGTGAGCGGCTTGGATAACGCCAAGTAGATTTGGGACACTCTCAAGATCTCACATGAGGGGAACGACTCACCATGCTCACCAAGATGGAGTTGGTGGAAGGCGAACTAGGAAGGTTCGCGATGATCAGGGGAGAGGAGCCAACCCAAACGTACAACAGGCTCAAGACCCTCGTCAACAAAATAAGGAGCTATGGAAGCACACGATGGACGGACCACGACGTCGTCCGCCTAATGCTAAGGTCTTTCACTGTCCTTGATCCACATCTTGTAAACAATATTCGTGAAAATCCTAGGTACACCAAGATGTCGCCCGAAGAAATACTTGGAAAGTTCGTAAGCGGGCAGATGATGATCAAGGAGGCAAGATACGTCGATGAGGCGTTGAATGGTCCAATTCATGAGCCTCAAGCCATTGCTCTCAAGGCAACAAATAGCAAGGAGGCGCTACCTAGCAAGGTGGCACGAGTTGAGGCGGCGGGGCTCAATGAGGAAGAAATGGCCCTCATCATCAAGCGCTTCAAGACGGCGCTAAAGGGTCGCAAGGAGCATCCCAAAAGGAGCAAGACGAAGGGAAAGCGCTCCTGCTTCAAGTGTGGTAAGATTAGTCACTTTATTGCTAACTGTCCCAATAATGATATTGACCAGGAACAAGGAAAGAATGGGAAAAAGAGAGAACAAGAAGGTTTACAAGAAGGCTAAAGGCGAGGCACACCTTGGAAAGGAGTGGGATTCGGATTGCTCTTCGTCCGACTCCGACGACGAAGGACTCGCCGCCACCGCCTTCAACAAATCATCTCTCTTCCCTAATGAGCATCACACCTGCCTTATGGAAAAGGAGAAGAAGGTAAGTACTCGAAATGCTACTACACATGCCTCTTCAAGTGATGACGAATCTAGCGATGATGAAGTAGACTATGCTAGTTTATTCAAAGGATTAGATAGAACTAAGATTGATAAGATCAATGAGTTGATTGATGCCTTGAATGATAAGAATAGATTATTAGAAAAGCAAGAGGATCTTTTGTATGAAGAACATGATAAATTTGTAGAGGCACAAAAATCTCTTGCTTTAGAGGTTAAAAGGAATGAAATGCTTTCTTGTGAACTATTTACTTGCCATGAGACCATTTCTAGTTTAAAAAGTGTTAATAATGATTTAAATGCTAAACTAGAAGTAGCAAATAGATCTAACTCTTGTGTAGAACATGTTGTGATTTGCAATAGGCGTAAAGATTTTAATGTTGATGCTTGTAGTGAACACCTAGTTTCTATTGCAAAGTTAAATGATGAAGTGGCTAGTCTTAATGCCCAACTTAAGACTAGCAAAAGTGAATTTGATAAACTAAAATTTGCAAGGGATGCCTACACGATTGGTAGACACCCCTCAATTAAGGATGGGCTTGGCTTTAAGAGAGAAGCCAAGAACTTAACAAGTCATAAGACTCCCATTCCCGCCAAGGAGAAAGGGAAGGCTCCTATGACTAATAGTGCTCAGAAGAACCATGCTTTCATGTACCATGACAGGAAATATTCTAGGAATGTTCATAGAAGTTATGATGCTTTTGAGTCTCATGCCATGATTGCTTCAAGTTCTTCTATTATGCATGATAGAAATTTTGCTAGGAAAAATGTTGTTCATCATATGCCTAGAAGAAATGTTGTTCATGTACCTAGGAAAGTAAGTAATGAACATTCTACAATTTACCATGCTTGCAATGCTTCTTTTGCTATTTGTAGAAAGGATAAGAAAGTGGTTGCTAGGAAATTAGGGGCAAAATGCAAGGGAGACAAAACTTGCATTTGGGTTCCTAAGACTATTGTCACTAACCTTGTAGGACCCAACAAGAGTTGGGTACCTAAGTCCCAAGCCTAATTTGCCTTGCAGGTTTATGCATCCGGGGGATCAAGCTGGATTATCGACAGCAGATGCACAAACCACATGAAGGGGGAGAAGAAGATGTTCACCTCCTACGTCAAGAATAAAGATTCCCAAGATTCAATCATATTCGGTGACGGGAATCAAGGCAAGGTTAAAGGCTTAGGCAAGATTGCCATCTCAAATGAGCACTCTATCTCCAATGTATTTTTAGTAGAGTCGCTAGGTTATAATCTTTTGTCGGTTAGTCAATTATGTAATATGGGATATAATTGCTTATTCACAAATGTAGATGTGTCTGTCTTTAGAAGGAGTGATGGTTCATTAGCTTTTAAGGGTGTACTAGATGGCAAACTCTATTTAGTTGATTTTGCAAAGGAGGAGGCCGGTCTAGATGCATGCTTAATTGCTAAGACTAGCATGGGCTGGCTGTGGCATCACCGTCTAGCACATGTGGGGATGAAGAACCTTCACAAACTTCTAAAGGGAGAACATGTGTTAGGACTAACAAATGTGCATTTCGAAAAAGATAGACCTTGTGCAGCCTGTCAAGCAGGTAAACAAGTGGGAAGTACTCATCACATCAAGAACGTGATGACTACATCAAGACCCCTAGAGCTGCTGCATATGGACCTCTTCGGACCCGTCGCCTATCTAAGCATAGGAGGAAGTAAGTATGGTCTTGTTATCGTTGATGACTTTTCCCGCTTCACTTGGGTATTCTTTTTGCAGGATAAAACAGAAACCCAAGGAACCCTCAAGCGCTTCCTAAGGAGAGCTCAAAATGAGTTTGAGCTCAAGGTGAAGAAGATAAGGAGCGACAACGGGTCCGAGTTCAAAAACCTTCAAGTGGAGGAGTACCTTGAGGAGGAAGGAATCAAGCACGAGTTCTCCGCTCCCTACACACCACAGCAAAATGGTGTGGTAGAGAGGAAGAACAGGACGCTCATAGACATGGCGAGGACAATGCTTGGAGAATTCAAGACGCCCGAGCGGTTTTGGTCGGAAGCTGTGAACACGGCTTGCCACGCCATAAACCAGGTCTACCTTCATCGCCTCCTCAAGAAGACGTCATACGAGCTTCTAACCGGTAACAAACCCAACGTTTCGTATTTTCGAGTTTTTGGGAGTAAATGCTACATTCTGGTAAAGAAAGGTATAAATTCAAAATTTGCTCCCAAAGCTGTAGAAGGGTTTTTGTTAGGTTATGACTCAAATACAAAAGCGTATAGAGTCTTCAACAAATCATCGGGTTTGGTTGAAGTCTCTAGCGACGTTGTATTTGATGAGACTAATGGCTCTCCAAGAGAGCAAGTTGAGCTTGATGATGTAGATGAGGAAGATGTTCCAACAGACGCAATTCGTACCATGGCGATTGGAGACGTGCGACCGCAGGAACACAAGGAACAAGATCAGCCTTCTTCCTCAACGACGGTGCACCCCCCAACCCAAGATGATGAACAGGTACCTCAAGAGGAGGCGTGTGATCAAGGGGGAGCACAAGATGTCCAAGTTGAAGAAGAAGAAGCACCACAGGGCCCTCCAACTCAAGTTCGAGCGATGATTCAAAGGAACCATCCCGTCGACCAGATATTGGGTGACATTAGCAAGGGAGTAACCACTCGCTCTAGATTAGTTAATTTTTGTGAGCATTACTCTTTTGTCTCTTCTATTGAGCCTTTCAGGGTAGAAGAGGCCTTGCTAGATCCGGACTGGGTATTGGCCATGCAGGAAGAGCTCAACAACTTCAAGCGTAATGAAGTTTGGACACTGGTGCCGCGTCCCAAGCAAAATGTTGTGGGAACCAAGTGGGTGTTCCGCAACAAACATGACGAGCACAGGGTGGTGACAAGGAACAAGGCACGACTTGTGGCAAAAGGTTATGCCCAAGTCGCAGGTTTGGACTTTGAGGAGACTTTTGCTCCTGTGGCTAGGCTAGAGTCAATTCGCATATTGTTAGCCTATGCTGCTCACCATTCCTTCAGGTTGTTCCAAATGGATGTGAAGAGCGCTTTCCTCAACGGGCCAATCAAGGAGGAGGTGTACGTGGAGCAACCCCCTGGCTTTGAGGATGAACAGTACCCCGACCATGTGTGTAAGCTCTCTAAGGCGCTCTATGGACTTAAGCAAGCCCCAAGAGCATGGTATGAATGCCTTAGAGACTTTTTAATTGCTAATGCCTTTAAGGTTGGGAAAGCCGATCCAACTCTTTTCACTAAGACATGTGATGGTGACTTATTTGTGTGCCAAATTTATGTCGATGACATAATATTTGGTTCTACTAACCAACAGTCTTGTGAAGAGTTTAGCAGGGTGATGACTCAAAAGTTTGAGATGTCGATGATGGGCGAGTTGAACTACTTCCTTGGGTTCCAAGTGAAGCAACTCAAGGACGGTACTTTCATCTCCCAAACGAAGTATACACAAGACTTGCTCAAGCGGTTTGGGATGAAGGACGCCAAGCCCGCAAAGACTCCAATGGGAACTGATGGACACGTCGACCTCAACAAAGGAGGTAAGTCCGTTGATCAAAAAGCATACCGGTCCATGATAGGTTCCTTGCTTTATTTATGTGCTAGTAGACCGGATATTATGCTTAGTGTATGCATGTGTGCTAGATTTCAATCTGATCCAAGGGAATGTCACTTAGTGGCTGTGAAGCGAATTCTTAGATATTTAGTTGCTACGCCTTGCTTCGGGATCTGGTATCCAAAGGGGTCTACCTTTGACTTAATTGGATATTCAGACTCCGATTATGCTGGATGTAAGGTCGATAGGAAGAGTACATCAGGGACGTGCCAATTCCTAGGAAGGTCCCTGGTGTCGTGGAGTTCTAAGAAACAAACCTCTGTTGCCCTATCCACCGCCGAGGCCGAGTACGTTGCCGCAGGACAGTGTTGCGCGCAACTACTTTAGATGAGGCAAACCCTCCGAGACTTTGGCTACAATCTGAGCAAAGTCCCACTCCTATGTGACAATGAGAGTGCTATCCGCATGGCGGACAATCCTGTTGAGCACAGCCGCACAAAGCACATTGACATCCGGCATCACTTTTTGAGAGACCACCAGCAAAAGGGAGATATCGAAGTGTTTTATGTTAACACCGAGAACCAGCTAGCCGATATCTTTACCAAGCCTTTAGATGAAAAGACCTTTTGCAGGCTGCGTAGTGAGCTAAATGTCTTAGATTCGCGGAACTTGGATTGATTTGTAGCATACATGTGTTTATTCCTTTGATCATGTTCATTATGCATCTTGTTGTTTATTTATGGTACTCAAGTTGTACAAGCACTCCCCGGACCTCACAAGTCCATTTGCAAGTGATGCACATATTTAGGGGGAGATGTGCTACAACTTGACTCTTTGGGACTAACCATGTGCTTGAGTGTTCTTAAATTAGTCTCCAAGGTGGATTGAAAGGGAAAGGTGGACTTGGACCATGAAAGACTTCCACTGCACTCCGATAAGAGGGTAACTTACTCCAAGTTCATCTACATGTCTCTTATTGCCTTGTGCTCTTAATTGACAATTTTGGTGAGGCAATGGGGTTTAAGGGCCAAGATTGATCCCGTTTTGGTGCTTGATTGCAAAGGGGGAGAAAATAAGGCCAAAGCAAGAAATGGATCAGCTACCACTTGAGAATTGTGAAAATAGTAGAGTAGAGTTTTGTTTTGTCAAAATACTCTTATTGTCTCTTAGTGCTAAAAGTCTGTCTCTTGTGGGGAGAATGTTTGATTATGGGAAAAGGGGGAGTTTTTAAATCTTTGATCAATTTCTCTTGGAATACCTCTCTTTATGTCTCTGCAAGTGAATTTGACTTAGAGATAGGAAATTGAGTTTGATTTACAAAAACAAACCAAGTGGTGGCAAAGAATGATCCAAATATGCCAAATTTGAATCAAAACAAATTTGTGTTCTTTTTGCATTGATGTTGCACTTGTTCTAGTTGCTTTTGTGTTATGTTGGCATAAATCACCAAAAAGGGGGAGATTGAAAGGGAAATGTGCCCTTGGGCCATTTCTAAGTATTTTGGTAATTAAGTGTCCAAAACAAGTACTTAAGTGTTAAATTATGCCAAGGACTTAAGAAGTGCAAATCAAGATTAAAGGTATGTTTCTAGACTTAGTACATTGTTTTGAAGACTAATGTATTGTGTCTAAGTGCTAGAAACAGGAGAAACAAGTATGAAGAAGTTGGTTGTGTACAGCCAAAAGGCTGCTCGGTCTGGGTGCACCAGACTGTCCGGTGGTGCACCGGACAGTGTCCGGTGCGCCAGGCTGGCTCTGGTGAAAAGGCTGCTCTCGGGTCTCGACGGCGGCGTACGGCTATAATTCACCGGACTGTCCGGTGGTGCACCAGACTGTCCGGTGAGCCAACGGTCGGCCGCGCAATCCGCGCGTGACGCGTGGCCGGGCCAACGGTCTGAAGGGGGCACCGGACTGTCCGGTGTGTACCGGACAGTGTCCGGTGCGCCAACGGCTCCAAATCGCCAACGGTCGACTGCGCCAAAACAGGAAAGAAATCTGCACCGGACAGTGTCCGGTGGTGCACCGGACTGTCCGGTGCGCCAGGCGACAGAAGACAAGAATTGCCTTCCTGGAATGCTCTCAACGGCTCCTAGCTGCCTTGGAGCTATAAAAGGGACCCCTAGGCGCATGGAGGAGTATACCAAGCATTCTCTAAGCATTCCTAAGCACCAAGACTCTAATTCAGCGCATTTGATTCTTTGTGATAGCAACTAGAGCTCCATTTGAGTAGAGAACTCTTCGGGTTGTGTTGTGAGCTCGAGTTGTGACTTGTGTGCGTGTTGTGCTCTGATTTTGTGTCTTGTGTGCGTTGCTCATCCCATCCTTACTTCTGTGCTTCTTTGTGAACATCAAATTGTAAGGGCGAGAGGCTCCAAGTTGTGGAGATTCCTCGCAAGCGGGATATAGTGAAACAAAGCAAAACATCATGGTATTCAAGTGAGTTTTTGGACCGCTTGAGAGGGGTTGAGTGCAACCCTCGTCCATTGGGACGCCACAACGTGGAGTAGGCAAGTGTTGGACTTGGCCGAACCACGGGATAAACCAATGTGCCTATCTGTGTTGATCTTCTTGTGGTTATTGTGTTTTGCAAGAACTCCTCTCTAGCCACTTGGCTTTATTGTGCTAACTCCTAATCAAGTTTTGTGGCATTAAGTTTTAAGTTTTTACAGGATCACCTATTCACCCCCTCTAGGTGCTCTTAGTTATGTATGGTGCTTCTGTGATCGTGAGAATCCATCGAGGTACCACCACGTTGGTGTTTCCTATCCTATTATTGCTCCTCCTCTATTGGCTCCTCTTGATGTGGAGCTCTCCACGCCAGCTTCTAAGGTGGTGGAACCTTTTGTGTCAAGTCCTGATTGCACATTGGCGCATACTTAAGCCACTGAAATACTAATGCTTCGTGTTGATGGTGGCATGGTCTCGTGCATTTGAGCAATCATCAATGGTCGGCCCAAAATAAACCCTCTCTGTGCAACCCGATCCAGTGACACACCAGACTGGTCCGCCGCACACCGGACTCAGTCTGGTGTGCCGCAGAGCAGCACACTTAAGTCCTTTTTAGACTTTTCTCCTTTGCCTCCATCGGGCTGTCTTCTTGAGCATTACTATGACTTAGATAAACATATTAGAGTCTGTCTAACTAGTCTAAGTCATATTTCTTCATTTTTTTATTTATCTAACTCAGATCTTATTCTAGCTCAAACTTAACTCAAATGCACCTTATGCAAATTCTAAACTTTTCAATCCCTCTAATGTGCTCAATTATGTTCCTAAGGGCATTTAGTACTTATCCAAACATATGAACTACTCATAGTTCATATTTTCCAAATTATGCCCTTTTAGCCTTGTTTTGAGCTATTGTTCATATTGAATTCTTCAATTTCATTATTATGAAAACCTACATTTATTCACTTAGAAGGTTGTGATGGTCATCAAACACCACATTTAATATAAAAATGGCTTAAAGTCCATTTCCCTTTCAATATTTTATCGTCTATAGACACCAAGGGGTAAGTAGTCCACTAATTAACTAACTCTATCTACTTATACATATTTACAAATACATAGCCCATCAGACCACTCTAACTCAACAGTCCAATTAATTTCTAGACAAGTTACTGAGCTTGTCGACCATCTTTCTCTTGCAATAATCTAGCTAGGATTTTATGACAACACCACCTCTATAAATGATTTTCAAAGACGAATATTTGTGTGGAAGTCGCCTGACCATTTATGTTGATGGTATCTTGATGTGCCCACTTCTATTAATTAGAGAGGTTGTCTTCTAAAATTGTTTTTTGATAGTATACCATCGATGTTCAGATTTTTCTCCTTGAACTCCAAAACCGAAGAAACTATTTTCATCAGTTCCAAAAGCTTTTAAACTTTATCTATGTTCTAATTAGAAGTTGTTTCCAATACTATTATATTTTTAGTAGAAAAACCATGTAAACACTTGAGAACCAAAAAGAGTATCTAAGTTCTTCCAAAAAATCAAGGAAAAATTAGCGATAGAATAGGACATAATAGATTTAAATAAAATATTTAGAGCTTATGATAATATATCTAGAAGATTTAATAATTAATACGTACCTCTAAAAGAAGGAGAAAAATATAAAAAAGAAATCTGGGGCCCTTGCAACAACATCTATCATAACACCTGCTAAACATGTTGATTAATACAACTTTTTTTTCAAATCCAAAGGATGACACCATTATGAGTGAAAATGGAATGGATAAAGATGTAACTAGGATATTTGTTAGTTGGATATCGTATATTTTGGTGGCTATGAATATAAATTAGAATTGTCCTAAATAATAAATAAAATGAATAGTATTTTATAGATAATTTTGGAAGGACAATATCATTCTACAAGTAGATATTAAAGTAAGAGTATGTAACATATGTAGCACGTTGAAATCGTCAAAAATATTTAATCATCAAACATATATAAATTAAAAAAACTTTAAATATACATATATTTCAATAATTACAAATATTTATAAGAAAAAATAAATCATAAAAATAATATTTGACAACAAAAAATAATGTATTTAAATAGAATTTGTAACAAAAATTATATACAATTCAAACTAAATCAAAGTAATATTAATTAAATTTAATACTTATATATCATTAGTCATTCATCATGGGTATAACTTTTAAATAGTTTCAGTTGATACAACATTGACTATACTAAAACTGATATCATTAGTCATCATAAAAAAATAACTTTTAAAATAGTTGAATTGTGTCTATATTTCTCTAGGAATCGAATGCTTTATAAATTTTTTAAAATACAGATCTGAATTCGAATAGAGAAGAAGACACAAAAAGCGAATTTGCATACATGGGTACACAGGGTACTAGCACCATATCAGAAAAATATGGGAATACATATATCCATATTCAAAATTTATATTATGTGTACGGAAAACGTAACTGACATCATCCATTTCCACCCCAAATCCAATTCACCGTGCTGCTTCAGCCCACCCGCTTGGCACCAACACGAACACGAGCGGCCCAGCAAACGAAACTGCCGACCCACACCGCGCCACACGTCAACCAAGACGCGCTCGTCATGGTCCGCCCGGCCCTGCCGTGCCGCGCCAACCGCGCCGTGCCCCCACGACCGCGTCCAACTCCAAGCACAAAGCCCACCCCGTGTCACGTCGTCGCACACGTAGCCGCGCGAGCGCAGAGCGGCCCCATCACCGTCGGCCGCGAGAGGCGGCAGCTAGCCTGGCAGCTAGCTATGTCGTCGCGAGCGCCAGCAGCGCCGACGACGACCGTGGTTCGCGCGGCGGGCACGGACCACCTGTGGGCGAAGGCGGCCGAGCTGGAGCGGGACTTCGCGGGGTACAAGCGGCGTCTCGCCGAGAGGAGGGCGCATGACGCCGTCGCCGAAGTCGCGCGCGCGGAGGAGGCACGCGGCGGGGACGACGCGGCCGGGAGGGGCAGAAGGTACGAGGAGTACGTGAGGAGGAGGGACGAGCGGCTGCGCCAGGAGTGGCGCGCGCGCATGGAGCGCAAGGAGGCCGAGGTGCAGGCGCTCTGGGCGCGCCTCGACCGCGCCGGCTCGCGCGGCCGGCGTGGCGGGGACGGCGAGCTCGCGGCAGCCACCGCCACCGGTCACGCCAGAGAGGTAAGCTCTCGAGAATGCGTTCAGGCGCCACTTTCTTTGGCTTCCTTCCTTGCAGCTGCAGTTCAGTTCACATGGAACCATTCAATTGTTTCCAACCATACGGTGCCCTTTTCTTCTTGCATTTCCTTGCATTGTTGCAATTTCTGTTCCGATGGTTCTTCAAATCAAATGACTTTTTTTTTTCATTTGCCGTTTCATTCATGTTTGGCTACAAGATGGACGAAACTAAAGCGGTACGTTCGTTGTAGCTGTAGACAAGTTACTGTAGAATATTAATTTGTTCTGTCCAACCTTTTTGGAAGAGGCAACCGGCAAGTATCACGTTTCCTTGCGCTGTAGGCGTACTTTTGTGTCTTTCTTGTGATCCGTTGTTGTTTAATTAGTTGATCAGTCGTACTTACACGAGGCTTTTCGCTAACATCTTTTAGTTCATGTATGGCCATCCAGTGAAAACTTAGCGAACAATATCATGCATCAGTTGCTTTCTATCATGTGATCACAAAAACTGGGATCGCAATATAATCATTACACGCAGATTTACGCTGGTCCTCGAAAAGGTTAATTTTGTTGAAGTGTCGACCGTCGATTTAGTGCTAAAAAAAATCTACTGCGTAAAACAAGTCTTTTCAGGATCAAGTTAAGCCGCCGCAGAAGCCCGGCGGTAACTTGGTGGTGAAAGTGAAGCCATCCACCCCTATCCCTGTGACGCCACGGGGCAACCTGGGCCAGCCGCCGGCCGCGAAGCCCGCACGGCCCCGGACCAGTGTGCCGTCGTCGCTGGCGGCAGGCAGCCCGAGGCTGTCCACCCCCGACCCCAGGCTGCGTCCGTCGTCGCACCTGCAACGGGAGCTGCGGCAAGCGCAACCACAGCCACCCGCCACGCCACGGAAGGAGAACAGGCTGCCGCCGCCGCCGTCCACCGCGGCATCACCGGCCACGCCCAGGCCGAGGACGACGATGCTGTCACGGAGCAGGAGCATGTTCAAGGACCGCGGCTGCTCCTCTGTCGCCGTCGCCGTCGGCGAGAGCCCCAGGCCGTCGCGGTTCCAGCCCCCTCGGTCGAGCTACGAAGGTGCCAGCAACCTCAAGAAACCGGCTCCTTCCTGTTCCAGGGACCAGGCGGTTGTCGCCGATCGCAGGAAGGCATCGTCTGCCGTCGCCCCCGAGCCGTTTCTCGTTAAAGCATCACGCGACGACATGCCAGCGCCTCTGGTGTTGGTGGCTTCGAAGGAGAGGGACCTACCTTACCGCAGCGGCGCGATCTCGCCGGCCGGCTGTGCAAACGAGGACAGTAAGAGCAACGTCCAAGAGCACGTCGATCGATCACCGGACAAGTTCGGGAGCGAAGAGATCACCGGAGACTCTGACACCGAGCCGAGCTACGTGTACGTCAAGAAGGACAGCGACGAGCAAATCCCGGGGCCTCCTCCTCCCGAAACCCCAGCAGCAGCAGCAGCAGCAGCTGACGACGCGGAAGAAGAGTTCCGAAGGGAGAGCTCTGAGTCTCTGTACTCGAACGTCCAGTCCTCATTCTCCCCGAGATCCGAGCTCGCTAGCGCTGCATCGTCGGCCACCACCGGCTCCTCCCCGCGCCCCAGCGCCACCGCGCAGTCGCCGGAGGCCAGCGTCTCACCACGGCCAAGGAAGAGCGCGGAAGCGGAGGAGGGTGCCGAGAAGCGAGTGCCAGCTCCGACCACGACCCCGAGGAGCAGTGCGCAGTCACCGATGGACGCCGTCAACGGGCTCAAGCGGCTGCTAACGTTCGGGAAGAGAAGCGGCAACGGCAAGGCCAGCGAGGCAGCGGCGGCTCCACGTGCTCCCCCGGCTCGTGATGGTGATTCCTCCACCCTTCTGGACAACAGCTACGTCATCTCCCCGAACGGTAATTCCTCCACCCTTCTGGGCATCAGATTCAGATGCTGAACAAGTGATCCTCTGCATCTGGATAGTAGCTGAATGTTTCCCATGGTTAGGCATTATTATTACTCCTCGGAGAGTAACTGATTAAATTGGATGGCAGCAAAGCTTATGAAATGTAATGCTGGTGCAGTTGGGTCCTTGCAAAGCATTGCTGCGAGTTCTGAACTGAAGGAACCAGTCCTGCACGCGAAATCGCCAAGAGGTTCTTCCTTCACGATTTTTGGCATGTACCATCCATCATACGCACGTGAACGGATCATGTTATTTCATCTGCACACTAACCGTACCCTCTCTCTCTCTCTTTTTTGTCCCGTTTGTCGCAGTGCATCGATCGTTCTTCTCGCTTTCATCGTTCAAGTCCGGAGCAAACTGACGCCTAACACTGGCTAGGCAGTTGCTGTGCGTTTCAGATTCAAGGGTTTTTGTTGGTGTGCATTACGCATCTAGAACTTCCTGGATGACGAGATATGGCGATCAGCGATGTTTGAAATTTATCCGTTTATTGCAGCTCGGCTGACGACAAAATAATCGGTCCTAAGCCCTCGATGCTGTGCCAAGTATAAACTTTGATTCCATGATACTTCTACAAATACATAATTGCCCCCCTACATTAGTAACAAGAAATGTCATTTTGAACATTTGGTTTTGCTGTAATTAAGTTAATATAGTTTTATACGAAATATATTTATATATTATTATTAGCAACGTGTGAGAAATATTTATGTGCAACATTTTTATTATAGAGGAGATTGCTAACGAACGTCTAATAAGTTACATAGTAGAAACATATTCCGTTGATACATAAGATCATTTCACATGTTCCACCTCATGAATTTAAGACAAACTTATATCCAAGATTTGAAAAATGATGTGATGTTAAATTTGAAACTAAACAGACTTGTTTATTAAGTAAATTCTAATTTCTCTAGGGCGTTTGGATCCCTTCATTTTATAGGAATTGTAATTCACTCAATAAAATAACTTAGTTTGGAATTTGAGATTCCACCACTTTCCAAATTCAGATATAAGTATATCTAAAATTCATGTGATGGAGGATGAGAAATAATTTTATGTATTAGTAGAATTTATTTCTATTCTGTAACTTACATAACACTCT
This sequence comes from Zea mays, assembly GCF_902167145.1. Classification (NCBI taxonomy): domain Eukaryota; kingdom Viridiplantae; phylum Streptophyta; class Magnoliopsida; order Poales; family Poaceae; genus Zea; species Zea mays. The sequence goes on along the minus strand of NC_050101.1, from coordinate 119,414,235 downwards.
TCGTCTCACTTCTATACAATAAAAATGTAGCACATAAATATCTCCGATATTTTGCTAATAATAATATACAAATATATTTTGTATAAAACCAAATTAGCTTAATTGATATATGTCTATTAGAATGGAATTCAATTCTAATGATCCAAACGAGGCGTAAAATAAATAGATTCAAACGGCCTGTAAGGGACAAAGACTGACCTCAAATACTTGTCTCTAAAAATGCCAGTTGGACACTGGACAGATACGTACAGGTACTATGCTTGTACTACTAAAAGATTGGGCTCAAGATAAGTGCATCGGATGTCACACCAGAATCTATGACTGGACGTATACCAGCAAAACAAACCATGGCATTGCTGAGCGACTTCTAATACAAACCATAAAACAGAATGTACTTTTTTATCAGGATTTGAAGCAAAAACCACAAGATGGAATGTATTTCTTTATTAGGATATGAAGCAAGTCGGGAGTCGGAGTAGACAGTCGCTGCTGCACCCCGTCGCCGAAGACTAAGGCGATCCTCTCATCGTCGGAGGAGGAAGAGGTGGCTTCGACGACAACAGTCGCAGTGGACGTGGATGCGATCTGGCCGACAGGGCGACCGCGAGGGTCGGTTGATTTCCGCGCAGTCAGCCGTGTCCGGGCACGAGGGCGCGCTGGAGAAGCGACTTGAACGAGCAGTCCGCTCGATCGAACAGCGGAGGCTACGTTGTCTACATCCGTTGGAGGAGCCCGCGGTTGGCGAGCAGGACACGACCCCCATCCATGGAGGGGGCAGTACCGCATCTGACGGAGTGGCTGCTGGGTCTCGGGCTCATGCAACCGCTCTGCAACCCGCTCCGGTGAAGGCGATGGAGGACACACCCATCGGTCTTGACGTGGCGCTGGCGGTTGCTGCGGCGGTGCGGCAGGTGCCGCAGCGTTGCTGGGACCAGCGCCAGGATCACCACTAGTCCTTCTTGCGCGCTTCTTGGCATGGCGGCGACCATGTCGATGCGCAGCACGTAGAAGACGACGTGCGACAAGGTCAGCGCCTCGCCGGCGACGATGGCCACCGTTCATAAACCGAAGGATAAAGGTAAGAAGGGCAACAGAAAGTTCTTTGTAGATCATTGCGTACCCGACTATTTTTCCTTTGATGAAGAACTTCTTGCCTCCGGTCGTCTTGTTTTGGCCTTTGCTCTCTTTTGTAAAAGCAAGTGCTGATGACGTGTTAGAAAATAGAACTGTGCGCGAGAATGAAAAAGGGGCATTGCATCCTTTATTGCTTTTGATATTTATACAAGAGAAGGAGACACTAAAGGAGTGGCCAAAAGCCACGTCCGTACATGGGGATCGTGCAGGGGCACGTCCCTTGGAGAATGCCAGTTAGAAAGCTGTGGGGGACAGATATCCCCCGGGTCCACTGGAAGGATAAAAGACCTCACGAAAGACCCAAGGGCCCAATAGATCGTAAGGTCACTCCTTCATGGGCCTGGGGAGGAACAATCAGTAAAACAGATTGACATAAGGCCGGATCGGTGCAAGCCCGGACGGCCCCACAACGTTGAGCAAGCAACCACAACAGAAGATCCGACTTTCCCGCGCTGAAGCCCCGTACAACGGAACCAGGCGAAGATAAGTCGGCAGAACTATAGGAAGATAGACTCAATCAGTTCACTATCTCTTAGGTGCAGTTTGTTATCTCATCCGCATGTATTGCCTCACGGTCGAATATATAAGGCCTAGGGGGCACCCCTTCAAAACGATCGATCCCACTACTCAGCCATCCACCCCAACTCTCTACGTTCTAGCTTTAGAGAGCTCCCTTGTAACCCATCACATAAAGCATACTCGCCAGGACGTAGGGTGTTACGCATCTCAAAGCGGCCCGAACCTGTAAACACTGTCCATTGTTCCTCGTGCATCTAGCACGAACCATTTAGCTACAGTCGGCGACACCGTCCTGCTCCTAAAACACCTTGAGGGGCAACCCCGGGTGTGCGGTCGGACCCAAAACACCGACAGCTGGCGCGCCAGGTAGGGGGTGTGTCGCCGATCTAAGCTAGCTCAATGGCCGTCACCTTCCACCGCAAGATCACCCTCCGTCCCGGATCTGTATTCTGCTTTGGAACAATCTCATCCTTAGCAGATGAAGAGGGAACTCTACACCGCATTGCAGATCCGCCAACGAAGAAGTCTCCTCCAACAAACTCCGAGAATATCGGAGTAAGGAAAGAAAAAGCGCAGCCTCCAGCGCTCCGAAAAAAGATCGCCTTCAGCAAGTCAGGGGCTGAGGGCCCGCTGACCCGAAGAAATCCACTGTCTACTTCCCCGACGAAAGAATGGACACAAATCGCAAGGAAGAAAGTGACCAGGAGGAAGCAAGTCGTTCTTTCCATGCCTCCACCCTCAAAGGAGAACGGAAAGAAGATCGCCACGACAGCCGCACCATTCTACCCCGACGTTCTTTTCATCGGGAGAGTGGAGTCGCCCCCCGTCTCCGACGACGAGCCGACCGCGCCCGGAGAAGAACCACCTCAGCGGGAGTCCCGTCGACGAAGAAATCGGCGCCGAAACATCCGGCGACATCACGAGGTCGGAGAGCAGGATCCAGAGCAGCCTGTCTCGCGGGACGAGGTCTCAGAGATAGGAGAAACTCCGGAGGAACGCGTCTTCAGAGAACGAAGGAACTCCAGACGGCGTGATCGCCGACGAGTTCAGGAACAAGCCGAGCAGGATGCGAGGCAACACCGGGAAAATCCACTCTTCGGGCGTAACCTGAATCCCGACTTCGCCCGAGCCATGAACACGCCGAGTGAAGTCGAAGGGGTACTAGCTCGGATAGCTGATGGACTCCATCGGACTTCCGACGCCGAGGGCTATCGACGACTGTTCACCCAAGCAACCAACCATCTTCTACCTCTCGCTCACCCGTCGAACGATCTGCGACACGCCATCAATAGTCGCCGGGACGCGCGAAGCTCCATCAATGCTTCGCGTGAACGACGACATGAGAACGAGATCCGCCGCCGGGAGGAGTACGACAGGGATCATGGCATCCCAGCTCGGAGTCAGGCCACCAGAACCGAGTCAACGATGGCCTCGACTGGTGGTACTACCCGGGGACGGTCGAGGAACCACAACAACTACTCCCCTCCCCGGGACAGACATCATCCCCGACGACAGGAAGACACATGTGGAGTGTCTGCCCTTACTCCACGCCTTAGGGCCATTCAATGGCCCCTAACTTCAAGGTATCCAATGTCAACAAATATGAACCTAAGCAGGATCTAGGGGGCTGGCTGGCCGTCTACACCACCGCCGCTCGAGCCACCGGAGCGTCCGAGGACGTGATGACTGCATACTTACCCATTGTCCTCGGGCAAGACGCACTACAATGGCTGCGACATCTACCCCGACACTGCATCGATGACTGGAGCGACTTCAGTCGACGCTTCACCGCCAACTTTCAGTCCCTCTCCGACAAACCAGCGCAACCATGGGACCTCAAATCCATCAAGCGCCGGGGGGACGAAACTCTCCGGTCGTACCTCAAAAGGTTCCAGACCATGAGAAATCGTATCCCCGAGGTCACGGAGGCGGTCGTGATCGAGGACTTCTACAGAGGATCCAATGACTCGGCCTTCGTCCGAGCCATATTGCAGAAGGCGCCGACTACCTCCGAGCAGCTGTTCTGGGAAGCTGACCTCTACATCACCGCCGACGAGCGAGCTCAGGACCTCATCGGGGGAGCGAAGCCCGCACCGGCAGCACCACAACGCGACGCGAACCAGCAACCCGACAAACGCTGGGAGAAGAGACCTTGCGAAGAAGTGCACGCCGCCGGACCACCTGCCTCTCGCGCCCGGGGAGGACCTCGCGGAGGCGAGCGCACGCTGGACGACATCCTCGACGCCCAGTGCCCGTACCACAAGGACATGCGCCACACCCTTCGGAACTGCAGGGACTTCAAGCACTCCGTCGGACACGGCCGACCCTTCCAACCTCTACCTCCTCCTCCGCCGCGGGGAGGACCAGAAGAACCACAACAACCCCAGCAGCAGGAGGAGGGAGGAGGTGGAGCCTTCCCGCGCGTTGACAGGGAGGTCAACGTCATCTTCGGCGGACATGGATCGCAGGAGAACAGAAGACAACAAAAGCTCAACGATCACCAGATATTGGTGGCGACCACCGGTCCTCCCGCTCCGTACCGATGGTCGGAGCACCCGATCACCTTCACTCGAACAGATCAATGGCTCAACTTCGACCACCCAGGCAAATATCCGCTCCTCGTCGATCCGGTGATCCGAGAGAGCAGGGTGAAGAAGGTGTTAGTGGACGGGCGGAGCAGCATCAACGTCATCTTCCCCCGGACACTCCAAGGCTTGGGAGTTCACCTCAAAGAGCTCCACGAGTCAGATACTCCTTTCTTCGGCATCGTGCCGACTGAAGGGGAATACCCGCTGGGCCATATCTACATGCCCGTCACCTTAGGAACTCCAGAGAACTACAGAACCGAGTTCCTGAGATTCGAAGTGGCGAACTTCGACTGCGGGTACAACGCCATTATCGGGAGGCCGGGATTGGCAAAATTCATGGCCATTCCGCATTACACGTACATGATATTGAAGATGCCAGGACCACAAGGAATCATAACTGTGCGCGCTGACTTCCAAGGCGCCGCAGAATGTTTCCGAGTGGCCATCCAGGCGGCCCTCACCACCAAACCGTAGGCGACTTCTTCAACGCCGGCAAACTCTAAGCCTGAGGAAGACCTTGCGCCAGCGGCAAATGAAGCTCAAGCCGCGACCTCTATGCGGCCGACTGAAGAAACTAAAAGGATCAACCTGGGGTTCGCTGATGAATGCAAGACTGCCATCATCAGCTCCAGCCTGGACGATAAATAGGAAGGCGCGCTCGTCCAGTTTCTGCAAGATAACCGAGACGTATTTGCATGGCAACCTGCGGATATGCCGGGAGTCCCGAGAGAACTGACCGAGCACAAACTGAAGGTCTATCCCCAGGCGAGGCCGATCCGGCAAAAACTACGTCGCTTCACGCCCGACAAGAGAGAGGCCATTCGCGCTGAGCTGGCTCGCTTGGTCGAGGCTGGGTTTATTAGAGAGGTGTTACATCCCGAGTGGTTAGCCAACCCTGTTCTTGTACTCAAAAAGAATAAAGTGGATTGGCGCATGTGACTATACGGATCTCAACAAACATTGTCCAAAGGATCCCTTCGGGCTCCCTAGGATAGATCAGGTGGTAGACTCCACCGCTGGATGTTCTGTGCTGTCTTTCCTGGACTGTTATTCCGGATATCATCAGATTAGCTTGGCAAAGGAAGACGAGGAAAAAACAGCGTTCATCACTCCGTTCGGTGCTTTCTGCTATACCTCCATGCCGTTTGGCCTCAAAAACGCTGGAGCGACTTATCAGAGAGCCATTCAAACATGCTTAGCCGATCACTGGGGCAGGCGTGTGGAAGCCTATGTAGATGATGTGGTAATCAAAACGGAGAACTCGAAAAACTTCATCGAAGACTTACAGTTGGTTTTCAACAGCCTACGATGATATCGATGGAAGCTTAATCCCGAAAAATGTGTCTTTGGGGTACCAGCAGGAAAGCTACTCGGATTTATTGTCAGCCACCGGGGAATTGAAGCTAATCCGGATAAGATTGAAGCTATCATGAAAATGGAGGCACCACAATCACAAAAGAAAGTTCAGCGACTTACCGGATGTATGGCAGCCCTGAGCAGATTCATATCCAGACTGGGAGAAAAAGGTTTACCATTTTACAAGCTACTCAAGAAAGTGGATAAGTTTCAGTGGACTTCAGAAGCATAGGAAGCCCTAGAGGCACTGAAAAAATTCTTGACGACACCACCAGTGCTGAAGTCGCCGCGGCGAGCCACGTCAACTCAACCAGCTGAAGACTTGCTGCTGTATATCTCTTGCACGACTCACGTGGTAAGCACCGCGTTGGTAGTCGAGCGAGCCGAAGAAGGACATGCCTACCCAGTGCAACATCCTGTTTATTTCATCAGTGAAGTTCTAGGTCCCTCAAAGAAAAAGTATCCTCAAGTTCAGAAGCTATTATATGCAGTACTTCTAACTGCCCGCAAGCTACGTCACTACTTTGACGACCACAAAGTCATAGTAGTCACTGGTTTTCCGATAGGGGATATTCTTCACAATAAGGAAGCCATTGGCCGAATAGCCAAGTGGGCCTGTGAACTGGGATCTCATGACATCGAATTTCGACCTCGCACTGCCATCAAAACTCAAGCGTTGGTTGACTTCGTATCTGAATGGACTGAACAACAAGTACCAGATAACCCAGAAACTGCAGAAGTATGGCGAATGTATTTTGATGGCTCGCTGAGGCTGCAGGGAGCAGGCGCGGGAATTCTCTTCACCACACCTGGAGGTGAGCACCTCAAATATGCCCTCCAGTTGCTATTTCCAGCCTCCAACAACGCAGCCGAGTATGAGGCTCTAATTCATGGACTGAACATTGCTATATCACTAGGCATCAAGAGACTGATGGTATACGGAGATTCTTTGGTAGTCATAAGCCAGATAAACAAAGAATGAGATTGTTCAAGCGATTCAATGGGAAAGTACTGCGCTGCCGTCCGAAAACTAGAAGATAAATTTGAAGGTCTGGAATTTCATCACGTAGAAAGAGATCGAAACACGGCAGCCGATGTACTGTCCAAGCTAGGGTCCAGTCGAACTCAGGTCCCACCTGGAGTCTTTGTACAAGAAATACCACAACCAAGCATCTCAATGGATCAGGCAGAAGAGTGTAATATCGTAATTCAACCAGAGTCAGACTCTGATGACTAGAGAAGGCCGATCATCAGATATATAAAGAATGAAGAGGAACCAGATGACAAAAATGCAGCCGAGCGCATCGCTAGACAATTAGCTCACTACACACTCATTGGGGATACATTATACAGAAGGGGTGCATCAGGCATCCTCATGAAATGCATTCTCTCATCTACTGGGAAGCGACTTCTAGATGAGGTCCATGCTGGGCAATGTGGAATACACGCAACATCCAAGACACTAGTCGGGAAGGTCTTCAAGTCAGGATTCTATTGGCCAACAGCGAAAAGTGACGCAGCCGAGTTAGTTCAGAGGTGCGAAGCTTGCTAGTACTTGTCAAAGCAACAACATCTACCAGCACAGCAACTGCAGACCATACCAGTAACTTGGCCCTTCGCGTGCTGGGGACTGGATATGATTGGACCTTTCAAGAAAGCTCAAGGAGGATACACTCATGTACTGGTAGCAATCGACAAATTCACTAAATTGATAGAGTTCAAACCCATTGCTTCTTTAACCTCAGCTAAGGCCGTGGAATTCATACAAGACATAATATTCAGGTTCGGGATACCGAACAATATCATAACTGACCTAGGATCTAACTTCACAAGTTCAGAGTTCTTCGATTTCTGCGAGCAAAAAAGCATTCAGATCAAGTATGCTTCAGTAGCACACCCAAGAGCCAACGGGCAGGTTGAACGAGCTAACGGGATGATATTGGAGGCACTCAGGAAAAATGTCTTTGATAAGAATGAAAAGTTCGCAGGAAAGTGGATAAGGGAATTGCCCTACGTCGTTTGGAGCCTAAGAACCCAACCTAGCCGAGCTCTGCATGGAAACACTCCTTTCTTCATGGTCTATGGGTCAGAGGCGGTATTACCCGCTGATCTCAAGTTTGGGGCACCAAGGTTGATCTTCGAAAGCATAGCAGAAGCCGAAGCTACTAGGCTGGAGGACATTGATGTACTCGAAGAAGAACGACTGAATGCGGTAATTCAATCAGCACGATACCAGCAGACTCTGAGACGCTATCACGACAAGGCCGTACGACAACGATCCTTTTCAGTGGGAGATCTCGTCCTCCGCCGAATTCTAACGGGGGAGGGACGACACAAGTTGTCACCCTCATGGGAAGGACCATTCATAGTAGCAGAAGTCACTCGGCCGAGATCATATCGTCTCACTCAAATGGACGGCACAGAAATTGGGAACTCCTGGAATATAGAACACCTCAGGAAGTTTTACCTCTAACTGTATTTCAAAAGCTATCGGGACGATAATGTACTCTGTAAAATGGGAAATATGTCATCAATAAAAAAAGGCTTCAAGAATACTCAGTTTGTTCATGATTGACCGACATTCTTATTTAACTCGGGGTGACCACTATGCCCTGCTAACGGAGCAACCGGCTTAAGTCGGCAACGACTTAAGACGGTGCAACATGCTCGCGCTTACTTAACTCGGGGTGACCACTATGCCCTACTAACGGAGCAATCGGCTTAAGTCGACAACGACTTAAGACAGTGCAACATGCTCGCGCTTACTTAACTCGGGGTGACCACTATGCCCTGCTAATGGAGCAATCGGCTTAAGTCGGCAACGACTTAAGACGGTGCAACATGCTCGCGCTTACTTAACTCGGGGTGACCACTATGCCCTGCTGACGGAGCAATCGGCTTAAGTCGGCAACGACTTAAGACGGTGCAACATGCTCGCGCTTACTTAATTCGGGGTGACCACTATGCCTAGCTAACGGAGCAATCGGCTTAAGTCGGCAACGACTTAAGTCGGTGCAACATGCTCGCGCTTACTTAATTCGGGGTGACCACTATGCCCTGCTAACGGAGCAATCGGCTTAAGTCAGCAACGACTTAAGACGGTGCAACAAGCTCACGCTTACTTAACTTGGGATGACCACTATGCCCTATTAACAAAAGCAATCGATTTAAGTCAGCAACGACTTAAGGCGATTTCACATGCTTACAATTACTCATATAGGGGTGACCTCTATATCCCGTAAACAAGTTTCAAAATCATCACACAACATTTTACTCCAGCAAATTTACGAACTGCCGAATTCTAAAACAATAGGAGAGTAACAATATCATTCAAATGCCGAACTGGTGTCCGCTAACAGATATCCGATCATGATAACCGCGCGCTCAAAGCACGCAAATATTTCTCTATTTTGCAATATCTTTCTCAGGAGCAACCGACGAAGAAGGGCGACTTGAGGAATCAGGAGCAGCGTTCACGTCAGCCCTTATATCGTCAGGAACAACCACGCCGGGTCTCCTCATCAAGATTCGCCCCACGCGAATGGATTTATCCATGGCTCTGTCGCGCTGGGCCCTTAGAGTAATGGAAGTTTCTTCAGCAACTTTGGTAGCCAACTGAGCGGTCTCTAGCTCCTGGGCGATGGACTTCTTGGAAGCGCGCAGTTCTTTGATAGCAGCATCCTTAGCCGATATCAACTGCCTGAGATGGATCACGTCATCTGTGGATTCCTGCAGCTTACAACGATGATTGTCTAACTCCTCCATGGTAAATCGATGGCTCCTCTCCAGGATGGTCAACGAGTTGCTAGAATCACGATATAGTCTGTCAAGATTGTCGCGAGAAGCAACAAGGGCACGTTTTTCTTCCTACAAACAAGAATCAGCTCCTTCAAACATCAAGCAAGCAATAGGAACACGGCAATACAAGGCACAGTTTCATAAATCACCTTTTCAGAATCAAGCTGAGCACGAAGAGTAGAGTTCACTGTGTTAGCGTCACTCAGAGCAGCAGAGACCTGGGCCAGCTCAATCTGGCTTTGAGAATACTTTTCCTCAAAATCAGAACACCGCGGGACCAGTTCGGCCTGACCTTGAGAATGTTTTTCTTCAAGAACGGAAATCTGCCGAGCCATATCTAGCGAGAAATAATCAATCAAAAAGGGTCAAAGTGTAAAGCAGTTCAATAAGGTAGACGAAGAGAAGCAAAAGAGCACTAACCAGCATTTGTCGCCTCAAAGTCAGAAACACGATGTTGAAGCAACACCGGATTCCAACGTGCCAGAGATGAAGCTCCTTCTGGAACAGAAGCACCTTGCAACCTCAGCTGACTAGCCATCCCGTCCACCAATGCCTGATATGGAGAACAGATGAGTGTAATGACAGCAGTTCGTACGGTGTAAAAGTCAAGCTAGAATATATCACAGTACCTGGAGGTTGGAGAAGAACGAAGGGACTCCCAAATCGTGAGAGATCAATTGATGACCTGGCATAGGGTCACCACCCGAAGCAGCTCGCAATGAACCAGTAGGAACCAACTCAGTGCCATCAACAGAGCCCAAAATTTGGTCGACGGGAACGCTAGTGTAAGTGCAATCAACCCTAATTGAGGGTTTTGGTGATTAATGACAAAACAAACTAAGATTCTAACCAGTTTGCTCCTAGTATGTACACAATATTTCTACAGACAGGAGAAGCACAGATCTTACGAGCATAAAAGTATAAAGCACGGCGGATTTAAAATTCCACATCAAATGGCGTGCTCCAAGTGCTAAGAAATAACGGCGGTGCTAAATTTATAATTCTTGAGTCATAGGAATCGCCGTACAATTAAGAGGGATCTGCGACGGTTAAGTAAGTTGTGAAACGAGCCAAGTTCAAAATCTTTTGAAAACTCCTTGGAGATCATTTTCCCAGATCATGAATGCCCTTGAGAAAAACAAATTTTACTTCCCACAAAGTCTCCCCTTTTGTTCTCTTCAAAATTCTCAAAGTTTGGTTTCATCCCCCAAAACCGGTTCAACCGGTCCTGAAACTGGTTCAACCGGTTTCGGTACTGTTCATCTGCCACCTCTGCTCTGACCTGTCTGACAGTCAGAGCTGTCAGAAAAAGTCGCAGCAGATATTTTTCCAAAACCGGTTGAGCCGAATTTTGTCCCTACTCAGCCGGTTTTGAAACCGGTCAAGTGTCCGGCTGAGTAGCCCAGTGGACTGGGATCCCCCTGGTAGAAACCGGTTCAACCGGTTTGAAAACCGGTTCAACCGGTTTGAAAACCGGTTCAACCGGTTTTTGCCCATTTTCTCCCAACGACTGCCAGCTTTTGGGGGATCCTTTATATACCCCCTCACACTCTCTCTCTCATTAACTCCTGCCTCTCCCACGAATTCTTGGCTGACCAACCTTCAAACAAGAGCATTCACTTCACCTTTCACACCCGCAATCGCATCTCCTTCAATCATTTGAAGGACCCTTGGTGTGAGGTGAACTCGATCGAACTCGCTGTCAATTTCATCTCGATTCTCCCATTCTCTTGTTCTTGAGCTCGTTGCAAACTTAACCGTGTGCGGATTTGTTACTCTTGGAACCTCGTGTTCCTTGACGGTTAGAGGTTGCTTGGGAGTCTCCAAATTTGTGGACAACCCCAAGAAGTTTGTATCACCCGCTCCTTGAGCTGATTTGAGAAGAGATTGTCTTGACCTTTGTGGTCGGCTTGTGGAGGATTAGGGTTGGAAAAGACCCGGCCCTTTGTGGGTTCCTCAACGAGGAGTAGGACACCTTTGTGGTGGTTGCCGAACCTCGGGTTATATCGCGTGTTCTTGTGTGTTCTTGTCAAGCGCTTTATATTCAGTGGTTAGTTCATATTATTCATTTGAGTAGTTTTTGTGTAGGGCAAATCTTTAGCTATATTCTTCACTACTTCACATTTGTTCAATAGATTATCAAATTTAAGTTGAGCGGGTTCAAACTTGTTCAGTTGTGATTAAAATCGACTGAACCGGTTTGCACCTGTGCAACTTTAATTTAACCTATTTCGAAGTTTTTAGTGAAAATTTTCAGGTGTAGCCTATTCACCCCCCCCTCTAGGCTACTTTCAATTGGTATCAAAGCTTCGTGCTTTGTTTTACGCTTAACCGCGTGAGGAAACGATCATGTCTACACAACGGGACCATGTGGATCCTCTCCTCGAGGAAATCCCCGTCACATCTTCCGGTGAGGAAGTGGACCCCAAGGTCCTCGACCTCGCCATGAAGATTGCCGAGAGAATGTTCCTCAAAATGAAAGAGGAAGATGCTAAGAAAAAGGCCGAAGAAGAAGAATCAAGAAGAAAGGCCGAAGAAGATAAAGGTAAGGGAACATTTGATTATAATGACGATCTAGTGGATCTTTTGTTGTCTAAAGTATTGAGCAAGGTAAGTCTCAACACCGAAGGATCATCTACCAAAAGCAAAGGTAATGACTTTAGCAAAGTTCAATTCGATTACTCTAGAAATTATATTCCCAACTTCTCTTCCGCCCCACTTGGAAAGTTACCAACTCTTAGTGAGTTGAACTATGATGAGTGGGCCGACAAGATGAAGTCACATTTAATCGGTGTGCATCCTAGTCTTTGGGAGATTGTTAATGTAGGTATGTATAAGCCCGCCCAAGGAGAAGAGATGACTCCGGAAATGATGCAAGAGGTTCATCGAAATGCTCAAGCAGTGAGCATAATTAAAGGAAGTCTTTGTCCGGAAGAATACCGAAAAGTTCAAGGAAGAGAAGATGCCCGTGACATTTGGAATATTCTTAAAATGTCACATGAAGGAGATCCCAAAGCTAAAAGACATAGAGTTGAAGCTTTGGAAAGTGAGCTTGCAAGATATGATTGGACAAAGGGTGAATCGCTCCAATCACTCTTTGATCGGTTGATGGTGTTGGTCAACAAAATAAGAGTTCTTGGGAGTGAAGATTGGAGTGACTCCAAGGTCACAAGATTGTTCATGAGAGCTTATAAAGAGAAGGATAAAAGTCTTGCAAGGATGATAAGGGATCGTGATGACTATGAGGATATGACGCCTCATCAATTATTTGCAAAAATTCAACAACACGAGTCCGAAGAAGCCCCCATCAAGACAAGAGACTCTCATGCCTTGATCACAAATGAACAAGACAACCTCAAGAAGAACAAAGACCACAAAGCGAAGAAAGTGGTCGAGACCTCAAGTGATGAAGATAGCTCAAGTGATGAAGACACAACTATGTTCATCAAAACATTCAAGAAATTTGTAAGGAAGAATGACAAGTTCCAAAGGAAAGGAAAGAAGAGGGCATGCTATGAATGTGGCCAAACCGGTCATTTCATAGCGGATTGTCCTAACAAGAAGGAACAAGAAGCTAAGAAGGAATACAAGAAGGACAAGTTTAAAAAGGGAGGCAAGACCAAGGGATACTTCAAGAAGAAGAAGTATGGTCAAGCTCATATTGGTGAAGAATGGAACTCCGATGAAGAGAGTTCTAGCTCCGAGGAAGAGGAAGTGGTGGCAAATGTGGCCATCCAATCTACATCAAGCACGCAACTCTTCACCAACCTACAAGACGACTCCTACACTCCAACTTGCCTCATGGCAAAGGGAGATAAGATAACCTTATTTAGTAATGATTTTTCAAATGATGATGATGATGATCAAATTGCCATGAAAAATAAAATGATTAAAGAATTTGGCTTAAATGGATACAATGTTATCACCAAGTTAATGGAAAAGCTAGATAAAAGAAAAGCAACTCTTGATGCTCAAGAAGACTTGCTTATCCTTGAAAAGGAAAGAAACCTAGAGCTTCAAGAGTTGATTCACAATAAAGATAAAGAAGTAATTAACATGAAAACATCTATAGATAATCTTGCAAATGAAAAGAATGCACTTGAATCAAGCATGTTGAGCTTAAATGTCCAAAATCAAGAACTTCAAGTGCAACTTGAAAATTGCAAGAACATCAATGCCTCATGTTTAGTACTTGAATCTAAGTCTAGCTTAAATGATAATTCTTGCAAACATTGTGCCAAATATCATGCTTCTTGTTGTCTAACTAACCATGCAAGGAAGAATAGCCCACAGGTGAAGGTCAAAGAGATTTTTAAAAGATGCTCTAGCAATGATGGGTTAAAGAAAGTTGAACCCAATTACAAGTCCCTTAAGCCCAACAATGGAAGAAGGGGGCTTGGGTTCAACTCATCCAAGGAAAACCCTAGCACAGTGCATAAGGGGTGGAGATCCCCCAAGTTCATAGAGGGAACCACCCTATATGATGCCTTGGGGAGGATTCACTCCTCAAATGACAAGTCACCTCAGGTAAAGGTTAACTTGAGTTCCACAAAGAGTAAGATGAAGGAAGTGGGATCCTCAAGTGGACAAAAATCTAATGCTCCCATTTCCCACTCATATCTTTGTGATTATATGTTGACTTGGGATTCAGGGAAATTGGTTGTGAAATATGTGGGTGCCTACACTAAACGAAAAGTCATGAAAAGAAGTGTGTGGGTACCCAAGGCTATAACTAACACTGTAGGACCCAATTCAATTTGGGTACCTAAGAGCATAGCCTAAAACTTGTTTTGCAGGTCTACTCCTCTGGTGGGTCAAGTTGGGTGCTTGACAGTGGATGTACAAATCACATGACCGGGGAGAAAGACATGTTTCATACATTGCAACTAACTCAAGAAGCACAAGAAATTGTGTTTGGAGATAGTGGCAAGAGTAAGGTGATTGGTATTGGTAAAATTCCTATCTCTGACCAACAATCACTTTCAAATGTTTTATTAGTAGATTCTTTAAGCTATAATTTGTTGTCCGTTTCACAACTTTGTGGAATGGGTTATAATTGCCTATTTTCGGATGTGGATGTGAAGATCCTTAGAAGGGAGGACTCCTCAGTTGCCTTTACCAGTCGCTTGAAGGGCAAGCTTTATCTTGTTGATTTCACAACAAGTAAAGTGACGCCTGAGACTTGTTTAGTGGCAAAATCCGACAAGGGTTGGCTATGGCATCGCCGGCTAGCCCATGTCGGTATGAGGAATTTGGCCAAACTTCAAAAGGATAATCACATCATTGGACTAACAAATGTTGTATTTGAGAAAGATAGGGTTTGTGGCGCATGCCAAGCAGGAAAGCAACATGGAGTCCCACATCAATCAAAAAATGTGGTCACAACAAAGAGGCCATTGGAGCTTCTTCACATGGACCTCTTCGGACCTGTGGCCTACATTAGCATTGGTGGTAGTAAGTATGGTTTAGTTATTGTTGATGATTTTTCTTGATTCACCTGGGTTTTCTTTTTAAGTGACAAAGGTGAAACTCAAGAAATTTTGAAGAAATTCATGAGGAGAGCTCAAAATGAATTTGAGCTCAAAATCAAGAAAGTGAGAAGCGATAATGGGACGGAATTCAAGAACACAGGTGTCGAAGAATTCTTAGGAGAAGAGGGAATCAAACATGAGTTCTCGTTGCCTTACACTCCACAACAAAATGGTGTTGTGGAAAGAAAGAACCGAACTCTAATTGAAGCTGCAAGAACCATGTTGGATGAATACAAGACACCTGACAACTTTTGGGCAGAGGCGGTCAACACCGCCTGTCATGCAATCAACCGTCTCTATCTTCATAAGATTTACAAAAAGACTGCTTATGAGCTTCTCACTGGTAACAAACCTAAAGTTGATTATTTTAGAGTATTTGGTTGTAAATGTTTTATTCTTAACAAGAAAGTCAAGAGCTCAAAGTTTGCTCCTAGAGTGGACGAGGGCTTCTTGCTTGGTTATGCATCAAATGCGCATGGATATCGTGTTTTCAACAATACCACCGGTCTTGTTGAAATAGCGATAGACGTGACATTTGATGAGTCTAATGGCTCGCAAGGGCATGTTTCTAATGACACTGCAGGAAATGAAGAACTACCTTGTGAGGCCATAAAGAAACTTGCAATAGGTGAGGTGAGACCTCAAGAAAGGGATGATGAAGAAGGAACCTTATGGATGACCAATGAGGTAGTTGATGTGGGTGCACGGGTGGTGAGTGACAAAGTCTCCACCCAAGCAAACCCATCAACCTCAAGTCATCCAAGCCACAAAGAAAATCATCAAAGGATGCCAACAGTGGTGGAAGATGAACAAGAAAGTATTGATGGTGAAGTACCTCTTGATCAAGTAATTGATGAGGAGGAGCAAATACAAAGACATCCATCAGTGCCTCATCCAAGAGTCCATCAAACAATTCAAAGGGATCATCCAGTGGACAACATCCTGGGTAGCATCAGGAGAGGGGTAACAACTCGATCTCGTTTAGCTAATTTTTGTGAATTTTACTCGTTTGTTTCCTCTCTTGAGCCACTTAAGGTTGAAGAAGCATTGGGTGATCCGGATTGGATAATTGCCATGCAAGAGGAGTTGAACAACTTCACTAGGAATGAAGTCTGGTCCTTAGTCCAAAGACCCAAACAAAATGTGATTGGGACTAAATGGGTCTTTAGGAACAAGAAAGATGAAAATGGCGTGGTTACAAGAAACAAGGCACGGTTGGTTGCCCAAGGCTATACTCAAGTGGAAGGACTTGATTTTGGTGAAACATATGCGCCGGTAGCAAGGTTAGAATCAATTAGAATATTAATTGCCTATGCTACTAACCATGATTTCAAGCTATATCAAATGGATGTCAAGAGCGCTTTTCTAAATGGACCACTACAAGAAAGAGTATATGTGGAGCAACCACCGGGCTTTGAAGACCCAAAGAAGCCAAATCATTTTTATCTTCTTCACAAGGCACTCTACAGGCTTAAACAAGCCCCTAGAGCTTGGTATGACTGTCTTAAAGATTTTTTAATTAAAAATGGGTTTACAATAGGAAAAGCTGACTCTACTTTATTTACTCGAAAAGTTGATAATGAATTATTTGTGTGCCAAATATATGTTGATGACATTATATTTGGTAGTACTAATGAAAAATTTTGTGAAGAGTTTAGCAAAGTAATGACGAACAGGTTTGAGATGTCTATGATGGGCGAGCTTAAATACTTCCTGGGATTTCAAGTCAAACAACTCAAGGAAGGTACCTTTCTATGCCAAACTAAATATACTTAAGATATGCTCAAGAAGTTTGGCATGGAAAAAGCAAAGCACGCCAAGACTCCAATGTCATCAAATGGACATCTCGACCTAAATGAGGAAGGTAAACCTGTGGATCAAAAATTATATAGATCAATGATAGGATCACTGCTTTACTTATGTGCATCTAGACCTGATATAATGTTGAGTGTTTGCATGTGTGCACGTTTTCAAGCAAATCCTAAAGATTGTCATCTTGTAGCCGTTAAGAGAATTCTAAGATACTTAGTCCACACCCAAAACCTAGGATTATGGTATCCTAAAGGCTCCTTTTTCGATTTGCTTGGCTACTCTGACTCAGATTATGCCGGTTGCAAAATAGATCGAAAAAGCACTACTGGGACTTGCCAATTCCTTGGGCGGTCCTTAGTGTCATGGAGTTCTAAGAAACAAAATTGTGTTGCACTTTCCACTGCAGAAGCTGAATACATAGCAGCTGGGGCATGTTGTGCACAGTTGTTATGGATGAAGCAAACCCTTAGAGATTTTGGTTGTGAGTTTAACAAAATTCCACTTTTGTGTGACAATGAGAGTGCCATAAAACTTGCAAACAATCCGGTGCAACACTCTAGAACTAAACATATTGACATCAGACACCATTTCTTGAGAGACCACGAAGCCAAAGGAGATATCGAACTATTTCATGTGAGCACCGAAAATCAACTAGCCGATATCTTCACAAAACCCCTTGATGAGACTAGGTTTTGTTTTCTAAGGAGTGAGCTAAATATCTTGGATTCTCGAAACGTGGCTTAATAACTAAAATTTTGATCAAACTTGACGGTTGAAAATTGATTGTTTGAGCAATATGAAATGAGAAATATCATTTTTATCTTTAAAATATTTCATGTCATATTTGCTAAGTGCTATTACAGCCCTTCCGGGCAATATCTGGAATCTGGTTGAGTAAACCGGCTGAGTAGGCCACTCAACCGGTTTCTCCCTGGTGGAAACCGGTTGAACCGGTATAAAAACCGGTTGAACCGGTTTTGGCCGTCGCGCCGTCAGTCAGCGTGCAGTCTGCGCTGTCAGTTTTGCAGTCTGTGCTGTCAGACTGCCAGGATTTTCGCGCAGTCAACACCATTTTCTGGGCGCTTTTACTGTGCAGTTTGACCAGAAACCGGTTGAACCGGTTTTGGAACCGGTTGAACCGGTTTTTCAATTTTCTGGCGGCCGACTCCTCCCCTTTTTATGTCTCTCCCTCTCTCCTCTTCCCTTCTTAGACTCATTTTCCAGCCGCCGCCGCCCTCTCATTCTCCTCTCTCTCACCTTCACACTCCACTCCAAAAACTCTCTCGTGCCCTCACACTTTTGGAAGAGTGGTTGGAGATCCGTTCTTCCCGGCGTGTTTCCACCATCTTCCTCCATCTCGTTGGGAGTTCTTGACCCAATCTTCGAATCGAGGTATTGCCCTATTTTATTTCCTTGTACTCGATCCTACGCGTTCTTGATTATCTAATGTATCATTCGTTGGGTACATTTTAGTTTAAGTGATTGCAACACTTAGATTATCTTCATTTTGTCACAAATATTGTTAGAGATTAGCGATTTGATATTGTTCATTGTAGTTGAACCGCTCATATGAACGGTTGAAGTGCATGCTCAATATCTTATGTGTTTCTACTCAAACATGTTTGATCCTTGCTCATCATAGGTTCTACTTCTTATTTCTTAGAATGGTGCGTCGAAGGAACCCGTCGGTGGTCGAATCCGACTCCTCGGATGACCAGGAAATCCATGGAGATACTCCACCTCGCTCTCGATCCAAGCGAGGGCGCGGAAGCGGCAATGTCATGCCGGGTGCTGAGGCCTCCGGGTCTCAAAGTGCTCGCGGTCGGACATCCCGGAATCCTTCCAGACGGTCTCGACCTGCGACGAATCCGCAGGCGTGGGAGCCTGCAAGTGATGATGATGGCGGGAAGGACGATGAAGTTGATCTTCCCCCGGCCCACGCTCCTGTGATTCGCGGCTTGGTCCTCCACCGGGCAGAGGCTCGGCGTGCTGGCAATGAGCCAGTCACCGACTTCACTGCCAGTGGAGGCTCTGCTCTTCTCCAGGATCTTCGTTTCCAAAATCCTGTATTGCGTATTCGCGATGCCAGGATCGATGGAAATCGCTTTTGGACACTTCACCACGTGGATTTCTATAATTCCGTCATTCTCCCCAAGAAGCATCAACCTATCCTGCATCAACGATATATTAACTGGGAAGGTTGTGAAGCCATTGGGGACCCAGAAATGTCACAGGCACTGAGGGCCTGTGAAAGGAAACAAATGAAGAATATCATGACATTCCAATATGATTGGAATGATGAAGTGATTGCTCAATTCTACTCCACTCTATGGATAAAGCTTGCTGACGAGGAGAGTCATTACAACTACCCCTATCTGAACTTCTTCATTGAAGGTAGTTGGTACAAGGTGAGCTATCGTCGATTTGCTCACATTCTTGGCTTTTCTGACGATGATATATCTGGCGACAAGATCAAGATTCATGATTTCCGGCAGCCCACAAGAGATGAAGCCAAGGATCTTCATCTGTCTGAGTCTGGAAAGTATTGGGAGTCGACCAACATTCATAAGTATTATCGTTATATCAACTCCCTCTGCAGGATGACCCTCATTCCAAAAGGGGGAAATCAGATGAATATCCTTGGGGAGAGCAAGGTCTTGCTCTCTTTTATGAAACCCAACAGCTCAGAAAGGATAAATGTCTTTGACATGATATGGCAGGAAATTATTCATGCCGCCTGCTTTCCTTTGAAGGGGTGTCTTCATGCTCCATTCATTATGAAGATGATTGAGGTCGTGACCCAGTTCAGATTTGACAAAGGTACCCGACATCAGTCATACATCCCTTTCTGGATTGATCCCAACAATCCAGCTGGGCGCCTCAGGAAAGCCCCCTCCAGTTCTCGTAGTCATACATCTGCGGGTCCGTCTGCTGGTGCTGGTGCTGCTGCTACTGCTGGTGCCTCGCGCCCTTCCCCTGGCCGCGGATCTCCCACACCACGTGGTCGTGGTCGTGGTCGAGGTCGTGGCCGTGGGATGGGTGCCCGCTTGGCCCACGGGTTTGCGGCTTTCTTCTCCATGTGCCGAATTATTGCTGCAGATGTCCATGAGGTGGCTCGACGTCAGCGGGAGACCGACGACAACCTACGTCGTCAAGCTTCCGCTTTGGGTACTCCCTTCGCCCCTCGCTCTCCTGATGTACCTCTCCACCCTCCTCCTCCAGATGTCAACGAGTGGTACCAGCAGGCATATGGGGTACCTTTTTCAACAGCTGATGACGTCGAAGAAGAAGAAACTTATTTTGATGATCCGGAGCAGTTTGTCCCACCCCCATATCACGGGGATCCGGGCCAATCGTCCTCTTATCCTCCGCCCCAGGACCCGTCTGGCAGTGCTCCTCCTCCGGCCCAGTCTGGAGAGGAACACTTTGCCTCCGACCTGGCGCACCAACTCTTCGCTCCTCATCATCCTCCTCCCCACTGGTGATCATTGGATTGGCGCTTTTCTCTCTCTTTTTGGTTCTTGTTGCCAAAAAGGGGGAGAAAGTTTATTATGCCCCTTTATTTTTGTAATGAACACTTGGTATGTAATAACTATTTGATGCATGCATGGCTTGAATGCCATAAACACTTTTATGATGTGATGAGACGAGCTCTCATTATTGTAATAGCTGTAGAACTTTTTTTCATATCATATGCTATGCAATAATGAGCTTTAATGTGCTTTTACTCTTTCTATTCAATTATGTTTCACACCTCATCATTTTTGTGTATGGTGTTGATTGTTCTCTCTCTCTAAATATGTTGCAAATTGACATATCAAGTCAATGTTAATATCGCAAAACTCATGCACATATTTAGGGGGAGCTACACATACACAAAATATTTTATATCGCAAGTACTTGTAACTTTTAATTCTTATTTCCATTCTAGTTTGTTTTGGCATCAATCACCAAAAAGGGGAGATTGTAAGTGCAATCAACCCTAATTGAGGGTTTTGGTGATTAATGACAAAACAAACTAAGATTCTAACCAGTTTGCTCCTAGTATGTACACAGTATTTCTACAGACAGGAGAAGCACAGATCTTACGAGCATAAAAGTATAAAGCACGGCGGATTTAAAATTCCACATCAAATGGCGTGCTCCAAGTGCTAAGAAATAACGGCGGTGCTAAATTTATAATTCTTGAGTCATAGGAATCGCCGTACAATTAAGAGGGATCTGCGACGGTTAAGTAAGTTGTGAAACGAGCCAAGTTCAAAATCTTTTGAAAACTCCTTGGAGATCATTTTCCCAGATCATGAATGCCCTTGAGAAAAACAAATTTTACTTCCCACAAAGTCTCCCCTTTTGTTCTCTTCAAAATTCTCAAAGTTTGGTTTCATCCCCCAAAACCGGTTCAACCGGTCCTGAAACCGGTTCAACCGGTTTCGGTACTGTTCATCTGCCACCTCTGCTCTGACCTGTCTGACAGTCAGAGCTGTCAGAAAAAGTCGCAGCAGATATTTTTCCAAAATCGGTTGAGCCGAATTTTGTCCCTACTCAGCCGGTTTTGAAACCGGTCGAGTGTCCGGCTGAGTAGCCCAGTGGACCGGGATCCCCCTGGTAGAAACCGGTTCAACCGGTTTTTGCCCATTTTCTCCCAACGACTGCCAGCTTTTGGGGGATCCTTTATATACCCCCTCACACACTCTCTCTCATTAACTCCTGCCTCTCCCACGAATTCTTGGCTGACCAACCTTCAAACAAGAGCATTCACTTCACCTTTCACACCCGCAATCGCATCTCCTTCAATCATTTGAAGGACCCTTGGTGTGAGGTGAACTCGATCGAACTCGCTGTCAATTTCATCTCGATTCTCCCATTCTCTTGTTCTTGAGCTCGTTGCAAACTTAACCGTGTGCGGATTTGTTACTCTTGGAACCTCGTGTTCCTTGACGGTTAGAGGTTGCTTGGGAGTCTCCAAATTTGTGGACGACCCCAAGAAGTTTGTATCACCCGCTCCTTGAGCTGATTTGAGAAGAGATTGTCTTGACCTTTGTGGTCGGCTTGTGGAGGATTAGGGTTGGAAAAGACCCGGCCCTTTGTGGGTTCCTCAACGAGGAGTAGGACACCTTTGTGGTGGTTGCCGGACCTCGGGTTATATCTGAGGGCACCTAGAGGGGGGGGGTGAATAGGTGGTCCTGTAAAACTTAAACTTATAGCCACAAAAACTTGTTAAGTGTTAGCACAATTAATGCCAAGTGGCTTAGAGAGGAGTCTCAACAAAACACACTACCACAAGAGATCAAACACAGAGATGACACAGTGGTTTATCCCGTGGTTCGGTCAAGACCAACGCTTGCCTACTCCACGTTGTGGCGTCCCAACGGACGAGGGTTGCAATCAACCCCTCTCAAGCGGTCCAAAGACCCACTTGAATACCATGGTGTTTTGCTTGCTTTTTCTCAATCCCGTTTGCGAGGAATCTCCACAACTTGGAGCCTCTCGCCCTTACAATTGAAGTTCACAAAGAAACACAGAGCAAGGGTGGGAATTAGCAACGCACACAAGACTTCAAAAGATCAGAGCAACACGCACACAAGCAGCAACAAGAGCTCGCAACACAACTCAAAGAGTTCACAACTCCACAAGAGCTCTATATGCTATCACAATGAAACGAATGCGCGAGATCGATGTCTTGGTGCTTAGGAATGTTGTAGGAATGCTTGGTGTACTCCTCCATGCGCCTAGGGGTCCCTTTTATAGCCCCAAGGCAGCTAGGAGCCGTTGAGAACAAATCTGGAAGGCCATCCTTGCCTTCTGTCGTCGGGCGCACCGGACAGTCCGGTGCACACCAGACACTGTCCGGTGCCCGATTTATTTCCTAAAACAGTGCAGCCGACCGTTACCGACCATTGCAGATCTGGCGCACCGGACAGTCCGGTGCACACCGGACAGTCCGGTGCCTCCTTCCGACCGTTGGCCAGACCACGTGTCGCGCGCAGATTCCTCGGCCGACCGTTGGCTCGGCCGACCGTTGGCTCACCGGACAGTCCGGTGCACACCGGACAGTCCGGTGAATTTTAGCCGTACGCCGTCGGCAATTTCCCGAGAGCGGCCTCTTCGCCCGAGGCAGCCTGGCGCACCGGACACTGTCCGGTGCACCACCGGACAGTCCGGTGCCCCAGACCGAAACAGCCTGTTGGCTGTACACAGCCAACATTCTCCTTTTCTTCTTCTCTCTGTTTCTAACACTTAGACAAATATATTAGTACACAAAACCAATGTACTAAGGCTTAGAAACATACCTTTACTTATGATTTGCACTTTGTTCATCCATGGGCATAGATTCACATTTACGCACTTGTGTTGGCACTTAATCACCAAAATACTTAGAAATGGCCCAAAGGCACATTTCCCTTTCAATCTCCCCCTTTTTGGTGATTTATGCCAACACAACATAAAGCAACTAGAACAAGTGCAAAATCACTTGAAATAGAACTCAAATCTATTTTGATTCATTTTTGGCATATATGGATCAACCTTTTTCACCACTTGGTTTGTTTTTACAAATCAAACTCAAATCTCTATCTCTAAGTCAAACACACATGTTGAAGCATTAAGAGAGTCATTCCAAAAGAGATTGATCAAAGATTTCAAAAACTCCCCCTATTTCCCATAATCAATACTTCTCCCCACAAGAAGCCAACTTTTGACGAAAGAGACAATGCAAGAGTTTTGAACAAACAAGAGTTTTGAACAAACCAAAAGCTCTATTCTACTATTTTCAAAATCTCTCAAGTGGTAGCTGATCCATTTATTGCTTTGGCCTTTATTTTCTCCCCCTTTGGCATCAAGCACCAAAACGGGATCAATCTTGGCCCAAGAACCCCATTGCCTCACCAAAATCTTCAATTAAGAGCAAATGGCAATAAGAGTTCATGAGATGAACTTGGAATAAGTTACCCTCTCATCGGAGTGCAGTGGAAGTCTTTCATGGTCCAAGTCCACCTTTTCCCTTTCAATTCTCCTTCGAGACTAAATCAAGCAAACTCAAGTATATGGTTAGTCTCAAAGGGTCAAGTTGTAACACAACTCCCCCTAAAAATGTGCATCACTTACACAAGGACTTGTGAGGGCCAGGGAATGTTTGTACAACTTGAGCACCACAATAAGCAACAAAATGCAGAATGAACATGATCAAAGGCATAAGCACATGTATGCTACAATTCAATCCAAGTTCCGCGAATCTAAGACATTTAGCTCACTACGCAGCCTGCAAAAGGTCTTTTCATCTAGAGGCTTGGTAAAGATATCGGCTAGCTGGTTCTCGGTGCTAACATGAAACACTTCGATATCTCCCTTTTGCTGGTGATCTCTCAGAAAGTGATGCCGGATGTCTATGTGCTTTGTGCGGCTGTGCTCAACAGGATTTTCCGCCATGCGGATAGCACTCTCATTATCACATAGGAGTGGGACTTTGCTTAAATTGTAGCCAAAGTCCCTGAGGGTTTGCCTCATCCAAAGTAGTTGCGCGCAACACTGTCCTGCGGCAACATACTCGGCCTCAGCGGTGGATAGGGCAACGGAAGTTTGTTTCTTAGAGTTCCATGACACCAGGGACCTTCCTAAGAATTGGCACGTCCCCGATGTACTCTTCCTATCGACCTTACATCCAGCATAGTCGGAATCTGAGTATCCGATTAAGTCAAAGGTAGACCCCTTTGGATACCAGATCCCGAAGCAAGGCGTAGCAACTAAATATCTAAGAATTCGCTTCACCGCCACTAAGTGACACTCCTTAGGATCGGATTGAAATCTAGCACACATGCATACGCTAAGCATAATATCCGGTCTACTAGCACATAAGTAAAGTAACGATCCTATCATTGACCGGTATGCTTTTTGATCAACGGACTTACCTCCTTTGTTGAGGTTGGTGTGTCCGTCGGTTCGCATTGGAGTCTTTGCGGGCTTGGCGTCTTTCATCCCAAACCGCTTTAGCAAGTCGTGCGTGTACTTCGTTTGAGAGATGAAGGTGCCATCCTTGAGTTGCTTTACTTGGAACCCAAGGAAGTAGTTCAACTCGCCCATCATTGACATCTCGAATTTCTGTGTCATCACCCTGCTAAACTCTTCACAAGACTTTTTATTAGTAGAACCAAATATTATGTCATCGACATAAATTTGGCACACAAACAAATCACCATCACAAGTCTTAGTGAAAAGAGTTGGATCGGCTTTCCCAACCTTGAAAGCATTAGCAATTAAGAAATCTCTAAGGCATTCATACCATGCTCTTGGGGCTTGCTTAAGTCCATAGAGCGCCTTAGAGAGCTTACACACGTGGTCGGGGTACCGTTCATCCTCGAAGCCAGGGGGTTGCTCCACGTACACCTCCTCCTTTATTGGCCCGTTGAGAAAAGCGCTCTTTACATCCATTTGGTACAACCTGAAAGAATGGTGAGCGGCATATGCTAGCAAGATACGAATGGACTCTAGCCTAGCCACAGGAGCAAAAGTCTCCTCAAAGTCCAAACCTGCGACTTGGGCATAACCTTTTGCCACAAGTCGAGCCTTGTTCCTTGTCACCACTCCGTGCTCGTCTTGTTTGTTGCGGAACACCCACTTGGTTCCCACAACATTTTGCTTAGGACGAGGCACCAGCGTCCAAACTTCATTCCTCTTGAAGTTGTTGAGCTCCTCTTGCATGGCCAACACCCAGTCCGGATCTAGCAAGGCCTCTTCTACCCTGAAAGGCTCAATAGAAGAGACAAAGGAGTAATGTTCACAAAAATTAACTAATCGAGACCGAGTAGTTACTCCCTTGCTAATGTCACCCAGAATTTGGTCGACGGGATGATCCCTTTGAATCACCGCTCGAAGGGTTGGAGGTGCCGGTTGCGCTTCTTCCTCCATCACATGATCATCTTGTGCTCCCCCTTGATCACACGCCTCCTGTTGATGAACCTGTTCATCGTCTTGAGTTGGGGGATGCACCATAGTTGAGGAAGAATGTTGATCTCGTTCATCTTGTTCCTGTGGCCGAACGTCTCCAATCGCCATGGTTCGTATCGCGGCCGTTGGAACATCTTCTTCATCTACATCATCACAATCAACAACTTGCTCTCTTGGAGAGCCATTAGTCTCATCAAATACAACGTCGCTAGAGACTTCAACCAAACCCGATGATTTGTTGAAGACTCTATACGCCTTTGTATTTGAGTCATAACCTAACAAAAACCCTTCTACAGCTTTGGGAGCAAACTTAGAATTTCTACCTTTCTTCACTAGAATGTAGCACTTGCTCCCAAATACATGAAAGTAAGATACATTGGGTTTGTTACCGGTTAGAAGCTCATATGACGTCTTCTTGAGGAGGCGGTGAAGGTAGACCCTGTTGATGGCGTGGCAAGCCGTGTTCACGGCTTCCGACCAAAAGCACTCGGGGGTCTTGAATTCTCCTAGCATCGTCCTCGCCATATCAATTAGCGTCCTGTTCTTCCTCTCTACCACACCATTTTGCTATGGTGTGTAGGGAGCGGAGAACTCGTGCTTGATCCCTTCCTCCTCAAGGAACTCCTCCACTTGAAGATTCTTGAACTCGGACCCGTTGTCGCTCCTTATCTTCTTCACCTTGAGCTCAAACTCATTTTGAGCTCTCCTGAGGAAGCGCTTGAGGGTCCCTTGGGTTTCAGACTTATCCTGCAAAAAGAACACCCAAGTGAAGCGGGAAAAGTCATCAACAATAACTAGACCATACTTACTTCCTCCTATGCTCAGATAAGCGACGGGTCCGAAGAGGTCCATATGTAGCAGCTCCAGAGGTCTTGAAGTGGTCATCACATTCTTGCTGTGATGTGCTCCTCCCACTTGTTTACCTGCTTGACAAGCTGCACAAGGTCTATCCTTTTCGAATTGAACGTTAGTCAAACCTATCACGTGTTCTCCCTTTAGAAGCTTGTGAAGGTTCTTCATCCCCACATGTGCTAAGCGGCGATGCCACAGCCAGCCCATGCTAGTCTTAGCTATTAAGCATGCATCTAGACCGGCCTCTTCTTTTGCAAAATCGACTAAATAAAGTTTGCCGTCTAATACACCCTTAAAAGCTAGTGAACTATCACTTCTTCTAAAGACAGACACATCTACATTCGTAAATAGATAGTTATACCCCATGTTGCATAATTGACTAACAGATAGCAAATTATATCCAAGAGACTCTACTAAAAACACATTTGAAATAGAGTGCTCATTAGAAATTGCAATTTTACCTAACCCTTTTACCTTGCCTTGATTCCCATCACCGAATATAATTGAATCTTGGGAATCCTTATTCTTGACGTAGGAGGTGAACATCTTCTTCTCCCCCGTCATATGGTTTGTGCATCCGCTGTCGATAATCCAGCTTGAACCCCCGGATGCATAAACCTGCAAGGCAAATTTAGGCTTGGGTCTTAGGTACCCAACTCATGTTGGGTCCTACAAGGTTAGCACAAATATCCTTAGGGACCCAAATGCAAGTTTTGTCTCCCTTGCATTTTGCCCCTAATTTCCTAGCAATCACTTTTCTATCCTTTCTACAAATAGCAAAGGAAGCATTCAAAGCACAGTAAATTGTAGAAGGACCATTCATAACTTTTCTAGGAACATTAACAATATTCTTCCTAGGCATATGATGTATATTTTTCCTAGGCATATTTCTATTATGCACATAAGAAGAACTAGCAGCAACCATGACATGAGCATCATCATAAGCATTATAACCTCTATAAGCACTTCTAGTTTGTCTTCTATCATGATACAAAAAAGCATGGTTCTTCTTAGTGCTACTAGCCATAGGAGCCTTCCCTTTCTCCTTGGCGGAGATAGGAGCCTTATGGCTTGTCAAGTTCTTGACTTCTCTCTTGAAGCCAAGCCCATCCTTAATTGAGGGGTGTCTACCAACCATGTAGGCATCCCTAGCAAATTTTAGTTTATCAAAATTACTCTTGCTAGTCTTAAGTTGAGCATTAAGACTAGCTAATTCATCATTCAATTTTGAAATAGAAACCAAGTGTTCGCTACAAGCATTAATATCAATATCCTTACACCTAGTGCAAATTTCAACATATTCAACACAAGAGTTGGATTTATTTGCTTCTACTAGTTTAGCATTTAAATCATCGTTTATGCTCTTTAAGTTAGAAATAGAATCATGGCATGTTGACACTTCACAAGCAAGCATTTCATTCCTCTTAATTTCTAATGCAAGGGATTTTTGAGCCTCTACAAACTTATCATGTTCTTCATACAACAAATCCTCTTGCTTTTCTAAAAGTATATTCTTTTCATTCAAGGCATCAATTAATTCATTAATTTTGTCTATCTTAGATCTATCTAAGCCCTTGAACAAACATGAATAATCTACTTCATCCTCATCACTAGATTCGTCCTCACTTGAAGAAGCATAGGTAGAGTTGCGAGTACATACCTTCTTCTCCCTTGCCATAAGGCATGTGTGACGCTCGTTGGGGAAGAGGATTGATTTGTTGAAGGCGGTGGCGGCGAGTCCTTCATTGTCGGAGTCGGAGGAGGAGCAATCCGAGTCCCACTCCTTGCCTAGATGCGCCTCGCCCTTTGCCTTCTTGTAATGCTTCTTCTTTTCCCTCTTGTTTCCCTTTTCCTGGTCACTATCATTATCGGGGCAGTTAGCGATAAAATGACCAATCTTACCGCACTTGAAGCATGAGCGCTTCCCCTTCGTCTTGGTCTTGCTTGGCTGCCCCTTGTGACCCTTTAGCACCGTCTTGAAGCGTTTGATGATGAGAGCCATCTCTTCATCATTAAGTCCGACCGCCTCAATTTGTGCCACCTTGCTAGGTAGCGCCTCCTTGCTTCTTGTTGCTTTGAGAGCAAACGGTTGTGGTTCGTTGATCGGTCCATTCAAGGCGTCGTCCACGTACCTTGCCTCCATGATCATCATTCGCCCGCTGACGAATTTTCCTAAGACTTCTTCGGGCGACATTTTGGTGTACCTGGGATTCTCACGAATATTATTCACCAAATGAGGATCAAGAACGGTAAAGGACCTTAGCATTAGTCGGACGACGTCGTGGTCCGTCCATCGCGTGCTTCCGTAGCTCCTTATTTTGTTGATAAGGGTCTTGAGCCGGTTGTATGTTTGAGTTGGCTCCTCGCCCCTTATCATCGCGAACCGTCCAAGCTCGCCCTCCACCAACTCCATTTTGGTGAGCAAGGTAGCGTCATTTCCCTCATGAGAGATCTTGAGGGTATCCCAGATTTGCTTGGCGTTATCCAAGCCACTCACTTTGTTATATTCATCCCTGCACAATGAAGCTAGAAGAACAGTAGTAGCTTGTGCATTCTTATGGATTTGCTCATTAATGAATATAGGACTATCCGAACTATTAAAGTGCATTCCACTATCTACAATCTCCCATATACTAGGATGGAGAGAGAATAGGTGACTACGCATTTTGTGGCTCCAAAATCCGTAGTCCTCCCCATCAAAGTGTGGGGGCTTGCCGAGTGGAATGGAAAGCAAATGTGAATTTGAACTTTGCGGAATACGAGAGTAGTCAAAAGAAAAGTTAGAATTAACCGGTTTCCTTTGCTCGTAGTCGTTGTCCTTTTGGGAAGAGGAAGATTCGTCGCTGTCGTCGTAGTAGACGATCTCCTTGATGCGCCTTGTCTTCTTCTTCTTCCCTTCCTTCCGTCTATGGCCCGAGCCGGAGTTGGTAGGCTTGTCATCTTTGGGCTCGTTGACGAAGGACTCCTTCTCCTTGTCGTTGATCACGATTCCCTTCCCCTTAGGATCCATCTCTTCGGGCGGTTAGTCCCTTTCTTGAAGAGAACGGCTCCGATACCAATTGAGGGCACCTAGAGGGGGGGGTGAATAGGTGGTCCTGTAAAACTTAAACTTATAGCCACAAAAACTTGTTAAGTGTTAGCACAATTAATGCCAAGTGGCTTAGAGAGGAGTCTCAACAAAACACACTACCACAAGAGATCAAACACAGAGATGACACAGTGGTTTATCCCGTGGTTCGGTCAAGACCAACGCTTGCCTACTCCACGTTGTGGCGTCCCAACGGACGAGGGTTGCAATCAACCCCTCTCAAGCGGTCCAAAGACCCACTTGAATACCATGGTGTTTTGCTTGCTTTTTCTCAATCCCGTTTGCGAGGAATCTCCACAACTTGGAGCCTCTCGCCCTTACAATTGAAGTTCACAAAGAAACACAGAGCAAGGGTGGGAATTAGCAACGCACACAAGACTTCAAAAGATCAGAGCAACACGCACACAAGCAGCAACAAGAGCTCGCAACACAACTCAAAGAGTTCACAACTCCACAAGAGCTCTATATGCTATCACAATGAAACGAATGCGCGAGATCGATGTCTTGGTGCTTAGGAATGTTGTAGGAATGCTTGGTGTACTCCTCCATGCGCCTAGGGGTCCCTTTTATAGCCCCAAGGCAGCTAGGAGCCGTTGAGAACAAATCTGGAAGGCCATCCTTGCCTTCTGTCGTCGGGCGCACCGGACAGTCCGGTGCACACCGGACACTGTCCGGTGCCCGATTTATTTCCTAAAACAGCGCAGCCGACCGTTACCGACCATTGCAGATCTGGCGCACCGGACAGTCCGGTGCACACCGGACAGTCCGGTGCCTCCTTCCGACCGTTAGCCAGACCACGTGTCGCGCGCAGATTCCTCGGCCGACCGTTGGCTCGGCCGACCGTTGGCTCACCGGACAGTCCGGTGCACACCGGACAGTCCGGTGAATTTTAGCCGTACGCCGTCGGCAATTTCCCGAGAGCGGCCTCTTCGCCCGAGGCAGCCTGGCGCACCGGACACTGTCCGGTGCACCACCGGACAGTCCGGTGCCCCAGACCGAAACAGCCTGTTGGCTGTACACAGCCAACATTCTCCTTTTCTTCTTCTCTCTGTTTCTAACACTTAGACAAATATATTAGTACACAAAACCAATGTACTAAGGCTTAGAAACATACCTTTACTTGTGATTTGCACTTTGTTCATCCATGGGCATAGATTCACATTTACGCACTTGTGTTGGCACTTAATCACCAAAATACTTAGAAATGGCCCAAAGGCACATTTCCCTTTCAATATCGCGTGTTCTTGTGTGTTCTTGTCAAGCGCTTTATATTCAGTGGTTAGTTCATATTATTCATTTGAGTAGTTTTTGTGTAGGGCAAATCTTTAGCTATATTCTTCACTACTTCGCATTTGTTCAATAGATTATCAAATTTAAGTTGAGCGGGTTCAAACTTGTTCAGTTGTGATTAAAATCGACTGAATCGGTTTGCACCTGTGCAACTTTAATTTAACCTATTTCGAAGTTTTTAGTGAAAATTTTCAGGTGTAGCCTATTCACCCCCCCTCTAGGCTACTTTCAGCTAGCCTCTAAAGCGACTCCTTGGCCCAAAGCTTGGGCTACCACCATGCAACCAGAGTGTGGAGGAGATCCTGCGTGAACATCCATGGAAGTACGAGAGGGAGACCCCGCTCGGACACCCTCGGGGGCTGGGCCATAGTTTGCGCTACCCATTTGAGCCGGATCATCTCCGGCAGTACCCTCGGGGGCTGGGCAGTGGCTTGCGCTTCCCACCCGAGCCGAATCATCCCCGGCAACACCCTCGGGGGCTGGGTAAGTGTCAACACCATCCTTGAGGACCAAGTTCTCTGCAGTATCCGCCTCTAAGGCTGAGGGTCCCTCAGTTACTTCCATGGGAACAAGACGATCCAAGTCAGTTTCCTGACCCACAAGACCGCGCTCCAAGGTCGATGAGGCGCGGGACGCTGCCCGGGATGACCCCAACCCGGCGTCGAGCACATCAGCACAAACATCCGTCGCACCATCATCCGCTGGCTCTGATAACAGATCCTCTGGAACCATATCTTCAAGAGTCTGATCAAAGTTCGCCAGGGACAATTCTTGTAGACCAATGAGGGCAGACAGAGCAGGAAAAGGAACTCCACTACTTTCCCCACTGGCGACATACTGCCGACTGTTCTTCCGAGTCAAAGGGACCTCATCTTCTTCCTCCCCGTCGTTTTCATCAGCAACACAGACAACACACCCATTGGGATCAGCAGCAGATGGAGCACACCCATTGGGGTCAGCAGCAGATGGAGCACACCCATTGGGGTCAGCGTCAGTAAATTCAGGCATTGGCACTTCGTCAGCAGCAGGAACCGAAGGACCAACGTCCCGATCCAAACTAGATACTCGCCGAAGACGTCTCTTTTTCTTTTTCTGCTCATCAGCAGGAGAATCAAGTTGATTGGCTCGGCAAGGGCGTCTCGGGCGAACACTGACAGGTCTCTGAATATCCAAGTTTGTACCAGCTTCTGGGAGAGGCGCCACCACCAATGTCCCAGCAGGAGCAGCATCAGAAGAGTCCTCAGCCAGCATATCAAGCATAGCACTTATCTCTGCATCACTAGGATCCAAAGGCACCTCAAAGTGGACCTGCCGTTCATCATCAGGAATTTCCCCGAGCGAGGCAACCAAAGCGCTAACTTATTCGGCAGAGGATCGCACTCTAAGGCCCAAACCGCCATCAGCGACAGGTGGATTCGACACAAAAAGAGTGAAGGCCTTGGAAGGAGGCAGGTTCCAGGCTGAGTATGCCACTGGGGCACCAACATTTGATACCTTGCCTCTAAGAATCATTTCAAGTCGGTTCACCAAGTCTACAGCGGGAATTCTTCTGTTGGTAACCCGAGTTGAGTCAGCTAGACCTCGGTACAGATAAGCCGGGTATGCCCTGTCCTTCAACGGCTGAATGTTCTTGAAGACAAAATCAGCAACCACAACCTCTGCAGTCAGACCCCTCTCCTTCAGCAGTCCAACTTCAGCTAGCAAAGCCCCCGCCTCAGCCACCTCCTGATCCGTGGGGGACTCGGTCCAACTCGGAGCGCGAACATCCGGCTGTCTCCTCGACCGTGGGGGGAGAGAACTTCTGTGGTTCTCAACAATAAACCACTCCAAGCGCCATCCCTTGATACTATCCTTGAGAGGGATTTTAAGATAGTCAGTCTTCCTCCCACGGCGCATCTCCAAACTAGCACCCCAACCAGCTGATGCTGCCCCCAGCCATCCCAGGGCGACAGTGATACAAGTACTTCCACAGTCCAAAATGTGGCAGGACGCCAAGAAAAGCTTTGCATAAATGAACGTAAATGGAAATTTGCAGAATGGAATTGGGATTCAGATGGGTCAAATTAAGACGATAGAAATCAAGGAGGCCGCGGAAAAAGGGAGAAATAGGAAGAGCGAGACCGCAGAGAAGAAAAGGAACATAAATCACGGATTCGTGGGTATCCTCTGTCGGGACAGTGACCCTGTGGCAAATCCGCCAAGAACAGAGCTCCCTCGGGGGAAGGACCCCGATGGACACGAGATGGAGAAGGTCAGGCTCGGAGACAATAGACATATGGTTACCTACGAAAGGCAACTGGCTGTTGGGGTCGATGGGGGGAATCACCGCAGCAGATGAACTCGAGGTCTTTCGCTTGGGCGCCATCTCAACTCCACTGGCGAACAGAGCGGGAGCCGAATTGCAGAGAGGATCTAGAGGCAGGAAAGCAAGAACTAGGGCACGGAAAGCAGAGGCGACTGAAAGCGCAGTACATATGGGATATTCCCGAGTCAGATACCGTTTCCAAAAAGCGCCCAGTCAGCACCCGACGGTTACTTCTAAAACACCGTCGTGCCATGTCATCACCCGGCGGTTACTTCTAAAACACCAGCGTGCCATGTCATTACTCGGCGGTCACTTCTAAAGCACCGGTATGCTACATCATCACTCGGCTATTACCCTCAAAGTGGTCGACGCAGCCTGTTCTAACTCGGCTGTTATTTCTAAAACGCCGACGTTACCACCAGTCGCTCGGCAGTTATCTCTAAAACTCCGACGTCGTCTTCAAGTCACTCGGCACTTATCTCTAAAACGTTGACGCCATCCTCAGCCGCTCGGCAGTTATCTCTAAAACACTGATGTCGTCTTCAGTCACTCGGCAGTTACCTCTAAAACGCCGACGTCATCTTCAGTCGCTCGGTAGTTACCTCTAAAACGCCGACGTCGTCATAAGTCACTCGGCTGTTACTTCTAAGAGCGCCAACGTGGTCATCAATCATTCCGACGCTGACGTGGTTTAGTCATCACCCGGACGCTATTTCAAAAGCGTAAATGTTGACAACAATAGCTCGGCCATCACCCCTAAAAGCGGCGATATGATGCCCGAGTTACTCAGTTACTATTCTAAAGGAATCAACTTCACAAACAAAGCAAGCGGAGGAATGATTCAAGAACTCTAAGTTATGCCACAAACATAACAGATAGAGAACATCACTGGCAATAAATATCACGACAGAGATCAACTGACTACGAAGCAAAATAATCGACACAGGAGGAGACGAAATCATTCTTCATTAAGGGAAGTTACAGTACTTACAAATCAACTCATTATGAGTTGATACTTCCCTACTGCTACTACTACTACTACGCTACACTATACTACTCTACACTACTAAATACTACTACATTATTTCATTATACTATACTAACATCTAAAGACCAGTGGCATCTAGCCACTAGCCTTGTTGCTGCCCCTGCTGCTGCCGCCGTTGCCACCCTTGCTGCCGCCGTTGCCGCCCCTGCCGCCGCCGTCACCGTCATCGCCGCCGTCGCCTCCGTCGTCGTCGTCGTTGTCATCTCCGCCATCGCCGCCACCGCCCTCCTCGGACGAGTCCTCCTCGTCCGAGGAGTACTCTGACTCATCCGAGCCCTCGAGCCCGGAGCGCTCGACGGCCCAGATATAAGTCCAGACCTCCGCGGCAAGCCCCTGGGAGTCGTCTGAATTGTCAGATGACGATGGGGGAGAGACGGGAGCCGGAGACCCCTCGGACTCGGAGGAGAACTCCTCCTCCGAGTATTCCGAGTCGCCGAAGTCCTCCGATGGAGGAGTCGGCTCGCGCTTGCGTTTGTTGCTCTTGCCCATGGTGGAAATGAAAGGAGAGGAAGAAAGCAAGCAGCGGAGAACAGCAAGAGATGTGAAAAAACCAAAGGGGCAAATGCACTATTTATAGAAGAAGAAGGCAACCGCTCACCTCCTACCACGGTCACTGAACAGTCGCAAAATATTCAATATACTGAACAACCCGTCTGAAGATACGTCAGGCGGCTGACGCCGTTCCACGCAACGCAACACCCATTGGGACTCAAGTCAACTGCACGGGCGATATGATTACACCCGCCATCACATCAAATTACTACTCAGAAGCAGCCGGCTAAAACACTCAGCGTACCAAGCCGTCCCTTGCCCACACCCATTGGGGGGACGCCCAGGAATTATCAGTATATTTTTCAAAACCGTCACATCCGTGTAGGGCATGCAATGAATACCTCAAGACAAAAATGAGATATCAGTAAGGATCAAAGGAAAGCCAAATATAGCCGGTGAAGTACAAAATCTGACCGACAGAAGCGACGTGAAGACTAGCCAGGGAACGTCCATCAAACGTCCAATCAGTTGCACAGCAAATAAATTGCACCACCTAGCAAGATATGGGCGGATCACGAACTCGGCCACAAAAGACAAAATACATGCTGACCTCTAAAGCATAATATCGATGACATAATGCTTACCTCTAAAGCATAATATCGATGACATAATGCTGACTTCTAAGGCATTCAAAAAAAGAAAAGATGACTCTCAGCAAAAGGACACGAAATGAAGACCTTCGAGTGGATTATTTTCAAAAATCCACTCAAAGCTCAGGGGCTACACCCATTGGGTGCACCTTCAGTGCACCCCATGAATCACCATTTCAAGTCAAGACAATGCCAACTTCTAAGGCATAAGGCAAGATTAAAGACAAGGCTGACCTCCAACCAAAGTGCAAGTGGGAAATAAAAATGATTTCTCATGAAGACCTTCGAGTGGATTATTTTCCAAAATCCACTTGAAGCTCGGGGGCTACACCCATTGGGTGCACCTCCGGTGCACCCAATGAAGTTCAGGGTCATACAATACGAAATGCCGATCTCCAAGGCATGAGTATGAGACAAAGCTCCAGTTTTCGAGTGATCAAAGCAGAAGGAGACAGTAAGAAATCGTTTTTACCAAACTGCCTGGAAAGCATTTCTTGTCATAAACGAAGACCGCAAGCTGGACCTAGGATCTTTGGGCCGATTATCTCAAAATCAACCCAAAGATCGGGGGCTTGTGGGGGACAGATATCCCCCGGGTCCACTGGAAGGATAAAAGACCTCACGAAAGGCCCAAGGGCCCAATAGATCGTAAGGTCACTCCTTCATGGGTCTGGGGAGGAACAATCAGTAAAGTAGATTGACATAAGGCCGGATCAGTGCAAGCCCGGACGGCCCCACAACGTTGAGCAAGCAACCACAACAGAAGATCCGACTTTCCCGCGCTGGAGCCCCGTACAACGGAACCAGGCGAAGATAAGTCGGCAGAACTATAGGAAGATAGACTTAATCAGTTCACTATCTCTTAGGTGCAGTTTGTTATCTCATCTGCATGTGTTGCCTCACGGTCGAATATATAAGGCCTAGGGGGCACCCCTTCAAAACGATCGATCGCACTACTCAGCCATCCACCCCAACTCTCTACGTTCTAGCTTTAGAGAGCTCCCTTGTAACCCATTACATAAAGCATACTTGCCAGGAGCAGGACGTAGGGTGTTACGCATCTCAAAGCAGCCCGAACCTGTAAACACTGTCCATTGTTCCTCGTGCATCTGGCACGAACCATTTAGCTACAGTCGGCGACACCGTCCTGCTCCTAAAACACCTTGAGGGGCAACCCCGGGTGTGCGGTCGGACCCAAAACACCGACAAAAGCAGTTAGCAACTGCTTACTTTTCATAACACCCCCCTTAAGTAGTTGTCCATTATGTATATCCTCCCTTGAAACCTGTAAGCAAAAGGTGGTTTGCAATAATATACTGTGTAACACTCCAAAAAAACCCAGTGGGAAAAATTTGTAGAAAATCAACAGTATATGGTATGTCTTTGGTGTCTCTATCGAAAAAACCCTGATGGGAAAAATCAAGAGACTGACATATGCTTGTGTTGACATTGCCTCATTAAAAACCTAACATGAGAAAACATGATAGTAAAACTCACATAGGAAAAGAGTACAATGTGATTAATCAAGAGATACTCCCCCTGATGCAAGCAAATCTTTAAGTCGACGCATACCAATACCCTTAACACATATCCGAAATGTGGAATAAGCTAGCGACTTAGTGAATAGATCTGCGAGATTGTCACAAGACTTAGTTTGCATGATCTTAATCTCACCACTCTGTTGAAGTTGATGAGGGTAGAATAACTTGGGGGAGATATGTTTGGTAACATTGCTCTTGATATAACCTTGTTGCATCTGAGCAACACAAGCTGCATTATCTTCATAGATAATGGT
Organism: Zea mays; assembly: GCF_902167145.1. Taxonomy (NCBI): domain Eukaryota; kingdom Viridiplantae; phylum Streptophyta; class Magnoliopsida; order Poales; family Poaceae; genus Zea; species Zea mays. The sequence continues at coordinate 119,377,037 of NC_050101.1, read as the reverse complement.
GGGTGATTCAATGGAATGAATCCCACATGATGATTGAATGTGATTAATCACCCTTCGAAGCCAGACACATTCACGTGAGGCTTCATACAAGGCAATAATCTCTGAATGATTAGTGGATGTTGTTACTAGAGTTTGCTTGGATGACTTCCAAGAAATAGCAGTTCCACCATTCAGAAATACAAACCCAGTTTGAGACATTCCATTGTGGGGGTCTGAAAGATAACCAGCATCTGTGTACCCTACGAGGCTAGGATCTTGATTTCTTCCATAGAATAGACCGAGATCTGTCGTGCCATGGAGGTATCAAAGAATATTTTGATTCCAGTCCAATGGCGTTTGGTAGGGGATGCACTATATCTAGCAAGTAAATTTACCGCAAAAGCAATATCGGGTCTTATATTGTTTGCTAGATACATAAGTGCTCCAATTGCACTAAGATATGGGTACTCAGGACCCAAAATCTCTTCTCCTTCATCTCGTGGTCGAAAAGGATCCTTATCCCTTTCTAGGGTACGGACGATCATAGGAGTCTTAGACGGATATGCTTTATCCATATTGAATTTACTCAATACTTTCTGCGCATAAGCAGACTAATGAATGAGAATGCCCGTGGGAAGGTGCTCAAGTTGCAAACCCAAGAAAAATTTGGTTTTACCCAAATCCTTCATCTCAAATTCTGTCTTTAAAAGTTTGCGTGCCTCGTCAATATCACGTTTATGGCCGATGATGTTTAAGTCATCCACATATACTGATATGATGCAGAAACTTGTAGAAGATTTCTTTATAAAGACACATGGGCAATCATCACTGTTAGAATAACCCTTATTCATAAGGAATTCCTTCAGTCGGTTGTACCACATTCTCCCTGACTGTTTTAAGCCATATAGAGATTTGGTGAGTTTGACACAAAACATGTTACGATTTTTGCCATTATTCGGTACAGGTATTCCATCAGGAACTTTCATGTATATGTCTGAATTTAGTGACCCATAAAGATATGCGGTCACGACGTCCATCAACTGCAGAAGCAGACGTTTTTGTACTGCCAATGAAATTAAATACCAGAAGGTTATTCCATTCATAATAGGAGAATATGTCTCATTGTAGTCAATTCCTGGTCTTTGGGTAAACCCTTGAGCAACTAATCTCGCTTTATATCTCACAACCTCATTGTTCTCATTCCGTTTCCGGGTGAAACCCCATTTGAATCCAACAGGATGGATTCTGGGAGGTGTAGGTATCACAGAGGTGAATACCTTTCTTTTTGCTAGTGAGGATAATTCAGAGTTAATTGCTTCCTTCCATTTGATCCAGTCCGAGTGTTGTTGACACTCTGCCATGGATTTAGGGTTTGGGTCAGATAGAAGGTTACCATCTATGATTGATGAGAAACATGAATTGATGACCGTATTTTTACGATCATACAATTCTCCAGAACTAGTATAATTAATGGAAATCTCCTGTACCCCATGAAAGTCTTCTTGATTCACAGGAAGAGTAGATACGGGATGTTCCGATGTACCAGCAGCATCTGAATTGTGCACATGAGTGCTGGTTTGTGGATGTATAGTATCCACTTGGTGTCCATCAACTGGTGGTTGACTTTCGTTTACTGATTTGGAGGATCGAACGTTCCTCTCTTTCCTTTGACGCTTAATAGAAGCATTATCCTGCTTAGCAGCCCTCACCATCTTCGGTTGAGAAGATGGTTGAATGGTTTTTCGTGGTACCTCCACTCGATTGGGCGCATTAACAGCAGGATTCAAGGATTTTGTGACACCATTTTAGTCAGTAAACGCATCAGGCAGATTATTAGCAAAATGTGCAATTCTATAATTTTCTGAACTTGAAGTTCAGATTCCTGGGTTCGAGGATCTGAGGACAGGATGGATTTATCATCCCAATTGATTTCCTGGCATTCATTAGGATACTTGAATTCTCCCCTAATGCCGGGAAGTGGTCCTCGTTAAAGATGCAATCAGCGAAACGAGCTGTGTACAAATCCCCTGTAAGGGGCTCTAGGTATTTGATGATCGATGGGGATTGATATCCCACATAGATGCCCAATTTCCTATGAGGTCCCATAGCTATTCGCTGAGGCGGTGATACAGGGGTGTAGACCGCACATCCAAATTTCCGCAGATGGGATATATTTGGAGGATTTCCTCGTACCAGGTGCAACGGAGATGTGGTATGATATGCAGTTGGGCGAAGTTGAATAAGATCAGCAGCGTGTAAAACTGCATGACCCCAACAGGATGTAGGTAAATTGCATTCATGAAGTAAAGGTCTTGTGATAAGTTTGATTCTCTTAATAAGAGATTCAGCTAAACCATTTTGAGTATGTACATAAGTCACAGAATGTTCAATGTGTATTCCTTGGGCCATACAATAATCATTGAATGCTCTAGAAGAGAATTCAGCCGCATTATCAAGGCGGATTTTCTGGATTTGATGTTCAGGATAATGTGCTTTCAATCGAATGACTTGTGTCATGATTTTAGCAAAAGCATGGTTACTGAAAGGGAAATGTGCCCTTGGGCCATTTCTAAGTATTTTGGTGATTGAGTGCCAACGCAAGCGCTTTTGTGTTGATCTATGCAATGTGGTAGACAAAGTGCAAATCATGTCAAAAGGTATGTTTCTAGACTTAGTACATTGTTTTATGGACTAATGTATTGTGTCTAAGTGCTGGAAACAGGAAAGATTGAATTGGAAATGAGATGGCTATGTTCTGCCAGAGTCAGCTCGGTCTGGGTGCACCGGACTGTCCGGTGGTGCACCGGACAGTGTCCGGTGCGCCAGACTGGCTCTTGCGAACTCGCTGCTCTCGGGATTTCATCGGCGGCGTACGACTATAATTCACCAGACTGTCCGGTGTGCACCGGACTGTTCGGTGAGCCAACGGTCGGCCGGGCCAACGATCGGCCGCGCGATCCGCGCGGGACACGTGGCCGAGCCAACGGCTAGTAGGGGGCACCGGACTGTCCGGTGTGCATCGGACAGTGTCCGGTGCGCCAACGGCTCCAAGGCTGCCAACGGTCGGCTTCGCCAAATAAGGAAGGAAATCCGCACCGGACAGTGTCCGGTGGTGCATCGGACTGTCCGGTCAGGCGACAGAAGGCAAGAATTGCCTTCCCGGATCGCTCTCAACGGCTCCTAGCTGCCTTGGGGCTATAAAAGGGACCCCTAGGCGCATGGAGGATGACACCAAGCATTCCTTGAGCACTCTTGATCACTCACACTCCATTCTTGCGCACTTGTTCGACATTCTAGTGATTTGAGCTCCGTTCTAGTGTGCTAGTCTCTTGAGCTTAAGTCTGGGTCTTGTGTGTGCGTATTTGCTGTGATCTTTGTGTCTTGTGTGAATTGCTAATCCCTCCCTTACTTCGTACTTCTCTGTGAACATCTTTGTAAGGGCGAGATTCCTCGCGAACGGGATATAGAAAAGAAAAGCAATCACCGTGGTATTCAAGTGGGTCTTTGGACCGCTTGAGAGGGGTTGAGTGCAACCCTCGTCCGTTGGGACGCCACAACGTGGAAGTAGGCAAGTGTTGTACTTGGCCGAACCACGGGATAAACCACTGTGTCTACCTGTGTTGATTCTCTTGTGGTTATTGTGTTTAGCTAAGACTCTTCTCTAGCCACTTGGCAATACTGTGCTAACTCTTAACCAAATTTTTGTGGCATTAAGTTTAAGTTTTACAGGATCACCTATTCACCCCCCCTCTAGGTGCTCTCAATTGGTATCGGAGCCATTCTCTTCAAGAAAGGGACTAACCGCCCGAAGAGATGGATCCTAAGGGCAAGGGGATTGTGATCAATGACAAGGAGAAGGAGTCATTCGTCAACGAGCCCAAGGATGACAAGCCTACCGACTCGGGCTCGGGCCACAAACGCAAAGATGGGAAGAAGAAGAAGACAAGACGCATCAAGGAGATCGTCTACTACGACGACAACGATGAGTCCACTTCTTCCCAAAAGGACAACGACGACAACGACTACGAGAGAAGGAAACCGGTTAATTCGAACTTTTCTTTTGACTACTCTCGTATTCCGCAAAGTACAAATGCTCATTTGCTCTCCATTCCACTTGGCAAACCTCCTCACTTTGATGGAGAGGACTACGGATTTTGGAGCCACAAACTGCGTAGTCACTTGTTCTCTCTCCATCCAAGCATATGGGAGATTGTTGAGAATGGAATGAAATATGATAGCTCGGATAGTCCTATATTTATTAATGAACAGATTCATAAAAATACACAAGCTACTACTGTGTTGTTAGCCTCTTTGTGCAGGGACGAGTACCATAAGGTGAGCGGCTTGGACAATGCCAAGCAAATCTGGGACACCCTCAAGATTTCTCATGAGGGGAACGACGTCACCTTACTCACCAAGATGGAGTTGGTGGAGGGCGAGCTTGGAAGATTCCCGATGATAAGGGGCGAGGAGCCAACCCAAACATACAACCGACTCAAGACCCTTATCAACAAAATAAGGAGCTACGGAAGCACGTGATGGACGGACCACGACGTCGTCCACCTAATGCTAAGGTCCTTTACTGTACTTGATCCACATTTGGTGAACAATATTCGTGAAAATCCTAGGTACACCAAGATGTCGCCCAAAGAAGTCCTTGGAAAGTTCGTAAGCGGGCGAATGATGATCAAGGAGGCAAGGTACGTGGACGACGTGTTGAACGGTCCAATCCATGAGCCTCAACCCATTGCTCTCAAGGCAACGAGAAGCAAGGAGGCGCTACCTAGCAAGGTGGCGCAAGTTGAGGCGACCGGGCTCAATGATGAAGAGATGGCCCTCATCATCAAGCACTTCAAGACGGCGCTAAAGGGTCGCAAGGGACAGCCAAGCAAGACCAAGACAAAGGGGAAGCGCTCATGCTTCAAATGTGGTAAGATTGGTCATTTTATTGCTAATTGTCCCGATAATGATAGTGAACAAGAACAAGAGGGCAAGAGGGAGAAGAAGAAGGCATACAAGAAGGCTAAGGGCGAGGCACACCTTGGCAAGGAGTGGGACTCGGATTGTTCGTCATCCGACTCCGAAAATGAAGGACTCGCCGCCACCGCCTTCAACAAGTCATCCCTCTTCCCCAACGAGCGTCACACATGCCTCATGGCGAAGGAGAAGAAGGTATGTACTCGAGACAATACTACTTATGATTCTTCTAGTGATGATGAGTCTAGTGATGAAGAAATAGATTACTATAGTTTGTTCAAGGGATTGGATAGAACTAAAATAGATAAGATCAATGAACTGATTGATGCCTTGAATGAAAAGGATAGACTCTTAGAGAAACAAGAAGACCTTTTATATGAAGAGCATGATAAATTTGTTAGTGCACAAAATTCACTTGCTCTAGAAGTTAAAAGAAATGAAATGCTTTCTAGTGAATTGTCTACCTGTCATGACTCTATCCCTAGCTTAAAGAGAATTAACAATGATTTAAATGCTAAACTAGAAGTAGCAAATAAATCTAACTCTTGTGTAGAACATGTTATTATTTGCACTAGATGTAAAGATTTTGACATTAATGCTTGTAGTGAACACCTAGTTTGCATTTCTAAATTAAATGATGAAGTGACTAGTCTTAATGCCCAACTTAAGACTAGCAAGAGTGAATTTGACAAGCTAAAATTTGCAAGGGATGCCTACACGATTGGTAGACACCCCTCAATTAAGGATGGTCTTGGCTTCAAGAGAGAAGCCAAGAACTTAACAAGCCATAAGGCTCCCATCTCCGCCAAGGAGAAAGGGAAGGCCCCTATGGCTAGTAGTGTGCAAAAGAACCATGCTTTCATGTATCATGGTAGGAGACATCCTAAGAATGCCTTTAGAAGTTATGACGCTTTTGATTTTCATGCTATGACTGCTTCTAGTTCCCATGTTATGCATGATAGAAATGTTGCTAGGAGAAATGTTGTTCATAATATGCCTAGGAGAAATGTTGTTAATGTTCCTAGGAAAGTTAATGAACCTTGTACAATATATCATGCTTGCAATGCTTCATTTGCTATTTGTAGAAAGGATAAGAAGGTGATTGCTAGGAAGTTAGGGGCAAGATGCAAGGGAGATAAAACTTGCATTTGGGTCCCTAAGACAATTGTGACTAACCTTGTAGGACCCAACAAGAGTTGGGTACCTAAGACCCAAGCCTAAATTTGCCTTGCAGGTTTATGCATCCGGGGGTTCAAGCTGGATTATCGACAGAGGATGCACAAACCACATGACGGGGGAAAAGAGGATGTTCTCTTCCTACGTCAAGAACAAGGATCCCCAAGATTCAATAATATTCGGTGATGGGAACCAAGGCAAGGTAAAAGGGTTAGGTAAAATTGCTATTTCATCCGAGCACTCTATATCTAATGTGTTTTTAGTTGAGTCGCTTGGATATAATTTGTTATATGTTAGTCAATTATGCAATATGGGATATAATTGTCTATTCACAAATGTAGATGTGTCTGTCTTTAGACGAAGTGATGGTTCACTAGCTTTTAAGGGTGTATTAGACGACAAACTTTACTTAGTTGATTTTGCAAAAGCGGAGGCCGGTCTAGATGCATGCTTAATTGCTAAGACTAGCATGGGCTGGCTGTGGCATCGCCGCTTAGCACATGTGGGGATGAAGAACCTTCACAAGCTTCTAAAAGGAGAACACGTGATAGGTTTAACTAATGTGCAATTCGAAAAAGATAGACCTTGTGCAGCTTGTCAAGCAGGCAAACAGGTGGGAAGCTCTCATCACACCAAAAATGTGATGACCACATCAAGACCCTTGGAGATGCTTCATATGGACCTCTTCGGACCCGTCGCCTATCTAAGTATAGGAGGAAGTAAGTATGGTCTTGTTATAGTTGATGAATTTTCCCGCTTCACTTGGGTATTCTTTTTGCAGGATAAATCTGAAACCCAGGGGACCCTCAAACGCTTCCTCAGGAGAGCTCAAAATGAGTTTGAGCTCAAGGTGAAGAAGATAAGGAGCGACAATGGGTCCGAATTCAAGAACCTTCAAGTGGAGGAGTACCTTGAGGAGGAAGGGATCAAGCACGAGTTCTCCGCTCCCTACACACCACAGCAAAATGGTGTGGTAGAGAGGAAGAATAGGACGCTCATAGACATGGCGAGGACAATGCTTGGAGAATTCAAGACGCCCGAGCGTTTTTGGTCGGAAGCCGTGAACATAGCTTGCCACGCCATCAACAGGGTCTACCTTCACCGCCTCCTCAAGAAGACTTCGTACGAGCTTCTAACCGGTAACAAACCCAATGTATCCTACTTTCGTGTATTTGGGAGCAAATGCTACATTCTAGTGAAGAAAGGTAGAAATTCTAAGTTTGCTCCCAAAGCTGTAGAAGGGTTTTTATTAGGTTATGACTCAAATACAAAGGCGTATAGAGTCTTCAACAAATCATCGGGTTTGGTTGAAGTCTCTAGCGACGTTGTATTTGATGAGACTAATGGCTCTCTAAGAGAGCAAGTTGTTGATTTTGATGATGTAGATGAAGAAGTTCCAACGGCCGCAATACGCACCATGGCGACTGGAGATGTGCGGCCACAGGAACAAGATGAGCAAGATCAACCTTCTTCCTCAACAATGGTGCATCCCCCCACTCAAGACGATGAACAGGTTCATCAAGAGGAGGCGTGTGATCTAGGGGGAGCACAAGATGATCATGTGATGGAGGAAGAAGCACAACCGGCACCTCCAACCCAAGTTCGAGCGACGATTCAAAGGGATCATCCCGTCGACCAAATTTTGGGTGACATTAGCAAGGGAGTAACAACTCGGTCTCGATTAGTTAATTTTTGTGAGCATTACTCCTTTGTCTCTTCTATTGAGCCTTTCCGGGTAGAGGAGGCCTTGCTAGATCCGGACTGGGTGTTGGCCATGCAGGAGGAGCTCAACAACTTCAAGAGGAATGAAGTTTGGACACTGGTGCCTCGTCCCAAGCAAAATGTTGTGGGAACCAAGTGGGTGTTCCACAACAAACAAGACGAGCACGGGGTGGTGACAAGGAACAAGGCACGACTTGTGGCAAAAGGTTATGCCCAAGTCGCAGGTTTGGACTTTGAGGAGACTTTTGCTCCTGTGGCTAGGCTAGAGTCCATTCGTATTTTGCTAGCATATGCCGCTCACCATTCCTTCAGGTTGTTCCAAATGGATGTGAAGAGCGCGTTCCTCAACGGGCCAATCAAGGAGGAGGTATACGTGGAGCAACCCCCTGGCTTCGAGGATGAACGGTACCCCGACCACGTGTGTAAGCTCTCTAAGGCGCTCTATGGACTTAAGCAAGCCCCAAGAGCATGGTATGAATGCCTTAGAGACTTTTTAATTGCTAATGCTTTCAAGGTTGGGAAAGCCGATCCAACTCTTTTTACTAAGACTTGTGATGGTGATCTTTTTGTGTGCCAAATTTATGTTGATGACATAATATTTGGTTCTACTAACCAAAAGTCTTGTGAAGATTTTAGCAGGGTGATGACTCAGAAATTCGAGATGTCGATGATGGGCGAGTTAAGCTACTTCCTTGGGTTCCAAGTGAGGCAACTCAAGGATGGAACCTTTATCTCCCAAACGAAGTACACCCAAGATTTGATCAAGAGGTTTGGGATGAAGGACGCCAAGCCCGCAAAGACTCCGATGGGAACCGACGGACACACCGACCTCAACAAAGGAGGTAAGTCTGTTGATCAAAAAGCATACCGGTCTATGATAGGGTCTTTACTTTATTTATGTGCTAGTAGACCGGATATTATGCTTAGCGTATGCATGTGTGCTAGATTTCAATCCGATCCTAAGGAGTGTCACTTAGTGGCTGTGAAGCGAACTCTTAGATATTTAGTCGCTACGCCTTGTTTCGGGATCTGGTATCCAAAGGGGTCTACCTTTGACTTGATTGGATATTCAGACTCCGACTATGCTGGATGTAAGGTCGATAGGAAGAGTACATCGGGGACGTGCCAATTCTTAGGAAGGTCCCTGGTGTCATGGAGCTCTAAGAAACAAACTTCTGTTGCCCTATCCACCGCTGAGGCCGAGTACGTTGCCGCAGGACAGTGTTGCGTGCAACTACTTTGGATGAGGCAAACCCTCAGGGACTTTGGCTACAATTTGAGCAAAGTCCCACTCCAATGTGATAATGAGAGTGCTATCTGCATGGCGGATAATCCTGTTGAACACAGCCGCACAAAACACATAGACATCCGACATCACTTTTTGAGAGACCACCAGCAAAAGGGAGATATCGAAGTGTTCCATGTTAGCTCCGAGAACCAGCTAGCTGATATCTTTACCAAGCCTTTAGATGAGCAGACCTTTTGCAAGTTGCGTAGTGAGCTAAATGTCTTAGATTCGCGGAACCTGGATTGAGTTATAGCATACATGTGTTTATGCCTTTGATCATGTTCCTTTTGCATTGTGTTGTTTATTTATGGTGCTCAAGTTGTACATGCATTCCCCGGACCTCACAAGTCCTTTGCAAGTGATGCACAAATTTAGGGGGAGATGTGCTACAACTTGACCCTTTAAGACTAGCTGTGTGCTTAAGTTTGCTTAATTCAGTCTCAAAGGTGGTTTGAAAGGGAAAAGGTGGACTTGGACCATGCAAGTCTTCCACTGCACTCCGATGAAAGAGTAATTTATTCCAAGTTCATCTTTGTACTCTTATTGCCTTTTTACTCTTAGTTGAAGATTTTGGTGAGGCAATGGGGTTACAGGGCCAAGATTGATCCCGTTTTGGTGCTTGATGCCAAAGGGGGAGAAAATAAAGGCCAAAGCAATAAATGGATCAGCTACCACTTGAGAATCTTGAAAATAATAGAATAGAGTTTTTGTTTTGTCAAAATACTCTTATTGGCTCTTTTTGTCAAAAGTTGGCTTCTTGTGGGGAGAAGTGTTAATTATGGGAAAAGGGGGAGTTTTTGAAATCTTGAATCAATTTTTCTTGGAATAACTCTCTTTATGTCTTAACAAGTGTGTTTGACTTAGAGATAGAAATTTGAGTTTGATTTGCAAAAACAAACCAAGTGGTGGCAAAGAGTGATCCATATATGCCAAATATGAATCAAAAACCATATTGAGTTTTCATTTGCATTGATATTGCACTTGTTCTAGTTGCTTTATGTTGTGTTGGCATAAATCACCAAAAAGGGGGAGATTGAAAGGGAAATGTGCCCTTGGGCCATTTCTAAGTATTTTGGTGATTGAGTGCCAACGCAAGCGCTTTTGTGTTGATCTATGCAATGTGGTAGACAAAGTGCAAATCATGTCAAAAGGTACGTTTCTAGACTTAGTACATTGTTTTATGGACTAATGTATTGTGTCTAAGTGCTGGAAACAGGAAAGATTGAATTGGAAATGAGATGGCTATGTTCTGCCAGAGTCAGCTCGGTCTGGGTGCACCGGACAGTGTCCGGTGCGCCAGACTGGCTCTTGCGAACTCGCTGCTCTCGGGATTTCATCGGCGGCGTACGGCTATAATTCACCGGACTGTCCGGTGTGCACCGGACTGTCCGGTGAGCCAACGGTCGGCCGGGCCAACGGTCGGCCGCGCGATCCACGCGGGACACGTGGCCGAGCCAACGGCTAGTAGGAGGCACCGGACTGTCCGGTGTGCATCGGACAGTGTCCGGTGCGCCAACGGCTCCAAGGCTGCCAACGGTCGGCTTCGCCAAATAAGGAAGGAAATCCGCACCGGACAGTGTCCGGTGGTGCACCGGACTGTCCGGTGCGCCAGGCGACAGAAGGCAAGAATTGCCTTCCCGGATTGCTCTCAACGGCTCCTAGCTGCCTTGGGGCTATAAAAGGGACCCCTAGGCGCATGGAGGATGACACCAAGCATTCCTTGAGCACTCTTGATCACTCACACTCCATTCTTGCGCACTTGTTCGACATTCTAGTGATTTGAGCTCCGTTCTAGTGTGCTAGTCTCTTGAGCTTAAGTCTGGGTCTTGTGTGTGCGTATTTGTTGTGATCTTTGTGTCTTGTGTGAATTGCTAATCCCTCCCTTACTCCGTACTTCTCTGTGAACATCTTTGTAAGGGCGAGAGACTCCAAGTTGTGGAGATTCCTCGCGAACGGGATATAGAAAAGAAAAGCAAACACCGTGGTATTCAAGTGGGTCTTTGGACCGTTTGAGAGGGGTTGAGTGCAACCCTCGTCCGTTGGGACGCCACAACGTGGAAGTAGGCAAGTGTTGTACTTGGCCGAACCACGGGATAAACCACTGTGTCTACCTGTGTTGATTCTCTTATGGTTATTGTGTTTAGCTAAGACTCTTCTCTAGCCACTTGGCAATATTGTGCTAACTCTTAACCAAATTTTTGTGGCATTAAGTTTAAGTTTTACAGGATCACCTATTCACCCCCCTCTAGGTGCTCTCAGTTACGTGTAGACAGAAGGCACACGTGTGACCATCATGTAGATGCGTCAATTAATACCATGAAGTATCTGAACGGTCCAGATAATGGTTGTATGGGTCCACAAATGTCACCATGAATTCGTTCAAGGAACTTGAGTGGTTCAGCATGAATCTTAAGAGGAGATGGTCTTAAGATTAACTTTCCCGTTGCACATGATGTACATATAAAATCAGATGGTTTAGGGAATTTGGTAGACTTTAAATCATGACCGATGCAATTACCTGTGATTTTCTGCATCATCCCTATTCCAGGGTGACCAAGACGTGCATGCCAGGTCTTGAATGAATCTACATTCTGAAAAATCACTTTGTACGGAACATGAGGTACTGGTTTTATGTATGTGTAGTACAATCCTGAAAGTTGCCTAGAGGGGGGGGGGTGAATAGGCAAGTTAAAACTTTTTCAACAAAAACTAGAAGCAAACTGGGTAAAACTGAATTGATCTCGAAATTCACCTAGTTAACTTTGGAAATGAGATGTTCTAAATGATCCACAGGGTTCAAAGTAGTAGATCTGAGAAGGGCACTTCTCAAAATCCACACACCAAAAAGATATAAACAAATCTTCCACGCAATGGTGAGAGAACGAAGAACACAAACAAACACAATGAACAAGAACACAAGAGACACAAGATTTATCCCGAGGTTCGGTCACACCACCAAGGTGCCCTACTTCCTCGTTGAGGCGCCCACAAAGAGCCAGGTCTCTTTCAACCCTAATCCTCCCTTGCCGACCACAAAGGTCAAGCCCACACACTAATCTTTGCTCAAACGAGCGGGTAATACAAACTTTCTTGTGGTCTTCCACAAGATTTGGAGACTCACAAGAGACACCTAGTCGTCTAGGAGCTAGAAACTCCAAGAGTAATGAATCCACAAAGAACTTTCTTGTGGTCTGCCCAAAAACCGGTTGAACCGGTCCCAAAACCGGTTGAACCGGTTTTTCAAAAAGCTGCGCACAACTTTTTGGCTGACACAGCAGACTGGCAGAAAAAAGTGAACAGTGCAAAAACCGGTTGAACCTGTTTCCACCAGACAAAAACCGGTTGAGTGTCCGGTTGAGTGTCCGGCTGAACCAGTATTTTCCAAAAAGGTGAACAGTGCAAAAACCGGTTGAACCTGTTTTAAAACCGGTTGAACCTGTTTTTCCAAAAAGCAATTTTGGCCAAGATAGACTTAAAAAGGTTGTACTACATACTTTCACTAAGGATTAACAAGGGTAAAATGGAAGTTTTAGATCAAGGATTTTGAGCTTTAGTACCAACACCAACCTTCTTTTTGGATCCCCCTTGATAGTACGACGATTCCTATACTCAAGTTAAATAAAATATAATTAAGTAAACTCCTTGAGTCATTGGTGTCTCAAGTGTGATTTCTCCATGATGTTGCTTCATAAGGATCACAAACATCTTTGTCTCACCTTTTGAAGCAAACACAAATCGAGCCTGTGACTTGTGCCATTTCACCATATATGAGTTCAAATCATGGCTTCAAGTCACCTTACTGATGCATCAACATGTTGTAACTCTTCATAGCTGATTAGTTCATCGACTTAGTGCAAGTACTCTCTTCTTCACCTTAGCCATGGTACCTCGGTCTACAAGCCGTCGCTTGGCCTTCACCTTCGCTTAGTTCCTCGAAGCCCTTTCCTTGCTATCTTCACCCTATCAAGCCATTCTTGAGTCACATCCTATTGAGCATCCATTGAGAGAATCATTTCTTCAATATTGTGAACCTTGCTTGAATGTCATCTAGATATAACTGCTAAGATCAATCAAGCTCTAGTTTGATTCTCATATATTCATATATGGACTAATAGTAATATGGTCAAGCCAATCACGATTCCTCATATCTTATTCACTTTGGCTTGACCAATCCTCTTAATCACTTCAACCTCTATTATGATCATATTTATGCATAGTTATTTCTCAGGACTTGTCCATATATTCAAACCAATATAGAGACCATATTATATCCATTTGCATTGTCTCACTGGTTATTTGACCTTGTGTTGAACCTTGTTCACTGATCATTATACACTATTCAAGTATGTTCATCATACTGAATTTCCTGTTCAACACTTAGCAAACTTGTTAGACCTTTAAATGTGTTGTTATCCAAATCACCAAAACTCACAAAAGGGATGAATGCACTTTCAATCTCCCCCTTTTTGGTGATTGATGACAACACATTTAAAGCTTACATAAGATTTGATAAATAAGATTTTGAATCCTATGATATAGTTTCCTCTCCCTAAATATGTGCATTTCAGAAAATACCAATTTTGTACTCAAATGCCAAAACCACATATTTGGGTCAAAGAGTGAAGACAACTTATATCATACTATTCATAGGGTGCTTTGTGTCATAAATAAACGTGATGCTCATGACATATTATGCACTCATCAATTTCCTTCATCTTATGTTTTACTTATGATTCAACCCCCCTTTTGTCAATTATTTCTCCCCCTTTTCAAAAGTCTTCTTACAATTAGTTACATAAGACTAAAGGTAAGCTTTAATGCACAATTTCTCCCCCTTTGTCATAAATCTCCAAAAAAAGATATAAAGAATATAAAGGGTAGAAATTATGATTAATCAAGATTTGAACACACTATCATGAAAAGGGTCCTTATATGGCACAAAGGTAATGGAGAAGTGTCATAAGTGATGTACCTTTGCGTTTTACCTTTTCAAAGGGGTGTTCCACACTTGTGTTGTATTTAGAGTTCATTTTGCAATCTCTTGTTGGCATAATTGTGACATAGGTCCAAGATATCAAATGAATATTGTCATACTAATTGAAAGATAAATCTTGATACCTGGAGTCTAGATGCCACCTAGCATTTTCTTATCATAACAAGAGGCAGCATAAAAATTGCACAAGTATGAATTATACAACTAGTGATCATGTACGAAAAATATCAATTGAAAACCACCAATTGATACAATTTGATAGATAATCAGATCACTAATTGCATATTACACTAAGTTCTCCTCAAGTTTTAGTGCACACATATATATGAATTCAATTGATACCTGTTGAGAGTACTTATTTGCAACTTAAAGTACCATTGGCATAAAAGGAGTATCAATTGAACATAATCATGCAACATAAGAAACATGTGCACTATTTAATCAATTAAGTTCTAGACAGGAGAATCTATAAGCTATGCTACTTCAGATATTTGTAATCCAAAACGATGTGATACATATTTACCAATTTTAGATGACGTTGGAGTAGCATATACAAGAGAAACTCATTCTCTTATGAAATGTATAGAAGATACATTTATTGGAGCAAAGAATCTTTGATACCCATCAAAATTTGCAGTGGAAGTGATTGTCTTTGCCCGAAGATTCCTTTCTAATTTGAGACTACACACATAATAGACTTGAAAATAAAGTTAGTCTCAAAGATTCAAATTATAGACCATTCTCCCCCTAAATGTGTGCATACAAGTGATGAATACTTGTTTTACCTTATGCACTTGGAATTGTGAGGTCAGGGGATTAAGTTCTACAATTTGAACCTTGGTACAAATAAAGTATGAAAATATAAAATTGCACCAATTGAAGGAATTACTCATAATAAAAAGGTATACTAATAGACGTGATATACAATATTTTAAGCCAAGATTCTTGAGAAGTTAGCATGTTTGACTCATACCTCACTAAGATGACTTAAGACAAACTTATGACATCACCACAAGAGGTATTAATCAAATATCTAGAGATTCTATAATCATCACCACTAGTGCAACCTTATGGTGAGACTTAAGATATTGCATATACATGCACACACTAGCATGTAAGAGCCTAGATACAAAAAATGTAATACAATAGTTCATGGAGTGACACACCTTTGTTCTACGCCACATGGTCTCCATTATAATCATGAATTTCCATCTTAGCTTTTGATAGGCTTGACATTATTTTTGCACAAAGCAAGATGATTTTCATTCATGCCCATCAGTCTTCATTACGACATGTATTGAGTAAATTTAGCATGCCAAGGACAAACATATCCTCTTAAAAAAATCAAGAGAAACCCATTCTTTTCAAAGAACTACACAAGTTCACTAAAAGAAAATGTTAGTATTTAAGGACACATGATATAGAATGAGCTCCCCCTAAATGTGTGCATCAAGTACTCGAATTACTTGTAACATGCACTTGATTCAATTAAGATTCTTAGAGGGGTTCATCATATATCTTGGCCAGGGCATAATAAATTTGCAACAATTGAAATCATGCTAGAGATCACATATCATTCCCAAAAAAAACTAATCCATGGGGTGACATGTGGTAATTATTTGATCATTTCTTTGGAACCACTCATCCTCATTTGATGTTCTTCTTTCACCAAGGTGTGAGACTACACAACATGAACTTGAAAGAAATCATTAGTCTCACAAGATATAGGCTAAACTCTCCCTCAATTTGTGCATGCAAGAGTACACAAAGTACACTTATGCACATCAACAATACGAGGTTAAAGGAGATGTTTGTACTATATCTTGGTTTAACATAACATGCTTTACATAGATGATGAAAATTAAACCAATTGAAAGTTTAAGAACTGAAAGTATATCAATTGAAATTCTAAAGGGTAGAGCATGCTAATATGAACCTCAAACCTCATAATGAAGGATATCATATAAATATGTCACTACATCTTCATTATTTGGTTGACAAAAAGTGTAACTCCCTTCTTGAATCACTATGATTTCTTTTCTCTTTATGATTTCATCCAACCAGGCAATCTTGAACTTCATTCATCTTGGCATGGTTCAATCATACATGATATGAGACCCATTGAAACTCAATGATTGAAATAACCAAGACTCTTATATCCGCAGATTTTGAATCCATCTTGAAAGCACTTGGAAGGACCTTGTTCAAACACTTAGAAAAGAGAGCATTAAAAACACATGGGAAGGTTTCACAAATGATGATCCTTATATGTGGATGAAAATGAACCATCATTCTTGAAACCCAAAAGGATAGACTAAATTCCTTTAAATTAGTGCACACATATAGTTGATGTCAAAGTTATATGCACTATTGAACATTTTATAATGCAATGAATTTAACCTATACTATGGTACATCCCACTAAGGATAGAATACTAAAACAACTGAAGGATAGGAAGTTTTCATACCTTGGCCTCTTATCAACTTCATCTTACTTTAGTTGAATAGTATCCTTTAAGCTTGTGATTTATCCAATTTAAAACAAGCACCATCTCTTAACATAGATTTTCTATGGATAAACTCAACACAAGAGATGGCATTAGTAGCACAAGCACTAGTTTCTTATTTAGCAACCCTTTTTTTATGTGGAAGGCAGGTGAGTTGCTAAAAATAAAGAAACCTCATAATATGGACTAAATTTCTCTTAATCCCTTATACACAATACATTATTGAATGACATAGATTTAGATATGCATGGTTATTCAATGAAGTCCAAAGGTCTAATTTAAGCCATATTATGGTGAGTGTCTAATATGGAAGAATCAAATCCAAATTAATTAGAGAGAGATAATACATCACATAGTTTTGAATTATTGATCATATGATAAGATTCATTTTTCTTCCAATTGGACCTTTATTTCATAATCAACAACTGATGTATGTCCTCAGGTGCTTCTTCTTCCTTAGTGGCTACACAAGTCACAAAGGAGATAAGATTTTAAAAAAATATGCACTTGAGATTCAGTTGTTACCACCGTTGCTACTATCTCCAAATATGATTTATACATTCATTATCGAACACCCAACTTGATCCATTGAAGGAGTGATCCTGCAAAACAAGTTTAAGCTTCATATCTTGGTACCCAATTTGAATTGGGTCCTTTGAGATTAGTAGTAAGAGCCTTGAGTACCCACACAATCCTTATTGTGGCCTTTCTCTTTGTGTAGGCACCCACATATACTTGACAACCATCTTACATGGTTTCAAGTCAATATTTAATCACACAGATAAAAGCAAGAGTTAAGAATAGGAGCCTTTTGTCCTTTTCTTGATACATCGTTGTGTTGCCTTCTCGATGATGAACCTAGCTTGACCTTGGGTGCACCTAGCTTATCAAGGTTAGTCGCATAAGCATTCATAACATGAAGACAAGTTATGCATGGAATTTACAACTTAGTGATCCAATTCAATGTGAAGCATATGGATACCGATTTAAGTAGATTTCTAAGATATGAAAATATGGGTTTCCAAATTTTAGAGAGTATGGATCACTAATTGTACCTTTTACAGTTTAAAAATCATATCCATGTTAGTGCATATGTATGTCATGAATATCAACAAAAAGATTCTTATGCACTTTTAGATTTAACGATAAGGGAATTTTAAACTGTATCAAGAGTAGCTATTTAGAAAACAAAGATTACAATCCATATGAATGAGATACAAATTTACCATTTTGGATTGTCTTAGTATAGCTTACTCAAGGGAAACTTATTCTCTACGACACAAGATATATATAATGTGCTCCCACTAGATATGTGCATCAAGTATTTGAATGACTTATCAAATGCACTTTCAATTCAATGAAGATTCTCAAGAGGAGTACATTACATATATTGGTCAAGGCATGAAAAATTTGCAATGAATTAACTTATGCCTAAGAATACTTACCACCATATAGAATGTACCATTTGTTATATCAATTGAAAGATCTTACTATATGATATGGTGGCATCTAAGTATTCTTCTTTTCTTCAATTGTGGAGACTTCCTTCTTTAGCTTGTTATCTCTTTTCCTTTTAAAACTAGTAAAAAAAGCACTTTGAAAAGAGGTATTAGTAGTACAATGAAGTATTTAATGAATGATGGTATTTATATATGAATGTCAAATAAATCATCATTTATGAGGCATAAAGGCACAAATTAAATTCCTTTTAAGTCAATGCACATGTATGAGTGAATTAACAATATGCACCAATTTACAAATTTAATCCAAAAGGAATTTAACCTTCATATTGACATTTCTTTTCATAAAATAGATTATTACTAATTGAAAGTATGCCACTTGAAAGGAACTACTATTGATCAACTACCAATTGAAGCAATTAGTTCCATACCTTTGCCTTGAGCATTCCTAATCTTTCTTTTAGGTGAAGATTAACCTTTAAAGCTTGTGATTTTACCAATTGAAAGAGCACAATCTCTACTTATGAATTTCATGAAATAGCTTAAAAGAGATTGCATTAGTAACACAAGCAATAGTTTCCTATTTAGCAACCTCTAGTATATGAATGAAAAGAAGGTTACTAAAATAAGGAAACCTCATGATATGAACTAAATTACCCTTACAAGCATCATGCATAACATCAATTGAAAAAATATGAAAGTAGCATGATTATTTAATTAAGTTTATAGGGCAACTCTAATTCATAACATGGTGAGTGATTAATGGAGAAGACTCAAAACCAATTTAAACAAGAATGAATACATCACATAGTATTGGTTCGATCCTTTTTTGAATGTTGAATGGCAACTCCATTTGGGAAACACATTCTCATGTTGTGAGACTACATAAACACTTAGATAGAAACATTAGTCTCACAACTCTAGTCATATAGAGAATTCCCCATTTGGTAAGTGCTATAAGAATTTGAATTTCTTACTTAGCACTCTATTCATTTAAGAACATGGGATAATCCTCTTTATGTCTAGGTCATGGCAATAACACGATAATTAATTTGAAATATGCCACAAGATACATATAATCAATTTAAAGCATGTAGATTGTCACAATATAAAAATATGAACTTGCAATCTACCAAATAATTATATCCTTTCCAAAGCAAGGTAAAATCTCTTAAGTTCATTCTCAAGTGCTTCATTTTTCCTATGTGGCTACAAAAGACACAAAGGAATATACCAATTAAAAGCAATGTGCACTTAAGAATTAATTGTTACCATCCTTTGGATATCACTTGGTTGTAGCCTTTTGCTTGATTCCCACAAAGGTTAATCCTTATTCCCTACAACACAAGTTCTTGCTAGAGATGAATATGAAGTTAGTGATATAACAACTCAATTCATCTTTGGGTCAATCTTAAAGGATAGACAATGTAAGATTGATAGCTTGAGATAAGAATTGAGTTAAACCGCTCAAGCACCCCCAAAGCTTCATATCATCTCTGGGTACCTGCAAAACTTATTAAGTACATTTTGGTACCCATTTTTGGATGGGTCCACCAAGGTTAGCTAATAAATACTTAGGCACCCAAATGGCCTTTGTGCTAGTTTTAGGTGAACTACTTACCTTTCTAGCACAAGTGTCATTTTTGGGTCTCCTAAGTGAATATGAATGAATTGACATGGTAGGCTTAGGATACTCACTCATGGGACAATCCTTGCATAGGTGTCCCTTTCTTCGGCAAGTGTAGCAAATCTGATTTTTAATTTTGCAAGACTCCTTCTTGCCTTGCTTCTTGTTTGCTACATGGTTAGTGAGCCTCTTTCTTTCTAAAGTTAAGCCACTATCCTTTGTGTAGGGACATGACTTAATCTCATGTCCCTTCTCATGACATTGATAACACTTTCTAGCGCATCTTCTCTTATTTGGAAGAGTGACTTGTTTGTTACCTTGTGTGGAACATGTGGAGGCGTGGTTGAGGCACTTGTCATGAGCTTTAGCTTTCTTCTCTTGATGTTTGCTCATGTCCTTCTTGGAAAGCTTGATATTCTTTTGAAGGGGTTTTGTGCATGCTACTATTGTCCCCTTCTCAAGCTTTTTCACCATATTATCACGGTTATCTTGAGAAGGTTGAGCATGACACTTTCCCTTCAATTGAATCAAGCTCCTTTTTAGCCTCTCATTTTCTTCCTTGAGCTCATTGTTTTCTTTTGCATAGGAAACATTATTTGTTCCTGAAAGTTTTAGCTCAATGGAAGATTGGCTTTCTTGAGAGCAACATTTGTTAGCACATGATAATATAGTTTCTGTTTGAGTACATGTGCATAAGTGAGGTTGGTATGATTTCAAATTAACACAACCTCATGAGCTATTTCTAACATGATATGTGAATCCATAACTTTATTATGAGAGCACACAAGCATATCATGTTTTTCTTGCAAAGCTAGATTTTCAATATTTAGCCTTTCTATCGTGTTCTTGAACATAGCATTTTTATTTTCTAATTGTGCAATATATGATGAATGATTAACAACTTTAATTTGCTCAATTGAAATGTCTTCATACCTTTGGACCAAATCATCATGAGAGCACTTTAGCTTCTCATGATCTTTGGTCAACTTCTCTAAGTCTTCGATTTTTCTGATGAGGAAGTCTTCTTGCTTATGAAGCATTTCTTTTTGTTCTTCCGCTCTTTTCATGAGTTTGAGCAAGCTCATCCGATGTTTCTTGCTTAGCTGAGCGAAGAATTGTTGAAGATCATCCTCATCTTCACTATCACTTTCTTGCTCCTCCTCATCCTCACTTTCGCTTTCACTGTCACTCCCATTAGCAATAAAGCACATATGAGAAGTGGATTTGAAAGACGAACCTTGTGAAGAGGTAGATTCGTCGTTTGGTCTCCATCGATCATTTTCTTCTTCAATTTTGTTCTTTGCCTCATCTTCCTTCATTTTGAGGAACATCCTTTCGGCGATTCTCATGGCAAGATCTATTGCCCTAGGATCAACATCTGCACCAAAAGATGAAGTCGAGACAATCTCAACTTTTTCAAGCTTAGAAGCACTTTCGTTTCTTAGTCCCCCCGACATGATCTTTTCCTCACGCGGTTAAGCGTTAGAATGAGGATTAGGCTCTGATACCAATTGAAAGTTGCCTAGAGGGGGGGTGAATAGGCAAGTTAAAACTTTTTCAACAAAAACTAGAAGCAAACTGGGTAAAACTGAATTGATCTCAAAATTCACCTAGTTAACTTTGGAAATGAGATGTTCTAAATGATCCACAGGGTTCAAAGTAGTAGATCTGAGAAGGGCACTTCTCAAAATCCACACACCAAAAACATATAAACAAATCTTCCACGCAATGGTGAGAGAACGAAGAACACAAACAAACACAATGAACAAGAACACAAGAGACACAAGATTTATCCCGAGGTTCGGTCACACCACCAAGGTGCCCTACTTCCTCGTTGAGGCGCCCACAAAGAGCCGGGTCTCTTTCAACCCTAATCCTCCCTTGCCGACCACAAAGGTCAAGCCCACACACTAATATTTGCTCAAACGAGCGGGTAATACAAACTTTCTTGTGGTCTTCCACAAGATTTGGAGACTCACAAGAGACACCTAGTCGTCTAGGAGCTAGAAACTCCAAGAGTAATGAATCCACAAAGAACTCGATGTAGTACCAAAGCTCGAATCAAGAAGAGCAAGAGGGATTTAGAGATGAAGCACCAAAATCGCAGCTCTTCAATCTCACTCAAAGATTTCTCTCCAAAGATTTGAAATGGGAGAGGCAAGAAGTGTGTGAGAGAGAGTGGGAGGTGTTTCTCAGGTTAGAAATGGAGTCCAAGTCGTGCTCTACTGTGGAGGAGAGAGGTGGGAGTGAGTATATATAGGTGGGGCTCCAAAACTAGCCGTTTTTGACTTTTCTGCCCAAAAACCGGTTGAACCGGTTTTTCAAAAAGCTGCGCACAACTTTTTGGCTGACACAGCAGACTGGCAGAAAAAAGTGAACAGTGCAAAAACCGGTTGAACCTGTTTTAAAACCGGTTGAACTTGTTTCCACCAGACAAAAACCGGTTGAGTGTCCGGTTGAGTGTCCGGCTGAACCAGTATTTTCCAAAAAGGTGAACAGTGCAAAAACCGGTTGAACCTGTTTTAAAACCGGTTGAACCTGTTTTTCCAAAAAGCAATTTTGGCCAAGATAGACTTAAAAAGGTTGTACTACATACTTTCACTAAGGATTAACAAGGGTACAATGGAAGTTTTAGATCAAGGATTTTGAGCTTTAGTACCAACACCAACCTTCTTTTTGGATCCCCCTTGATAGTACGACGATTCCTATACTCAAGTTAAATAAAATATAATTAAGTAAACTCCTTGAGTCATTGGTGTCTCAAGTGTGATTTCTCCATGATGTTGCTTCATAAGGATCACAAACATCTTTGTCTCACCTTTTGAAGCAAACACAAATCGAGCCTGTGACTTGTGCCATTTCACCATATATGAGTTCAAATCATGGCTTCAAGTCACCTTACTGATGCATCAACATGTTGTAACTCTTCATAGCTGATTAGTTCATCGACTTAGTGCAAGTACTCTCTTCTTCACCTTAGCCATGGTACCTCGGTCTACAAGCCGTCGCTTGGCCTTCACCTTCGCTTAGTTCCTCGAAGCCCTTTCCTTGCTATCTTCACCCTATCAAGCCATTCTTGAGTCACATCCTATTGAGCATCCATTGAGAGAATCATTTCTTCAATATTGTGAACCTTGCTTGAATGTCATCTAGATATAACTGCTAAGATCAATCAAGCTCTAGTTTGATTCTCATATATTCATATATGGACTAATAGTAATATGGTCAAGCCAATCACGATTCCTCATATCTTATTCACTTTGGCTTGACCAATCCTCTTAATCACTTCAACCTCTATTATGATCATATTTATGCATAGTTATTTCTCAGGACTTGTCCATATATTCAAACCAATATAGAGACCATATTATATCCATTTGCATTGTCTCACTGGTTATTTGACCTTGTGTTGAACCTTGTTCACTGATCATTATACACTATTCAAGTATGTTCATCATACTGAATTTCCTGTTCAACACTTAGCAAACTTGTTAGACCTTTAAATGTGTTGTTATCCAAATCACCAAAACTCACAAAAGGGATGAATGCACTTTCAAATCCGGATGGAAGTGAAGGTATTCTTTCCAGAATGCTAGCGCCATATTCAGAAGGTTTGGAAATGAGGAGAAATTCCTCATTATTTTCTGTATGAGTAGAAATATGTAAACCACTTTTTCGAATATCTCGAAAACTCAAAAGGGTACGAGTTGAATCGTGATACAATAAAGCATCCTCGATAGTGACTTGTGTACCCATAGGGAGCGTAATAGTCGCTCGTCTAGAGCCAACTATTTTCACATCGCGCCCAGCGATTGTCAAAACATTTCCTGATCTCTTTGTGAGAGTTTGAAAATATTTTGTTTCCCGAAGAATAGAGTTGGTGGTACCACTGTCTACAAGGCTTAATTCTTCCTCCATTGGATTGACTTCCGCATAATCTATATAATCAAGAATTGCAAGAACTCAATTAATTATACATATAAGTACATACATAATTATACAGTAGAGTATGGAGTATACACACAAATACCAATGTCTAGGTACTTATTACAACACACATTTTGCACACACTCATAGACTACAGATAGAAGATATCTGGTGGAGCATAAGGATCCTAGTTGAGGTCTCCAAACACATCATTCGAAGCATATTCGATGATGGCATTGTCCAAGTCCATGTAATCGGTGTCGGTCAGAAGCGGAGGATTGGTCGTGCTTGGTTCCTTTGTAGCCATGCTTGAGCAACCAGCTCCATCCTTCAAGTTAGGTGGGGTGGTGAAGTGAGCTTCATATCCCTGTCCTTCAGCATTTTTGCCCTTAAGAGATTGCTGGTACAGTTCCACTAAACGACGAGGAATGCGACACTTCTTAGTAGGATGGTTGAAGCATCCACACTTCTTACACTTCTCTTGCTTGGAAGTGGGGGTGTCTTTCCTTGGAGCCTTTGTATTTTGCTTATCCAGACGATTGTTGCGTTTGCGCTTCTTTGAATTATCAGACTTCTTGGGATGGCTTTTGGGGCCATCCCCTTTCTTCTCATTCTTCACAGCATGATGTATTTCAGGCATAGGAGCAGCTCCAACACGACGTTGCTTATGATTTTTCATCGTAAGCTCATCATGCTTTTCTGCCTGAAGTAAATCATGTATGAGTTCAGAGTAAGTCTGATAATTGCGAGCACGGTACTGATGCTGCAGGACCCTATCAGATGGGATCATAGTTTGGAGTGTTTTTTCAATCTTATCCGCATCTGATGGTTCCTTGCCGCAGAAACGCAAGCGAGCACAGATCTTATGAACAGCATGGCTGTAATCACCAATAGACTTATAGTCTTGCAGACGAATATGGGTCCATTCATGATTCGCCTCTGGTAAGATTACAACCTTTTGCTGCTCATATCTGTTTTTAAGAGATAACCATAATACATTTGGCTCTTCTTCCATCACATATTCTGCTTTCAGATCAGGATGGAGGTGATGTCTTATAATGTACAAAGTGTTGTACTTACAAGCATCATGTAGTGGGTCAACCCTCTCGTTGGGAGGGAGTAATGCACTAAGAATATTCTTTGAGGCTAAGCTGATCTTGATATCCAACGCCCAGGTAGGATAGTTGTGACCGTCAAGAGCAAGTTCTTCGAACTCGCGGGCCATGATCCTACACAAGCAACCAGAGAATTTCATTAAGAAATCATCATGGGTATGTTGTAATATGTGTGTTGTTCACAACATACATGTATTCTTGCTCGTATTGGATTTAAGAGAAAAACCTAATTGAGATGAATAATATGCAATATAATGCGATATTGCATAAATGAATGATAATTTAAGGTCTCAATTGCAAAGCGATGCAAGAGATCGAAAATTTCATTATGTAGTAAATAAAATATTTAGATGAAATTAAGTACTTGTAGTAACTTAATAAGATGAATATATGAGTAGCATGAATTGCGTATGGAATTTAATAAATAAATATTCTTGCTCGTATTAAGTTTTGAATAACTTAATTGAGATGAATATTAATTATTCTATATGTTCTATCAAAAATTAATTCTGCTCGTATTAAACCTTTTTGGTTAAATTGAGATGAATTTTTTTTGAGTTTGCATTTTAAGGAATACAGAATAGAACACATGGCGATAAATATCATCTTAAAGAAAATATTTATTGGCATCATTTTCAAATACTAAAACTTTGTAAAATTCCTGACGTAAGCTGCTAATAAGAGGTTTTAAGAACTGGGTCTTAAATTTCTAAACATCTCTAATGAGAGCAATCTAAAAATTTCTAGAATTTAGAAGACTAGAATAGCTAAAATAATATAATGGCTAACTGGGCCTACGATGTGGGCAAGCAGGCCGACCCATCTATGGGCGTGCGCGGTCCGTTTAAGGGATGGCAGTTAGGGTTTCAAACCCTAATTGCCTCCACCAGCCGCCGTTTGCCAGCCGCCCGTTGCTGAAAAAAACCGTCGTGGCCGGGGAAGAACGAGCAGGCATGGTGGTCCGCATCCGTCCGAAAGTGGCCGAGCTGCGTCCGCCGCGCCGCGCCGGGGACCCTCGACGAGCCGCCGCGCCGTTCCTGGTGAGCAGAGGCTGCGCCTGGCGAGCAGCCGTGCCGCGGGCGCTGTGGGCGATCCACGCGCTGAGGCTGCGCCGGGCAAGCCGCCGCCAGGCGAGCTGCCGCGCCGTCTACGCCTCGCGCCGCGCGCGGCACTGGCGGACGAGCCGCCGCACCGCCTGCCGAGGCCTGGGCGCGCGCGCTATGGTGGTCGAGCTGCCGCGCCGCTTGCCGAGGCCATGCCACGCGCGCTGTGGCGAGCGAGCCACCGCGCCGCTGCTGAGGCCGGGCCGCGCGCTTGTGAAGCCGCGCCGCGGGCTGCTCTGGTGGGCGAGCTAGGCCGGGCAAGCCACCGCGTCGTGGCAACATCCGCTGCGCAGAGCCGAGCGCGCCGTGGCCGAGCGAGGCCACAAATCAGGGAAAACGACGAGGCAGGGAGCGCGAGCGCTCGCGGACGTCGTCGTCGGACGGTCTTGCGGTTGCAGACCACGACCCCGGCGCACGTGGTCGCGGGGAAAGGTGGTGCGCGAGCCGACGGACCACTTTGTTGCCGCTTGGGCTCAAGGGCGCCGTCGGTGAGACCGTTCCGGATGGGCCGTCGTCGGGAGTCGGAGTAGGCAGTCGCTGCTGCACCCCGTCGCCGAAGACTAAGGCGATCCTCTCATCGTCGAAGGAGGAAGAGGTGGCTTCGACGGCAACGGTCGCAGTGGACGTGGATGCGATCTGGCCGACGGGGCGACCGCGAGGGTCGGTTGATTTCCACGCAGTCAGCCGTGTCCGGGCATGAGGGCGCGCTGGAGAGGCGACTTGAACGAGCAGTCCGCTCGATCGAACAACGGGGGCTGCTTTGTCTGCATCCGTTGGAGGAGCCCGCGGTTGGCGAGCAGGACACGACCCCCATCCATGGAGGGGGCAGTACCGCATCGGGCGGAGTGGCTGCTGGGTCTCGGACTCACGCAACCGCTCTGCAACCCGCTCCGGCGAAGGCGATGGAGGACGCACCCATCGGTCTTGACGTGGCGCTGGCGGTTGCTGCGGCAGGTGCCGCAGTGTTGCTGGGACCAGCGCCAGGATCACCACCGGTCCGGCGGACGCGCTCAGGGTCAAGTGTGGCCCGGGCGTCCTTCTTGCTGCGCTTCTTGGCATGGCGGCGACCATGTCGATGCGCAGCACGTAGAAGACGACGTGCGACAAGGTCAGCGCCTCACCGGGGACGATAGCCACCGTTCAAAAACTGAAGGATGAAGGTAAGAAGGGCAACAGAAAGATCTTTGTAGATCATTGCGTACCTGACTATTTTTTCTTTGATGAAGAACTTCTTGCCTCCGATCGTCTTGTTTTGGCCTTTGCTCTCTTTTGTAAAAGCAAGTGCTGATGACGTGTAAGAAAATAAAACTGTGTGCGAGAATAAAAAAGAGGCACGACATCCTTTATTGTTTTTGATATTTATACAAGAGAAGGAGTGGCCAAAAGCCACGTCCGTACATGGGGATCGTGCAGGGGCACGTCCCTTGGAGAACGCCGGTTAGAAAGGAGTCAGCAATTGCTTACTTTTCATAACATATTCTTTGCTCGAGTCTTTCATCCAACACGACACATGGTTCCTTGAATCTTCGATGGCTAATCCATACATTGTGACACACCTAAGCATTATCAACTGAATTTTTTTAACCAATCATTTCAACTCACAAAGAATAGCAATTCAGTTCCAAACCGTGCAATTGATTTTATTGAAACAAACCCAAGTTGAGCAGTTGATGAAAATTTGAACTACTAAATTGAAATATAGTTGCAGAGTCTTCCATTTGGTTGAAACCCAGGATTAGAACTATGAACCCTGAATCTCAACCTACAAGAACTGGATTAGAATTCTGAACTAGAATCTAAGACAGAGCCAATGATGACGGCTCTCACATGAGTTAGATCTAGAGAAGGAATAATCGAGATAAGCCTTATCATGTCTGTAAAGAGACTGCGTCAAACCTAGAACATCATGAAAAGCTTCTCGGCACTGTGTCAAGACTCTCTCTGAACCTGAATCTAGGAGCAAAAATAGTAGCAATTGACATGGGCCACATTACCAGAACTAAGTATGCCACTAATTGATTAAGTTTGAAATCATAATTAAGAGAAATTGCAGCGACACAGCAGCACAGAGGAGCAAGGATCGATAGTAAAATCTCATGGGCAAACTACAAACATGTTGAGTAGGGGACATGGATAACTTTGTACCATTCAACAGAATTAAACACTAAAACTATATATCAAGAGGACCAGAGACATCAAGACAAATTTCGTAAATAGTAGCATAAATAAGTGCTGGCTGAACACAAAAAAAACACCCGTTTCATCAAATTGATCAAACCAACAGTGCACCAGTCCTTTATTACCTGCAATAGTAAAAACAGGAAAACTCAATATCAGGACACCAGTAGAGCAAAGAAAGCAAACACAGAAGTTGGATTGCAAAAATGACCAACCAGATGCAGTGAGGTGCTGAGCTTATCGCCTGCTTGTCTTTCCAAGAGTGCGTTTCCCAGAGAACAGATGCTTTGGTTTCAAAGTAGGAATAACACGGTCAGCCTCTCCACGGCGAGCATCCTTGTTCCTGTTCCTTGTAGAGGCCTTTGCTTTCTTGATAGCCTTCTTCTTCTGCTCAGAGTCCTTGAATCCTTCTCCAGGAATGACCTCCTCAGGAGCCCGTGACCTCGACCTCGACCTTGATGTACGACGCAGTTTCTTGTTGGATTGCTGGCCATCTATCTCCATACCGTCACCATCAGCTGCAGCTCTGCTCACTGACCTCTCACGCTTGCGGCCCCTAGACTGGCTACGAGCTCTATTGATGGCAGCAATAGGATCCACACCCATAGAGGAAAGCTGCCGTCCCATCCTATTAGTTGTGAATTTCCTATCTTTGTCAAACTTTCTAGGGACAATAGGACGGCTTTCTGCAGTTCTCTTCTTCATTCTATGTTCTTGGATAAGTAATGCCTTCTTCTTCCTAATCTGAGCCAGAATCTCCTTCTGTTCCTGAGTTAGTTCATGGCCATCAATCTGGAAAGCATCTTCTGCAGCTTGTTCTTCCAGGCGAAGCCCTTCCTCCCTTTCCAACTCTTCACACCTTACTAGGATATCCGGATCCAGAAAATCTGCAACGTTGTGACCATCCAGTATCTCTGGAAGAATATCTTCCTTCCATTCATCATTAGCCAATATATAATGTTTCTTGAGACTTGCAGAATATACCCCAGCACCTCCATTCTCATTCTCAATGTCCTTCTCAAGCTTCTTCTTTTCCTTAGCAGCAGCATTTGCCCTAGCTTCCAGAACAGCCGGAGGGATGCAAACAGGCCGCTCCTTGTTGTCACGAGGCTTTGGAACAGCAACATGAAACCTATTCAAGCAATCCATCATCTTCTTTGATTTCATCTTCACATCCACCCTCTGTTCAAGAAGCCTCTCGCATGCAGCATTTTTCACAGCCATTACACCATCATCTGTTAAAGTGCTCATAGTCAATAAAACACCCTCTTCATTAGGACCAACAGCTTGAGTTATAGTCTTCATAGCCTCTGCCTTCATCTCCATGACTAACTTCATGTCATCCTCAGAAAGCCCTTCAAGTGGCTGCAAGTCAGTCTTGTTGCACACAATGACCAAAGGCTTATTCATAAACAGAGACTTTATACTGTGGAAGAGTGCAGCTTGCTGAGCGATACTGTACCCACAAGATCCAGAAATGTCTAGAAAGAACAACACCGCAGCCCTCAAGTGTGCCAGCGCAGTGATGCTACACATTTCTATGATGTTCCTATCTTCAAAAGGCCGGTCAAGTATACCTGGTGTGTCAATCACTTGGTAGCGCAGGTACTTGTAATCTGTGTGGCCAACAAACAGGGATTTTGTTGTAAAGGCATATGGCTGGACATCCACATCTGCCCTTGTAACCTTGTTCATGAACGAACTCTTCCCCACATTTGGATATCCACAAATCAGCACAGTACGGGTGTTCGGGTCTATGGATGGAAGCCTGGCCATGTGCTGCCTGATCTGCTCCAAGTAAGCCAAACTAGGACTGATCCTCTTCACAACAGTGCACATGCGACCTAGTGCAGCCACCTTCAAACACTTGCACCGGTAAAGGGAGTCTCCATACTTGAGCAGCCTCAAGTAGTCCTTGGATATCTTTGCAATGATATTCCTAGCTGTGTTGATTTGACCCAGCGCAAGCTTGTAGTGATCCTTGTTGTAGAGCACGTGGAGGAGATCACCATAGAAAGGGTGGATGTCATCCAGTCGAGGAAACTCATCGATGATGGTGGAGAGCTTTTCATAGAAGTTCTGCTGGGAATATCTAACCTTGCGCATGTAAAACTGGCGAATGCGGGAGATAGCATATCCCTTGTGGACAACAGTCGGTGTCTGCCTTTGAGTGCGGGACAGGATTATGTCAATGAAGTCCTTCCCGGGAGGGACAACAGTGATCTTCTTGAAATTGTATTGCACCATCTTGGTGATACAAAACTTGAATACCTATTCCTGTAAAACAAGAACATGTAAATGCAACATAACATAACAACAACAATAAGAAGAAATAAAAAATTCGAAGACATAAGCAACAAACAATGTCTGCAAGCATTAGTTCTGAAATGTTATAAAAAGCGTCAAACATGTATCTCCATCTCCACAAGATGGTACAGATTAATTCGACAACACAAAATCAGACCAAAGATGGAGACAAACCGATTCCCATATTAAGTTGAACATGCTATTAGCGCACTGAGAAACTATTGCTTTAGAATACTCCATGGCAATGAACCAATTAAATTACACGGCACCTTGCTATGACCCACAAGAAAGCAAAAGCAAATGAAACTGGCATCAGCAAAACCTAAGACGAGAACAAATCATATTCACCTTCAGGCAAGAGTGTTTTTTTGTTGCTTAAAGCTAAGCTAAGGAAATACATGATGCCAGTAAGTGACTACAGACATCCTTTGCCTGGCTAAGAACAGAACAATCTTGATTGACTGCACAAAATCAACACAGAAGAAGTTGCATAAAACCAATTTAAGGTTGCAGTAGTCATGCTGGAACAGTGGAACTACCATAGTATTCGTACAGCCAACCCGAACCTTAATTCTCCCATGTCACGTCTAAGCACCAGCTAATTGGTCGCTAACATATCAATCAAACGCTCGCACAAAACCATAAAAAACACATCTATCTGATCTCTAAGGATTACAGAAAACAGTACACCAGATCCCACAACACAGAATTATCAACAGCCCCGACCGATAAAACCATAAAGAAGCACACGCGCAAGAAGAAACGATACATGGCGCTGCTAACCTCGTTAGGCGCTCGGAGGAAGAGGACCGATTTGTCGGCAAGAGAGGTCGCGCCCTCTCCGCCAAGTGCTGCTGGAGGCGGCGCGGGTGTTCTCCCGCTCTGGCGGCGGACGGGGAAATGAGGGTTCGGGCGGGTTTCTCCGAGAATAGAATCTTATAGCTTGGGCCTTGATGTGCTGGCTTTGTTCGGCTTATATGCATAGTACTTCTTTAAATGGGCCATGCGGCCCATTTCCTGCGGTGGCGGCGGCTTGTGTGTGCAAACTCCTGTACGGCGTCTCACGCCTCACCCCAACTCGCTCCCTTCCCCGTGCTTCCCGCCGTCGTGGAGAGGTCACGCGGCTGGTTCCCGCCGCTTCCGGACGGTTCGGCCTTCCAGCTTCCCCTTGAGTTCACCACGTTTTGTGACGCAAGCTAGCTGAACCCTACTGATTGCTCTCCCAGCGCACGGTGGTTGTTGCGCTGATTCGTTGTCTTGTGAGCTGTTCTAGGGTTCCGAGGGAGGAGGATCAGCTGCCGCGATGTTCCTCAGGATCTCTCGTCTCGGGGCGCGGCTTCTGCGCGAGTCTGGAGCGGAGACGAGAGCTGGTTGGCATCCCCACTTTCCTCCTAGTTCATTTCCCTCTATTATTGGTGGCCTAGTCGTTGTTGGCTTATTGCCCATCAATTGTGGTGAAATTTTGCTAACTTAGACCAGCTCTATGATTCTGAGGGATGTTAATCTTGCAGTTCATACTAATGTTTCTTGCATCTTGGCTTTGGGATTCTCCTGAGTTTATGTATTGCTCAGCCTTGGTGTCTCCTTATATACTGTTGATTGTTGCTACATTTTTCTGGCAGGAAATTTGCTAAGCAGTCCAGGCATTTTGTATCAAGCTCATCTTAACCAGCATTCGACCAGAGTGGTGACTTCTACTGTATTATCGTTGTTAAGAACTAAAGATTGGTAGTGAATAATCTATTTAGATGAACATGTTCCCAATTACCATTCATTCTTGCTAATAGTAAATGTATCACTAGTTATTGATTCACTTAATGATCTACATTGATTTGGACTATATCTATTATTTTCATGATTTGGTTTCTATTCGATGAATCTATCTATACATTCCCCATTCTGAAACGGCTGTTGCAAAAGAAGATCGGCATTATTTTTCCTCAGCAAGTTAGCTTTTTTAGAGAACTACAAGCAAAGCCTTTGTACTTTTGTACTGCAGGAGTGATGGTTTCTATCTCAAGTTTATTTGTATTAATTTTTTGTTTATATATTTTCAGCGGAATGTCCTTTTCTCAACTGCAACAAGTGGTGATCAGGATGAAAGCAGTCAGGCAAAGGATAAGTAAGTGCATTTGTGTCTTGTTCATGGTTTTTAAAGCGGTAAGGCGAGGCAAGGCGTTGGACCTCCGCCTGGACGCCTAGGCGACGCCTTAAGAACAGTGATTATGTTTCATCCTCTATATATAACTAAATTTGAACTCCTTGGTTGTTTTGTATCTTGGAACCAGGTATCAGATTAGCCCAGTTCCTTCTAACATGGAATTCTTTTGTTATTGTTGTCTCTCCATTTAAGGAGCTGCTCCTTCCACACTTAGAGGAATAGATGCCACTAAACAATAGCTTGATCAGTTTTACTGAATTGTTAGGGTTGAGCTTTCAATAATTATTTTCAGTAGAGGCAGTCCTCTGATGACTGATGTGGTTATTTTTCTCTGTATTATGCACAGAATCTCGGTAACATTTGTTAACAAGGATGGCTCAGAAAAGACAATACGTGTTCCAGTTGGAATGTCCATGTTAGAAGCTGCTCATGAAAATGACATAGAGCTTGAAGGTACAAATATTACAAAGATGTGCACTTCTATTCTAGTGTGGGTATTGTGTTTATGGTTTTGTAGTCAGTTCATGCTTGGTGATAAGAATATGTCATATATGGATCTTTTTTATATAAAAACTAACTAGTCATGTTCAATCACCTGGCTCCATGGTTTTTCCATTTTTCATCAATACATTAGGTATCGTAGTCATTCCTTTTTATGTTCTATTCACTGATTTTCAGCTGTAATTCATGATAACATTCCCTGCTATTGTGTCTACTGCAGGAGCATGTGAGGGTTCACTTGCGTGTTCTACTTGTCATGTAATAGTAATGGTATGCTCACTATATACTTTTTCAAATTTATATTAATATACTATTAGTAATGCCATTTTATTTTTTACAGTGTTTTTTCCTTTGTGTGGCTCATGTTGGGTTTCATCTCTAGCAGTCTAACCCGCCTTAATTTTCTTGGGGTTATGTTGTTGTTGTTGCCGATATTCTAGTTTTGCTGCTAACTGCAACTTTTTAAATTTTTATCTTATCCAGGATGTAAACTACTATAACAAATTAGAAGATCCAGCAGATGAAGAAAATGATATGCTTGACCTTGCATTTGGGCTCACAGAGACGTAAGTCAAGACCCTTCGAACAGAGTAACTTGCTTCTCTTATTATTTTGTCTCCAGAATCTTGCTATCTGTGTATCACAGAAACAAACATTTCAATATTTTAGGTCCTGGGAGTAATTGTCAGAATCTGTTCTAAATTTGGTGATCATGGGTGTTTAGGTAGCAGAAATAGTGGGCCTTGGACAAGGTCCAACTTTTTTCTTAATAATAGTCTTGAAAGTTTCAAAGCTAGTGTATAGTCTGCATGGCTAACTGCTGTTACAGTGGCACCTAGGCAATAGGCATATTAAGTATGTTCATGAACAATCGAAAGTAAGACAACTCCAACTAGTTTTGTAAGAAATAAGTAATTTGGCCTTTTTTTGCGGATCAATGCTTTTTTAAAAATATATATATATACAGAAAAATAATGCATTAGATGAATCAAAGCATTAAGAAATCCATGCAGCCCCCACCGGTAGTATTATTTAGAGGTGGATTGCCGTAGTTTCACAACTCTAACAATCTGACTTGTTGGAACTGTATCCAGATCTCGCCTCGGCTGCCAAGTGATCGCGAAGCCTGAACTCGATGGTATTCGGCTGGCATTACCTGTAGCCACAAGAAACTTCGCGGTAGATGGCTATGTACCGAAACCACACTGAAGACAGTTATGTACACCACACTGAAGACAGTTATGTACACCACACTGAGGCAGTCATCTTGGGGGGCACGGATTCGTACAAGTCAATTTTGTAGTTTATAACCTGTATAACCTAACTACACCTTTGCTACTTGTAGTCGGGGTAGCTTAGGACTACCTTGTTGAGGGAGGGTTCGTTCATTGATGAACCCCTCCATTACTCCCAGATAACAGTGCTTCCTTCATCTGGGCGAATAAACATCTTTCGTTTTGTGCGAGAGTATGTAGTGTACTCAGAAATATTTGCATTGTAGTGCTCCCAATATTTGATCTTTTGCTACCTAGGTTGCTATTCTGTTCATAGAAATGTAGCATGTATTTTAGGACCCCCAACAACCGCTACGGCCAAGTCGGTCTAGATCGGATAGTGAAGTTTTTAGGCGTATTCTCTTGCGACTTGAGACGAGGCGAGAATAGCGAGATGGTGAGGCGTGGACGAGGTTGCCGCCAGTGGAGTGAAGTGACGAGGCAACTGGAGTATGCGCACGGACGTTCGTGTGGTTGCAAGCAGGCTTTACCTCCACAGATGGATGTATCGATCACAATCCTGACCGGTTTGGGTTGAACGAGCTACAACATCTGAGACTGTCGACCAAAAGTACAGTTGTAATACAAGTGAAACTGACCATGACAAACAGGAAGATGCTGGTCGATCAAACGAGCCAGAATCGTGTGATAGATAGACTCACTGAAGGATGGAACAAAACATCAGGTCATCAGCTCTTGGTTACATACACTACACTACTACATAGTCCGGTACTTTTACAGCGACGAATGCAGAGCATGGCCCAGAACAGTGAGGAGGTTGATCGGATCAGAGGGTCTGCAGGATCTTGAGCGTCTCGCCGATGTGCTTCTCGGGCTGGAACTGGTTGTTGTAGACGTACTGCACGACGCCCTGCTTGTCCAGCACGTACGTCTGGCGCCCCGGCAGCGTCCCGAACAGGTCCGAGGGGACGCCCCACTCCTTGCGCACGCGGTTCCCCTCGTCGCTCAGCAGCGTGAACGGCAGCCGGTACTTCTGCGCGAACGCCTTGTGCGACGCCGCGTCGTCGCCGCTGATGCCGATCACCTCCGCCCCGGCCTTCTTGAACTTCTCGTACGAGTCCCTGAACGCGCACGCCTGCATCAACCAAACCGCCATTTCTTTTTATAATAATAATAATAATAGAGGATGGATGGATCATGGACGGAGGTTTCAGTTTGAGGCCCAGTTTTCAGTTTGGTTGGTGTCTGTTGTTGTTTTCTGGAAAAGCAGACTTTAAAAATAGCCTTTTTTTTTGGTTAGATCTTTGGTTTTTAGAAAGCAAAAAACCAGTCCCCAAAAGTCCAATCCAACAAAACCTTAGTCTTCAATGGGTGCTTCCATTCTACAAAATGAGAAAGCTTTTGCCTTTAATTTGCAGGAGCACTACTCGCCACAGTTTCAGAGTTTCTTACTATTTCTTGGAATTAATAACAGACGGCTCCAGAGTTTCAGTAAAGTGCCGACATTTGCTTAAGAAGCTGACCTGCTTTGTGCATCCGGGCGTCTCGTCGGCGGGGTAGAAGTAAACCACGACGGGCTTGCCCTTGAACTTGTTCAGCGACACGGGCTTGCCGTTCTGGTCCTTGAGGGTGAAGTTCGGCGGCACGCTGCCCTTGGCGACCTGCAACGAGGAGACGACCACGGCTACCAAACCAATCACCGCCATGTGTGGAACACGGATTCCCGCACGCACGCACGCCATTCCCGAGGCCACGTACCTTGCCGCAGACTATGCCCGTGGACGCCGCCGAGCGGCGCCGGCGCGGGGCCGGCGCGGCGGATGCGGGCGCCCGGAGGCCGCGGAACACGGAGGTGGAGGGCGTGCAGAGGAGCGCCGCCTGCGCGCAGGCCGCCGGGCCGCGGGGCGACGCCCGCGGTGCCAGCGCCAGGGAAGCCTTGCAGCAGGCCGTAGCGGGCGTGAATGCCATGGCGGGTGGAGCTTCAGGTCAAGCCTCTGCTGCTGCTCTAGGCTCTAGCTATGGCCTTGGCGTCTCCTGTCTCGTGCCACCGATGGAATGGAAACAAACATCTTGCGATGGTTGGCTGGTAGGGGATAGTGCCAGGAATTCAGGATGAGATGTGAGTGAGGGGGTTTTCTGCCGACGTGGCACACCTTGCTGCCCTTTGCTGCTGGTGAACATCTTGGTTGCCCTTGTGCCATGGCATGGAAAGTTGGAAACAATACAAGCGTGGTTAAGATCCTTCTTGAGTGCCTATGTGTTGACCGAGCTTTAATAGTGGAATTTATCTGGAGAACCTTTGTAAAGCATGGATTAGAGTTGTCGTTTATATGCACTTCAGGTAGGAGCACTACTATCACATTTGGATTGTCATTCAAATTCAATAAAACTCTAACCAATCTATTCTCGTCTTCCACTATCATGATGTAAAAGATGACAATATTCATTATGTTGATAACATCCCCTTGCTTCTATAACTTTGAAGGTCGACGAACAATATCACACGTGATTGCAAAACACAAAATGTGCACTTGACATCTTTTTATTTTCCCTTATTGTTGTTGATTATATGCCCATGAGACAATCATAATCCATGAGAATGCTAATATGTCTTTAGACTAAGTTCAATATAAGAAGATTGACGTGCTAGAATTTGGAGACTCATCTTAGCTGTCACTGTCACTTTTATATCTACGATTGTGGGTGGCTAAGACGCCGCCACATTTCCTCTCACCATGTGTGTGGTGCTAGCACATCAGTGTCATATCGTTTCAAACTCGCATGTGTGGATGCACAGAGAAGTTTCTATTGTTGCTATGATGTTGGTCGATAATGAACATGAGGAGCATGGGTGGTATGCAAGGACATTAGACTACTTCCACAATATTGTCGCACTCTTCTTCGGTTGTGTTGCGCGTCTAGCGATAATGATCCATGATCCTTTACCCCGTATGTTATCTTGATTGAACATGGTAGATATAGGAAAAAATTTATTGTATGCCACCAGATTTTATACTCATTCCTTGTGTGCCATTGAGTGACATATAGGTAATATAGGGTAGTTTGCAGAGTATCTATTTCCTTGCAATGGTGTAGGATCGAGAAGGCAGATTAAAGGGGGTTGAATAGTCCTTTCTTAAACTAATTATTTTGGCTAACCAAAATAAATATGGAATTAAAACTATTTAGTATAGCCAAGACTATCCCTCTATCTATCACAAGCACCTAACAAAACATCCTAATTGAAACAATTAAAGTGTCGAGCTAGTGAGAGATTACCTAAACAAGTCTAGTTGGCAAGGTCACACAATTAAGATCCACAACCTTCTTGAATAGCTCAACGGTGTTGCACCACCAAGCCATCTAGGAGACAACAACCACCACGAGTAATAAGTCAATGACCTTACTTGATGGTCTCTGTAGTGCTCCATAGCTTAAATAATTGATGCAATGCACTAGGATGCTCTCAATCTCATTGCGATCACACCACAAAAACAATGTGTGTGTGAGAGAGAGGACAAGGAACGCTCAAACATGATGACAAGTGTTCCAAATAGCCTCACTGAAGTGCCCAACCACGAGCACCAAGTATATATATCCTCTCTCCAAAACTAATCGTTTTATTAACTTTTCATGCAAATAGGGTATTCTTGGATTGTCCATAGTACAAGCCCAGACAATCCACACCCAATGGCTTGTGGGTAATCCATGTCAACAATATCCAATATAATGGATTTGGTTCTGGTGTTGTTGACATATTTGAAGGTTACTGACATGCGTAATTTTCTGAGTGTTGATGTCTATTTCCCTCCAAAACCATAGAGTGGATTGGTGGCTTCCTGTAACACATCTTCAGGCTCCTACATTTGCCTGAATGCCTTGGTGAATATGATGCTAGCAACACTACCTATATCTACCAAGATATTATAGACTATGAAGCCTTTTATTACACATCTAATGACCATTGCATCGTTGTGTGAGTGGTTCTTGAGCAGAAGGTCCTCTTGAGTAAAGGTGACTGGAACATACGACCATTTAGACTTAACAAACAGACATTACACACCTACATGTTGAACTCGCATCTGTGCTTCTTTCTTTTGCTACTTGTTTACTGGCCTAAAGCTTGATCCCCCATGAAAGGAAATATATGCTTAGATGCAGGTGTTGTACTGTTAACGGTACGAGCTTCATAGCCTTCCCTTCTGTCCGCTTGGAATGATTCTTGGGTTGTATATTGAGGCTAGACGAAGGGTGGCTGCTTATATGTGGTGGCCCTAGAAGATGAAGGTGGTGAGTTTCCCAATGGTCTGATTGTGGGTGTATCGAAGCATTGGAAGCTGAAGGATGTGTATTTGACCCCTTGTGTTGTACATATTGTGGAACATGAGGTGGGACAGTAAGATGCCATGTGGTATATTTCCTTCGATTGATTCCCCTTATTAACATATGCTAGTTTTTATTTGTTTATGTATTGTAATTTCACAACTCTTAGTTGTGTGGCCTTTGTTCTCCCCACATAATTGAAAGCCGCCTAGAGGGGGGGTGAATAGGCAAATCTGAAATTTATAAAGTTTAAGCACAACTACAAGCCGGGGTTAGCGTTAGAAATATAATCGAATCCGAAAGAGAGGGCGAAAACAAATCACAAGCAAATGAAAGCGGATGACACAATGATTTGTTTTACTGAGGTTTGGTTCTTGCAAACCTACTCCCCGTTGAGGTGGTCACAAAGACCGGGTCTCTTTCAACCCTTTCCCTCTCTCAAACGGTCACCTAGACCGAATGAGCTTTTCTCTTTAATCAAACGGGACACTTAGTCCACTACAAGGACCACCACAACTTGGTGTCTCTTGCTTTGATTACAAGTGAGTTGAGAACAAGAATGGAGGAAGAAGAAAAGCGATCCAAGCGCAAGAGCTCAAAAGAACACGGCAAAACTCTCTCTTCTAGTCACTAATTGCTTTGAGTGGAATTGGGACTTGGAGAGATTTTGATTCACTCTATTTGTGTCTTGTATTGAATGCACTAGCTCTTGTATTGATTGTGTTGACTGAAAACTTGGATGCCTTGAAGTGTTGGTGGTTGGAGGTATTTATAGCCCCAACCACCAAAGTGGTCGTTGGGGAAGGCTGCAGTCGAAGGGCGCTACCGGACAGTCCGGTGCGCCACCGGACACTGTCCGGTGCACCAGCCACGTCACCCAATCGTTAGGGTTCGACCGTTGGAGCTTCTGACAACTGGGCCACCGGACAGTCTGGTGGTGCACCAGACATTCACTGTTCATTATCTGGTGCGCCTTCTGGCGCCTGCTCTGACTCTGCGTGCGCTGTCCGCGCACTGTTCACGCACTGTTCACTTTTGCAGACGACCGTTGGCGCTGATAGTCGTTGCTCCGCTGGCACACCGGACAGTCCGGTGCTACATCGGACAGTCCGGTGAATTATAGCGGAGTGGCTTCCCAAATTCTCGAAGGTGGCAAGTTTGGAGTTGATCTCCCTAGTGCACCGGACACTGTCCGGTAGCACACCAGACAGTCCGGTGCGCCAGACCAGGGCAGCCTTCGGTTGTCTTTTGCTCTTTTTATTTGAACCCTTTCTTGGACTTTTTATTGTTTTGTGTTGAACCTTTGGTACCTGTAGAACTCATAATCTAGAGCAAACTAGTTAGTCCAATAATTTGTGTTGGCAAATTCAACCACCAAAATCATTTAGGAAAAGGTGTGAGCCTATTTCCCTTTCAATCTCCCCCTTTTTGGTGATTGATGCCAACACAAACCAAAGCAAATATATAAGTGCAGAATTGAACTAGTTTGCATAAAGCAAGTGCAAAGGTTACTTGGAATTAAACCAATTTACATTTCATAAGATATGCATGGATTGCTTTCTTCATTTTAACATTTTGGACCACGCTTGCACCACTTGTTTTGTTTTTGCAAATGTTTTGGAAATTCTTTTTCAAAGTCTTTTGCAAATAGTCAAAGGTATATGAATAAGATTTTGAGAAGCATTTTCAAGATTTGAAATTTTCTCCCCCTGTTTCAAATGCTTTTCCTTTGACTAAACAAAACTCCCCCTTAATGAAATTCTCCTCTTAGTGGTCAAGAGGGTTTTAGATATTAATTTTGAAGGAGGTCAAACCAATTTGAAATTATGTCAAAAATAAGATGCCCATTTGAAAAACTTCTTTAATACAAATTGAAAGAACATAATTTTTGAAATTGGTGGTGGTGCGGTCCTTTTGCTTTGGGCTAATACTTCCTCCCCCTTTGGCATGAATCGCCAAAAACGGATACTTGTGAGTGAAATATAAGCCCTTTTACTTTCGCTCCCCCTTTGGCAAACAATATATGAGTGAAGGATTATACCAAAGTGAAGAACAGTACGGAGTGACGGCGAAGGATGAATAATGCGATGGAGTGGAGTGGAAGCCTTGTCTTCGCCTGAAGACTTCATTTCCCTTTCAATCTATGACTTAGCATGAAATACACTTGAGAAACACATTAGTCATAGCATATGAAAGAGATATGATCAAAGGTATAAATGAGCTGTGTGTGCAAGGACGTAATCAAAGTTCCTAGAATCAAGAATGTTTAGCTCATGCCTAAGTTTGGTAAATGTTTTCTCATCTAATGGCTTGGTAAAGATATTAGCTAATTGTTCTTTGGTGCTAACATATGCAATCTTGATATCCCCCCTTTGTTGGTGATCCCTCAAAAAGTGATACCGAATGGCTATGTGCTTAGTGCGGCTATGCTCAACGGGATTATCCGCCATGCAGATTGTACTCTCATTATCACATAGGAGAGGAACTTTGGTTAATTTGTAACCATAGTCCCTAAGGGTTTGCCTCATCCAAAGCAATTGCGCGCAACAATGGCCTACGACAATGTACTCGGCTTCGACGGTAGAAAGAGCTACAGAATTTTGTTTCTTTGAAGCCCAAGACACCAGGGATCTTCCCAAGAACTGACAAGTCCCTGATGTGCTCTTTCTATCAATTTTACACCCTGCCCAATCAGCATCTGAATAACCTATTAAATCAAAAGTGGATCCCCTGGGGTACCAAAGGCCAAACTTAGGTGTATGAACTAAATATCTCAAGATTCGTTTTACGGCCCTAAGGTGAACTTCCTTAGGATCGACTTGGAATCTTGCACACATGCATACGGAAAGCATAATGTCCTGTCGAGATGCACATAAATAAAGTAGAGATCCTATCATCGACCGGTATACCTTTTGATCTATGGAGTTACCTCCCATGTCGAGGTCGAGATGCCCATTGGTTCCCATGGGTGTCTTGATGGGCTTGGCATCCTTCATCCCAAACTTGGTGAGTTTGTCTTGAGTGTACTTCGTTTGGCTGATGAAGGTGCCCTCTTGGAGTTGCTTGACTTGAAATCCTAAGAAATACTTCAACTCCCCCATCATAGACATCTCGAATT
This sequence comes from Zea mays, assembly GCF_902167145.1. Classification (NCBI taxonomy): domain Eukaryota; kingdom Viridiplantae; phylum Streptophyta; class Magnoliopsida; order Poales; family Poaceae; genus Zea; species Zea mays. The sequence goes on along the minus strand of NC_050101.1, from coordinate 119,335,341 downwards.
TTTGAATCATGATCCTACTAAACTCTTCACATGTAGATTTGTTAGTAGACCCAAATATGATATTATCAACATAAATTTGGCATACAAACAAATCATTTGCAATTGTTTTAGTAAAAAGAGTAGGATCGGCTTTTCCGACTTTGAAGCCATTAGCGATAAGAAAATCTCTTAGGCATTCATACCATGCTCTTGGGGCTTGCTTGAGCCCATAAAGCGCCTTAGAGAGTTTATATACATGGTTAGGGTACTCACTATCTTCAAAGCCGGGAGGTTGCTCAACATAGACCTCTTCCTTGATTGGTTCATTGAGGAAGACACTTTTCACGTCTATTTGGTAAAGCTTAAAGCCATGGTAAGTAGCATAGGCAAGTAATATACGAATTGACTCAAGCCTAGCTATGGGTGCATAGGTTTCACCGAAATCTAAACCTTCGACTTGTGAATATCCCTTGGCCGCAAGTTGGGCTTTGTTCCATGTCACCACACCATGCTCATCTTGCTTGTTGCGGAAGACCCACTTGGTTCCTACAACATTTTGATTAGGACGTGGAACTAAATGCCATACATCATTTCTCATGAAGTTGTTGAGTTCCTCTTGCATGGCCAACAACCAGTCTGAATCCCTTAATGCATCTTCTACCCTGTATGGCTCAATAGAAGACACAAAGGAGTAATGTTCACAAAAATGAGCAACACGAGATCGAGTGGTTACCCCCTTTTGAATATCACTGAGGATAGTGTTCACGGGGTGATCTCGTTGTATTGCTTGGTGGACTCTTGGGTGTGGCGGCCTTGGACCCTCATCATCTTCCTTGTCTTGATCATTGGCATCTCCCCCTTGATCATTGTCCTCCTCTTGAAGTGGCTCCTCTTGATCTTCATTTTCATCATCTTGAGCTTGATCCTCATCTTGGGTTGGTGGAGATGCTTGATTTGAAGATGATGGTTGATCTTGTGCATGTGGAGGCTCTTCAGATTCCTTAGGACACACATCCCCAATGGACATGTTCCTTAGCGTGACGCACGGAGCCTCTTCATCATCTAGCTCATCAAGATCAACTTGCTCTACTTGAGAGCCATTAGTCTCATCAAACACAATGTCACAAGAAACTTCAACTAGTCCAGTGGACTTGTTAAAGACTATATATGCCCTTGTGTTTGAATCATAACCAAGTAAAAAGCCTTCTACAGCCTTAGGAGCAAATTTAGATTTTCTACCTCTTTTAACAAGAATAAAGCATTTGCTACCAAAGACTCTAAAATATGAGACATTGGGCTTTTTACCGGTGAGGAGTTCATACAATGTCTTATTGAGGATTCGGTGAAGGTAGAGACGGTTGATGGCGTAGCAAGCGGTGTTGACTGCTTCCGCCCAAAACCGGTCCGAAGTCTTGTACTCATAAAGCATGGTCCTCGCCATGTCAAGTAGAGTTCTATTCTTCCTCTCCACTACAATATTTTGTTGTGGTGTGTAGGGAGAAGAGAACTCATGCTTGATGCCCTCATCCTCAAGGAAGCCTTCTATTTGTGAGTTCTTGAACTCCGTCCCGTTGTCGCTTCTAATCTTTCTTATCCTTAAGCCGAATGTTGGGGATATGCTTCATAGCCGAAGATCCTAAAGAAAGAGAACACCTTCGGCAGATCCTCTCGGAAGCAGCGCCGAAGCTATCACCTATAAAGCTTCGGCACAGTGACAGATCTCAAGACGAAGGGGTGAACCAACTTAAAGATGAAATGACTTAAAGACCCATTATGTTTTGTGTCATTATTGTTGTCGGCGTTTTGAGACCGGGGGGTCCCTGGACCGACGAGTAAAATGTCACCGCGTGCCCCAGCCCAGATGGGTCGGCGCGAGACGGAGCGCGAAGGGGGGAAAAGGCAGCCGGAGAGAGGGAGGTGGAAATCCCGCGGCCTTCGTGTTTGTCCCGCGCCCAGGTCGGGTGCGCTTGCAGTAGGGGGTTACAAGCGTCCACGCGGGAGAGGGAGCGAGCGGCCTCACGCGAGCGCCTGTCCCGTCCTCTTCCCCGCGCGGCCAACCTTCTGTAAGAGGGCCCTGGTCCTTCCTTTTATAGGCGCAAGGAGAGGATCCAGGTGTACAATGGGGGTGTAGCAGAGTGCTAACGTGTCTAGCGGAGGAGAGCTAGCGCCCTAAGTACATGCCATCATGGCAGCCGGAGAGGTTTTGGCACCCAGTTCGTGTGGTGTCGTGGCCGTCGGAGGAGCGCTGGAGCCTGGCGGAAGGACAGCTGTCGGGGCTGTTGAGTCCTTGCTGACGTCCTCTTGCTTCCGTAAGGGGGCTGAGAGCCGCCGTCGTCATAGAGCGTGCGGGGTGCCATCATTACTTGTCTAGCGGAGCGAGCCAGATGGGACACCGGTCTTGTTCCCCGTAGCCTGAGTCAGCTTGGGGTAGGGTAATGATGGCGCCTCCTGTTGACGTGGTCGGTCCGCGCCCTAGGTTGGGCGATGTGGAGGCTCCTCCGAGGTCGAGGTCGAGTCTGTCTTCCGTGGCCGAGGTCGAGTCCGAGCCCCTGGGTCGGGCGAGGCGGAGACCGTCGGCTGAAGCCAGGGCTGAGTCCGAGCCCTGGGGTCGGGCGAAGCGGAGTTCGTCGTCTTCCGGGGCAGAGCCCGAGTCCGAGCCCTGGGGTCGGGCGGATCGGAGTTCGCCGTCTTCCAGGGCTGAGCCCAAGTCCGAGCCCTAGGGTTGGGCGGATCGGAGTTCGCCGTCTTCCGGGGCTGAGCCCAAGTCCGAGCCCTGGGTCGGGCGGAGCGGAGTTCGCTGTCTTCCGGGGCTGAGCCCAAGTCCGAGCCCTGGGTCGGGCGAAGCGAAGTTCGCCGTCTTCCGGGGCTGAGCCCGAGTCCGAGCCCTAGGTCGGGCGGAGCGGAGTTCGTCGTCTTCCGGGGCTGAGCCCAAGTCCGTGCCCTGGGTCGGGCGGAGCGGAGTTTCCTATGGTGCCTGAGGCCGGGCCTGACTGCCTGTCAGCCTCACTCTGTCGAGCGGCACAGCAGTCGGAGCGGCACAGGCGGCGCTGTCCTTCTGTCAGGCCGGTCAGTGGAGCGGCGAAGTGACTGCGGTCACTTCGGCTCTGTCGACTGGAGGACGTGCACCAGGATAAAGGTGTTAGGCCACCTTTGCATTAAATGCCCCTGCGATTTGGTCGGTTGGCGTGGCGGTTTGGCCAGGGTTGCTTCTTGGCGAAGACTGGGCCTCGGGCGAGCCGGAAGTATGTTCGTCGCTGGAGGGGGGCCTCGGGCGAGACGTAGATCCTCCGGGGTCGGCTGCCCTTGCCCGAGGCTGGGCTCGGGCGAGGCGTGATCGAGTCCCTCGAATGGACCGATCCCTGACTTAGTCGCACACATCAGGCCTTTGCAGCTTTGTGCTGATGGGGGTTACCAGCTGAGAATTAGGAGCCTTGAGGGTACCCCTAATTATGGTCCCCGACAGTAGCCCCCGAGCCTCGAAGGGAGTGTTAATACTCGCTTGGAGGCTTTTGTCACACTTTTTTGCAAGGGGACCAGCCTTTCTCGGTTGCGTTTTGTTCCGGTGGCTGCGCGCGAGCGCACCCGCCGGGTGTAGCCCCCGAGGCCTCGGAGGAGTGGTTTGACTCCTCTGAGGTCTTAATGCCTCGCGCAATGCTTCGGCTGGTCTGGTTGTTCCCTCATGCGAGCTGGCCGTAGCCCGGGTGCACGGTCGGGTCCCAAGTTCTCGGGCTGGTATGTTGACGCTGTCAACGGTTTGGCCAGAGCCGGGTTTGTGAGAGCAGCCCCCGAGCCTCTGCACAGGGCGAGAGGACGGTCAGGGACAGGCTCGACTTTTTTACATACGCCCCTGCGTCGCCTTTCCGCAAGGAGGAGGGGGAAAGCGCCATGTTGCCCTCGGAGGGCGCCGAACATGGTGTCTCCGGTGAGCTGCTGGCGGGTAATCTGAGTGGACGCCCGTGCCCCATTTGTTAGGGGTCGGCTAGAGGCCCGGAGGCGCACCCAAAAGTACCTGCGGGTGATCTGCCGGACCTGGTCCCCTGTCGACGGGGTCCGAGGGCTCGATGCCTCCCTCTGATGGGATTCCGTTACAAGATCGTTCCCGCTGGTCTCGGAAATGTCCTAGGGTACCTTGGGAGCATAGCCCGAGCCTTGGTTATGTATCGAACGTACCCATGGTCATCCCTCGCTCCGTGTCTGAGGCGGCTGTGAACCCTTCGAGGGCCAGCCTACGAACCCCTGATCAGTAGTGGGCGTGGAGCCCGAGTAGCCTGAGGCGGCTGTTGAACCCTTCCGAGGGGTCGGCCTTCGAACCTCTGACCAGTAGTGGGTGTGGAGCCCACGCGCTCTGAGGCGGCTGTTAAACCCCTCCGAGGGGCCAGCCTTCGAACCTCTGATCAGTAGGGAGGCTCGGAGCCTGTTTCCTTCACGGAGAAGGATCCTTTTCGGGGTATCCCCCTTTCCCGATCCTTGTTGTAAGAGAGAGAAAGAGGAAAAGGAAAAGGATACGAAATCGAATGACGTGGCGTACCTTTTTTGACGCGGTCATTATGGCGAAGGCGAAGCGTCGCTCGCTTCCCCTGCCAGAGGCGCCGCCTGTCCCGCCGCAGAGTTAATGCGACGGGGCGAGTAGTTCGCGGGGCGGCCGTTGCGCGTGCGCGAGCCGTTCGAGGAACGAAACGCGGGCGCGCCGTCTTCACGCCGTGAGAGAGGGTTCTCTCGCTGCCCCATGACGGGACGTGAGCTTGGCTGACGACGTGACCGCTGCCCCTGCCCGCCTGCCACCGCCATTACCGCCGGCCCATTTTTGGCCGTATTGACCGTCGTGCCTGGCTGGCACTGCTGGGTCGTACGCAGGGTTGCCTCGAGTCGTGGTACTGGTTCCGCAGTCGAGGAGGCGTGGCAGTGGTGCGAGTGGCGGTGCAGTTGCTTGCACGTAGCGACCGGCGCGCCGGTTGCATGACGCGTGGGCGTGGGCCCCCATGCTGGGTGCGTTGAAGTCGGAGGGGCGCACCCACTTGGCGCGGTTGCATGCCGCCTGCATGGCTGCCCGCCCTTTTGCCCGCTGGTCTAGGCGAAGGTGGAGGAATGCTCGTAACCGCTGGGCGGTTGCATGCACCGCGCGCGGCGGTTTGGCTTCTTCTGCTCTGGGCCAGCTTGCATGACGCGTGGGACCCAGCCCCCGCGCCGTAGGGGGAGGACCTTGGAGCGTGTTGGAGAAGACTCAGCCCACGACGACTGGGACGCAAGTAGGGAGAGTCGCCTTTAAAAGGAGGGCAGCCCCCTTGAAAGGCGACCATGTCTTCGCGCTCCCTTATGCATCGTGTCTTTTCACCTTCCGAGCCCCCGGATGGGGGGCACCCGCAATCCTTCCGCCTTGTCGTTGGGGGAACGCAACTCCGCGGGAGTTGGTACCTTTCAACCATCGTTCGGCTTCAAGGATTTTCATCATGCAGCCCGGCTGAACCCCTCCGCCGGCGGTCACCCAAGACGGTGACCTCCAGTTCGATGGCGGGGGAAAGCAAGCCGGGCTGCGGCCTCTGCCCCTCCCTCAGCCTCAAGGATTTTCATCATCAGTGCTGGGGAGGGGAGTGTGCCGAGTTGGGGTCGGCCCCTGCGCGGGCGGCGACCCGCTACTTCCCTCAGTGATCGGGGGGGAAGGGCGTTCACCGTTCGTGGCGCTAGCAGCTGCCGCGTGCCTGGCTCTCTGACCCGAGTGGCTTCGGAGCCGCTCCCAGCGCCGCCTTTCGCCATGGTAGCTGGAAGAGGTTCTTCCGCCGACGAGATAGTCGGGGCCGCCCACGGATCGACCTCCAACTCTACGGCCTTCTGCCCGTCCTTGCCTCACGAGTTTGGGCACGGGTGAGGGCCTCATGGCAGCACCATCCGCCCTGAGGTCATCGCTGCTGCTGTTCGGCCCCCGAAGCAGAAGTCGTCGTCGTCGCCGCTGCTGGAGCGGGTGACGGCGTGCCGTTCGTTGGTCTTCTGTTGCTCCGCAGGCCCCCTAATCGTGTGGGGTTGTTTGTACCTGCGGAGGTGGAACTGGGGTTCCGCTTGTAATGGTACCTTGAATGCCGGTATTTTGTTCATTGTGGCTGTCGGGGCCTGAACGTGTATGTATTTTTGGCGCGGAGCCATGTTTTTTCCTCATTTTCGAGCACTAAGACTCGCCTGTTGGTTGTCTGAACCGCTTCACCAAGCGTGAGTCGCCCCGTGCAAAGGTGACGAGTGAGGTATCCGTATCCCGGAGGCGTAGGAGTCCCTCGGCTCGGTCGGCCTTGCTATCCGAGGCTTCTCTTGCTTAGTTAAAGGAACCCCTCGGCCGCTCTTCGATGAGCCGAAGCCAGGGGTAGCGGTGTCAGCACGGACAGAGGCAGAGTTGGCTCGAAAAGAAGACTTGGTCGGCCGGAGCCTGGCCGGGTCGTCCGTTAGCGGGACTGACGCCAGAGTTGATCTGCCGAGGCCTCGGGCCGGGCTGATGTCTTCGGGGGACTGCTGGCCGAGGCCTCGGGGTGACCAGCCGAGCCGCCTGCTCGAGCCGGATTCTTGGAGAAGACCCTGGCGGCGATGGCCCGGGTGTGATGATGATGTCGTCCTTCAGAGTGGAGATCCTCGGACCGCGTCGCCGTCCGAGGCTAGGTCGGACCTCGCCGAAGGTGTAGTCGACGCCTAGGGTGCTGCTGCTCCCTTCAACTGTCAAAATCCGAACTGGCAGGATCGGATTATCTTGTAGTGTGCGTTTTCTACGGCCGCCGAGGCCCAAACACACCCTCGCCGTGTTGTAAAGCTGCGCTTCTTTTCCTCTTGTTTCGAGTATCTGGACTTTTCCGTCGGTAACAGAATTGTCTGTGCGAGAGAGAGTTGCTTTTCACGGAAGGTGATGAGTGAGGTATCCGTATCCCGGAGGCGTAGGAATCCCTCGGCTCAGTCGGCCTTGCCGCCTACGTGTGCTCTTGCCCGTCCATGGGGTTCTGTCACCGACGCAGTCGAGAAGGCCCAAAGAATCGCTTCGGCAGAGAAGCTTTCGAGCGTGAAGACTTGTTCGGTCCACGGAATCACCTCTCCGAACGCGAGTTACTTATCGCAGAAGGTGATGAGTGAGGTATCCGTATCCCGGAGGCGTAGGAGTCCCTCGGCTTGGTCAGCCTTGGCTGCTTACGTATACTCCGTCGTTTTCAGGATCCACTTTCGAAGTAGTCGAAAAGCACGAAAGACATTCTGGCAGAAAGGATCTTTTTTCGAGCAAAATTTCGACGCAGAGGGGGTTCCCCCCTTTTAGCCCCCGAGGGAGGGTCGGGCTTTGCCGAGGCAAGGCTAACCCTTCCTTGATGACTAAACTTTGCGTGGGAACGAGGTATGCGAACAACTTGAAAGCATCTTAAGGGTAGAAGCGACGTAGCTGTTGGATGTTCCAAGCGTTGCTGTAGACCTCGCCTTGACTGTTAGCCAGCTTGTACGTTCTGGGCTTCAGAACTTTGGTGATGACGAACGGCCCTTCCCAGGGAGGCGTGAGCTTGTGCCGCCCTCGGGCGTCCTGTCGCAGCCGAAGCACCAGGTCGCCCACCTGGAGGTCTCGGGACCGGACCCCTCGGGCGTGGTAGCGTCGCAGGGACTGCTGGTACCGCGCCGAGTGTAGTAAGGCCATGTCCCGAGCCTCTTCCAGCTGGTCCAACGAGTCTTCTCGACTAGCTTGGTTGCTTTGGTCGGCATAGGCCCTCGTCCTCGAGGAACCATATTCTAAGTCTGTGGGCAAGATGGCCTCGGCCCCATAGACCAGAAAGAACGGCATGAAGCCCGTGGCTCGGCTCGGCGTTGTCCTCAGACTCCAGACCACCGAGGGGAGTTCCTTCATCCATCGCTTGCTGAACTTGTTGAGGTCGTTGTAGATCCGAGGCTTGAGTCCTTGTAGAATCATGTCGTTGGCACGCTCTACTTGCCCATTCGTCATGGGGTGAGCCACGGCGGCCCAGTCCACCCGGATGTGGTGATCCTCACAGAAGTCCAGGAACTTTCTGCCGGTGAACTGGGTGCCGTTATCGGTGATGATGGAGTTTGGGACCCCAAAACGATGGATGATGTTGGTGAAGAACGCCACCGCCTGTTCGGACCTGATGCTGTTTAGGGGTCGGACCTCGATCCACTTGGAGAATTTGTCGATGGCGACCAACAGGTGCGTGTAGCCCTCGGGTGCCTTCTGCAAGGGGCCGACGAGGTCCAGACCCCACACAGCAAAAGGCCAGGTGATGGGTATCGTCTGCAGAGCCTGGGCGGGCAGGTGGGTCTGCCTCGCATAGAACTGACACCCTTCGCAGGTGCGGACAATTCTAGTGACGTCGGTCGCAGCCGTCGGCCAGTAGAAACCTTGTCGGAGGGCGTTTCCAACGAGGGCTCGAGGTGCTGCGTGATGGCCGCAAGCCCCCGAGTGTATCTCTCGTAGGAGCTCCTGACCTTCGGCGATGGGGATGCATCGCTGGAGGATGCCTGAGGGACTGCGGTGGTAGAGCTCCTTCCCATCCCCCAGCAAGACGAACGACTTGGCGCGTCGCGCCAACCGCCGAGCTTCGGCTCGGTCGAGGGGTAGCTCTCCTCGGTGGAGATATTGCAGGTACGGGGTCTGTCAGTTTTGATTAGGCGTGACCCCGCTTCGCTCCTCCTCGACGCGCAGTGCCTCACCCTCGGGGGCCTAGGGTACCTCGGGCTGAACCGAGGGTGCCTCGGGCCGAGCTGAGGGTGCCTCGGGCCGAGCCGAGGGTGCCTCAGACCGAGCCGAGGGTGCCTCGGACTGAGCCGAGGGTGCCTCGGACTGGGCCGAGGGTGCCTCGGGCTCGGGCGTGTCATCGATCTTGACGGAGGGTTGATGCAGGTCTTGGGAGAAGACGTCCGGGGGAACCGTTGTTCGCCCCGAGGCTATTTTAGCCAGCTTGTCCACAGTCTCGTTGTAGCGCCGGGCGATGTGGCTGAGCTCGAGCCCGTAGAACTTGTCTTCCAGGCGCCGAACCTCATCGCAGTAGGCCTCCATCTTCGGGTCACGGCAGTGGGAGTTCTTCATGACTTGGTCGATGACGTGCTGCGAGTCACCGTGAGCGTCGAGGCGTCGGACCCCTAGCTCGATGGCGATCCGCAACCCGTTGACCAGAGCCTCGTACTCAGCCACATTGTTGGACGCCGGGAAATGGAGGCGTAGCACGTAGCGTAGGTGCTTCCTGAGGGGCTTGATGAAGAGTAGGCCTGCACCGGCTCCTGTCTTCATCAGCGACCCGTCGAAGAACATAGTCCAGAGTTCCGGCTGGATCGGAACTGTTGGGAGTTGGGTGTCGACCCATTCAGCCATGAAGTCCGCCAAGACCTGGGACTTGATGGCCTTCCGAGGGGCGAACGAGATTGTTTCGCCCATGATTTCCACCGCCCACTTCGCGATTCTGAAAGGGAAATGTGCCCTTGGGCCATTTCTAAGTATTTTGGTGATTAAGTGCAAACACAAGTGCTTAAATGTAAATCTATGCCCATGGATGGACAAGTTGCAAATCACGAGTAAAGGTATGTTTCTAAGCGTTAGTACATTGGTTTTGTGTACTAATATACTTGTCTAAGTGGTAGAAACAGAAAGAAGAAAGAAGAGAAGAGTTGGCTGTGTACAACCAAATGGCTGTTTTGGTCTGGGGCACCGGACTGTCTGGTGGTGCACCGGACAGTGTCCGGTGCGCCAGGCTACCTCGGGCGAAGTGGCCGCTCTCGGGAATTTGCCGACGGCGTACGGCTAAAATTCACCGGACTGTCCGGTGTGCACCGGACTGTCCGGTGAGCCAACGGTCGGCCGAGCCAACGGTCGGCAGCGGAATCTGCGCGTGACACGTGGTCTGGCCAACGGTCGGAAGGAGGCACCGGACTGTCCGGTGTGCACCGGACATGTCCGGTGCGCCAGATCTGCAACGGTCTGCAACGGTCAACTGCGCTGTCTAAGGAAGGAAATCGGGCACCGGACAGTGTCCGGTGTGCACCGGACTGTCCGGTGCGCCCGACGACAGAAGGCAAGGATGGCCTTCCAGATTTGTTCTCAACGGCTCCTAGCTGCCTTGGGGCTATAAAAGGGACCCCTAGGCGCATGGAGGAGTACACCAAGCATTCCTACAACATTCCTAAGCACCAAGACATCGATCTCGCGCATTCGTTTCATTGTGATAGCATATAGAGCTCTTGTGGAGTTGTGAACTCTTTGAGTTGTGTTGCGAGCTCTTGTTGCTACTTGTGTGCGTGTTGTTGCTCTGATCTTTTGAAGTCTTGTGTGCGTTGCTCATTCCCCCCTTGCTCAGTGTTTCTTTGTGAACTTCAATTGTAAGGGCGAGAGGCTCCAAGTTGTGGAGATTCCTCGCAAGCGGGATTGAGAAAAAGCAAGCAAAACACCGTGGTATTCAAGTGGGTCTTTGGACCGCTTGAGAGGGGTTGATTGCAACCCTCGTCCGTTGGGACGCCACAACGTGGAGTAGGCAAGCGTTGGTCTTGGCCGAACCACGGGATAATTCACTGTGTCATCTCTGTGATTGATCTCTTGTGGTATTGCGGTGTTGAGACTCCTTTATAGCCACTTGGCAACTATTGTGCTAACACTTAACAAGTTTTTGTGACTATAAGTTTAAGTTTCACAGGATCACCTATTCACCCCCTCTCTAGGTGCTCTCAATTGGTATCAGAGCCGTTCTCTTCAAGAAAGGGACTAACCGCCCGAAGAGATGGATCCTAAGGGGAAGGGAATCGTGATCAATGATAAGGAGAAGGAGTCCTTCGTCAACGAGCCCAAAGATGACAAGCCTACCGACTCCGGCTCGGGCCATAGACGGAAGGAAGGGAAGAAGAAGAAGACAAGGCGCATAAAGGAGATCGTCTACTACGACAGCGACGAATCTTCCTCTTCCCAAAAGGACAACGACGACAACGACTATGACAAACAAAAGACGGTTAACTCAAACTTTTCTTTTGATTATTCGCGCATTCCGCATAGCTCAAATGCTCATTTGCTTCCCATTCCACTTGGCAAGCCTCCTCACTTTGATGGAGAGGACTACGGATTTTGGAGTCACAAAATGCGTACTCACCTATTTTCTCTCCATCCAAGCATTTGGGAGGTTGTGGAAAGTGGAATGAAATTTGATAGCTCGGATAGCCCTTCGTTTATTAATGAACAGATCCATAAAAATGCACAAGCTACTACTGTGTTGCTAGCCTCTTTGTGTAGGGACGAGTATCACAAGGTGAGCGGCTTGGACAATGCCAAGCAGATTTGGGACACCCTCAAGATCTCTCATGAGGGGAATGATGTCACCTTACTCACCAAGATGGAGTTGGTGGAGGGTGAACTCGGACGATTCGCGATGATAAGGGGCGAGGAGCCGACACAAACATACAACCGGCTCAAGATCCTTATCAACAAAATAAGGAGCTACGGAAGCACGCGATGGACGGATCACGACGTCGTCCGCCTAATGCTAAGGTCATTTACCGTTCTTGATCCTCACTTGGTGAACAATATTCGTGAAAATCCTAGGTACATCAAGATGTCGCCCGAAGAAATTCTTGGAAAATTTGTAAGCGGGCGAATGATGATCAAGGAGGCGAGGTACGTGGACGACGCGTTGAATGGCCCAATCCATGAGCCTCAACCCATTGCTCTCAAGGCAACAAGGAGCAAGGAGGCGCTACCCAGCAAGGTGGCGCAAATTGAGGCGGCCGGTCTTAATGATGAAGAGATGGCCCTCATCATCAAAAGATTCAAGACGGCACTAAAGGGTCGCAAGGGACAGCCGAGCAAGACTAAGACCAAGGGAAAGCGATCATGCTTCAAATGCGGTAAGCTTGGTCATTTTATTGCTAACTGTCCCGACAATGATAGTGACCAGGAACACGGGAGCAAGAGGGAAAAGAAGAAGCATTACAAGAAGGCCAAGGGCGAGGCACATATCGGAAAGGAGTGGGATTCGGATTGCTCCTCCTCCGACTCCGACAATGAAGGACTCGCCGCCACTGCCTTCAACAAGTCATCCCTCTTCCCCAACGAGCGTCACACATGCCTTATAGCAAGGGAGAAGAAGGTATGTAATCAAAACAATGTCACTTATGATTCTTCCAGTGATGATGAGTCTAGTGATGATGAAATAGATTACTCTAGTTTGTTCAAGGGATTGGATAGAACTAAAGTAGATAAAATTAATGAATTAATTGATGCCTTGAATGAAAAAGATAGACTCTTAGAAAAACAAGAGGACCTTTTGTATGAAGAACAAGACAAATTTGTAGAGGCACAAAAATCTTATGCTTTAGAAGTTAAAAGAAATGAAGTGCTTTCTAGTGAACTATCTTCTTGTCATGAAACCATTGCTACTTTAAAGAGTGTTAATGATGACTTAAATGCTAAACTAGAAGTAGCTAGTAAATCTAATTCTTGTGAAGAACATGTTAAGATTTGCACTAGGTGTAAAGATTTCGATGTTGATGCTTGTAGTGATCATGTAGCTTCAATTTCTAAATTAACTGAGGAATTGGCTAGTCTTAATGCCCAACTTAAGACTAGCAAGAATGATTTTGATAAGCTAAAATTTGCAAGGGATGCCTACACGATTGGTAGACACCCCTCAATTAAGGATGGACTTGGCTTCAAGAGAGAAGCCAAGAACTTAACAAGCCATAAGGCTCCCATTTCCGCTAAGGAGAAAGGGAAGGCCCCTATGGCTACTAGTGCTAAAAAGAACCATGCCTTTTTGTATCATGATAGGAGACAAACTAGAAATGCTTATAGGAGTTATAATGCGTACGATGATTTTTCTCATGCTATATTTGCTTCTAGTTCTTCATATGTGCATGATAGAAATGTTGGTAGAAGGGATGTTGTTCATAATATGCCTAGGAGAAATGTTGTTCATAATATGCCTAGGAGAAATGTAGTTAATATTCCTAGGAAAGTTAATGAGCCTTCTACAATATATCATGCTTTGAATGCTTCCTTTGCAATTTGTAGAAAGGATAGAAAGGTAATTGCTAGGAAGTTAGGGGCAAAATGCAAGGGTGATAAAACTTCCATTTGGGTCCCTAAGGAAATTGTGACTAACCTTATAGGACCCAACAAGAGTTGGGTACCTAAGTCCCAAGCCTAAATTTGCCTTGCAGGTTTATGCATCCGGGGGCTCAAGCTGGATTATTGATAGCGGATGCACAAACCATATGACGGGGGAGAAGAAGATGTTCACCTCCTACGTCAAGAATAAGGATTCCCAAGATTCAATTATATTCGGTGATGGGAATCAAGGCAAGGTAAAAGGGTTAGGTAAAATTGCAATTTCTAATGAGCACTCAATTTCTAATGTGTTTTTAGTTGAGTCTTTGGGATATAACTTACTATCTGTAAGTCAATTATGCAATATGGGATATAATTGTCTTTTTACAAATGTAGATGTGTCTGTCTTTAGAAGAAGTGATGGTTCACTAGCTTTTAAGGGTGTATTAGACGACAAACTTTATTTAGTTGATTTTGCAAAAGAAGAAGCCGGTCTAGATGCATGCTTAATAGCTAAGACTAGCATGGGCTGGCTGTGGCATCGCCGCTTAGCACATGTGGGGATGAAGAACCTTCACAAGCTTCTAAAGGGAGAACACGTGATAGGTTTAACTAACGTTCAATTCGAAAAAGATAGACCTTGTGCAGCTTGTCAAGCAGGTAAACAAGTGGGAGGAGCACATCACAGCAAGAATGTGATGACCACTTTAAGACCTCTGGAGCTGCTGCATATGGACCTCTTCGGACCCGTCGCCTATCTGAGCATAGGAGGGAGTAAGTATGGTCTAGTTGTTGTTGATGACTTTTCCCGCTTCACTTGGGTGTTCTTTTTGCAGGATAAGTCTGAAACCCAAGGGACCCTCAAGCGCTTCCTCAGGAGAGCTCAAAATGAGTTTGAGCTCAAGGTGAAGAAGATAAGGAGCGACAACGGGTCCGAGTTCAAGAACCTTCAAGTGGAGGAGTTCCTTGAGGAGGAAGGGATCAAGCACGAGTTCTCCGCTCCCTACACACCACAGCAAAATGGTGTGGTAGAGAGGAAGAACAGGACGCTAATCGATATGGCAAGGACGATGCTTGGAGAATTCAAGACCCCCGAGCGTTTTTGGTCGGAAGCCGTGAACACGGCTTGCCATGCCATCAACAGGGTCTACCTTCACCGCCTCCTCAAGAAGACTTCGTATGAGCTGCTAACCGGTAACAAACCCAATGTATCTTACTTTCGTGTATTTGGGAGCAAGTGCTACATTCTGGTAAAGAAAGGTAGAAATTCTAAGTTTGCTCCCAAAGCAGTAGAAGGGTTTTTGTTAGGTTATGACTCAAATACAAAGGCGTATAGAGTCTTCAACAAATCATCGGGTTTGGTTGAAGTCTCTAGCGACGTTGTATTTGATGAGACTAATGGCTCTCCAAGAGAGCAAGTTGTTGATCTTGATGATGTAGATGAAGAAGATGTTTCGACGGCCGCTATACGAACCATGGCGATTGGAGAAGTTCGGCCACAGGAACAAGATGAACGAGATCAACCTTCTTCCTCAACTATGGTGCATCCCCCAACTCAAGACGATGAACAGGTTCATCAACAGGAGGCGTGTGATCAAGGGGGAGCACAAGATGATCATGTGATGGAGGAAGAAGCGGAACCGGCACCTCCAACCCAAGTTCGAGCGATGATACAAAGGGATCATCCCGTCGACCAAATTCTGGGTGACATTAGCAAGGGAGTAACTACTCGGTCTCGATTAGTTAATTTTTGTGAACATTACTCCTTTGTCTCTTCTATTGAGCCTTTCAGGGTAGAGGAGGCCTTGCTAGATCCGGATTGGGTGTCGGTCATGCAGGAGGAACTTAACAACTTCAAGCAATGAAGTCTGGACGCTGGTGCCTCGTCCCAAGCAAAATGTTGTGGGAACCAAGTGGGTGTTCTGCAACAAACAAGATGAGCACGGGGTGGTGACAAGGAACAAGGCTCGACTTGTGGCAAAAGGTTATGCCCAAGTCGCAGGTTTGGACTTTGAGGAGACTTTTGCTCCTGTGGCTAGGCTAGAATCAATTCGTATCTTGCTAGCATATGCCGCTCATCATTCTTTCAGGTTGTACCAAATGGATGTGAAGAGCGCCTTCCTCAACGGGCCAATCAAGGAGGAGGTGTACGTAGAGCAACCCCCTGGCTTCGAGGATGAACGGTACCCCGACCACGTGTGTAAGCTCTCTAAGGCGCTCTATGGACTTAAGCAAGCCCCAAGAGCATGGTATGAATGCCTTAGAGACTTTCTAATTGTTAATGCTTTCAAGGTTGGGAAAGCCGATCCAACTCTTTTTACAAAGACATGTGATGGTGATTTGTTTGTGTGCCAAATTTATGTCGATGACATAATATTTGGTTCTACTAACCAAAAGTCTTGTGAAGAGTTTAGCAGGGTGATGACGCAGAAATTCGAGATGTCAATGATGGGCGAGTTGAACTACTTCCTTGGGTTCCAAGTGAAGCAACTCAAGGACGGCACCTTCATCTCCCAAACGAAGTACACGCAAGATCTGCTAAAGCGGTTTGGGATGAAGGACGCCAAGCCCGCAAAGACTCCGATGGGAACCGACGGACACACCGACCTCAACAAAGGAGGTAAGTCCGTTGATCAAAAAGCATACCGGTCAATGATAGGGTCTTTACTTTACTTATGTGCTAGTAGACCGGATATTATGCTTAGCGTATGCATGTGTGCTAGATTTCAATCCGATCCTAAGGAGTGTCACTTAGTGGCGGTGAAGCGAATTCTTAGATATTTGGTTGCTACGCCTTGCTTCGGGCTCTGGTATCCAAAGGGGTCTACCTTTGACTTGGTTGGATACTCAGATTCCGACTATGCTGGATGTAAGGTCGATAGGAAGAGTACATCGGGGACGTGCCAATTCTTAGGAAGGTCCCTGGTGTCATGGAACTCTAAGAAACAAACCTCCGTTGCCCTATCCACCGCTGAGGCCGAGTATGTTGCCGCAGGACAGTGTTGCGCGCAACTACTTTGGATGAGGCAAACCCTCAGGGATTTTGGCTACAATCTGAGCAAAGTCCCACTCCTATGTGATAATGAGAGTGCTATCCGCATGGCGGAAAATCCTGTTGAGCACAGCCGCACAAAGCACATAGACATCCGGCATCACTTTTTGAGAGACCACCAGCAAAAGGGAGATATCGAAGTGTTTCATGTTAGCACCGAGAACCAGCTAGCCGATATCTTTACCAAGCCTCTAGATGAGAAGACCTTTTGCAGGCTGCGTAGTGAGCTAAATGTCTTAGATTCGCGGAACTTGGATTGAATTGTAGCATACATGTATTTATGCCTTTGATCATGTTCATTATGCATTTTGTTGCTTATTGTGGTGCTCAAGTTGTACAAACACTCCCTGGACCTCACAAGTCCGTTGCAAAGTGGTGCACATGTTTAGGGGGAGATATGTTACAACTTGACCCTTTGAAGACTAACCATGTGTTTGAGTTTGATGATTTAGTCTCGAAGATGGATTGAAAGGGAAAAAGGTGGACTTGGACCATGAAAGACTTCCACTGCACTCCGATGAGAGGGTAACTTATTCCAAGTTCATCTCACGTACTCTTATTGCCTTTGTATTCTTATTGAAGATTTTGGTGAGGCAATGGGGTTAAAGGGCCAAAGTTGATCCCGTTTTGGTGCTTGATGCCAAAGGGGGAGAAAATAAAGGCCAAAGCAATAAATGGATCAGCTACCACTTGAGAGATTTGAAAATAGTAGAGTAGAGTTTTTGGTTTGTCAAAACTCCTTTGTTGTCTCTTTTGTCAAAAGTTGGCTTCTTGTGGGGAGAAGTAGTGATTATAAAAAAAAGGGGGAGTTTTTGAAATCTTTGATCAATCTCTTTTGGAATGACTCTCTTTATGCTTCAACATGTGTGTTTGACTTAGAGATAGAGATTTGAGTTTAATTTGCAAAAACAAACCAAGTGGTGGCAAAGAATGATCCATATATGCCAAAATTGAATAGAACTCAAATTCATTTTTATTTGAAGTGATTTTGCACTTGTTCTAGTTGCTTTATATGGTGTTGGCATAAATCACCAAAAAGGGGGAGATTGAAAGGGAAATGTGCCCTTGGGCCATTTCTAAGTATTTTGGTGATTAAGTGCAAACACAAGTGCTTAAATGTAAATCTATGCCCATGGATGGACAAGTTGCAAATCACGAGTAAAGGTATGTTTCTAAGCGTTAGTACATTGGTTTTGTGTACTAATATACTTGTCTAAGTGGTAGAAACAGAAAGAAGAAAGAAGAGAAGAGTTGGCTGTGTACAGCCAAATGGCTGTTTCGGTCTGGGGCACCGGACTGTCCGGTGGTGCACCGGACAGTGTCCGGTGCGCCAGGCTGCCTCGGGCGAAGTGGCCACTCTCGGGAATTTGCCGACGGCGTACGGCTAAAATTCACCGGACTGTCCGGTGTGCACCGGACTGTCCGGTGAGCCAACGGTCGGCCGAGCCAACGGTCGGCAGCGGAATCTGCGCGTGACACGTGGTCTGGCCAACGGTCGGAAGGAGGCACCGGACTGTCCGGTGTGCACCGGACATGTCCGGTGCGCCAGATCTGCAACGGTCTGCAACGGTCAACTGCGCTGTCTAAGGAAGGAAATCGGGCACCGGACAGTGTCCGGTGTGCACCGGACTGTCCGGTGCGCCCGACGAAAGAAGGCAAGGATGGCCTTCCAGATTTGTTCTCAACGGCTCCTAGCTGCCTTGGGGCTATAAAAGGGACCCCTAGGCGCATGGAGGAGTACACCAAGCATTCCTACAACATTCCTAAGCACCAAGACATCGATCTCGCGCATTCGTTTCATTGTGATAGCATATAGAGCTCTTGTGGAGTTGTGAACTCTTTGAGTTGTGTTGCGAGCTCTTGTTGCTACTTGTGTGCGTGTTGTTGCTCTGATCTTTTGAAGTCTTGTGTGCGTTGCTCATTCCCCCCTTGCTCAGTGTTTCTTTGTGAACTTCAATTGTAAGGGCGAGAGGCTCCAAGTTGTGGAGATTCCTCGCAAGCGGGATTGAGAAAAAGCAAGCAAAACACCGTGGTATTCAAGTGGGTCTTTGGACCGCTTGAGAGGGGTTGATTGCAACCCTCGTCCGTTGGGACGCCACAACGTGGAGTAGGCAAGCGTTGGTCTTGGCCGAACCACGGGATAATTCAGTGTGTCATCTCTGTGATTGATCTCTTGTGGTATTGCGGTGTTGAGACTCCTTTATAGCCACTTGGCAACTATTGTGCTAACACTTAACAAGTTTTTGTGACTATAAGTTTAAGTTTCACAGGATCACCTATTCACCCCCCCCTCTAGGTGCTCTCAGATTCTACCCGAGGCCTCTCGGCACTGGATGATCTCCCCCAGGGGGAAGGATGACACCACAGTTACCGGGTGAGACTCGAAGTAGTGTCGCAACTTCCGCCGCGTCAGGATCACCGCGTACAGCAGCTTCTGAACTTGTGGGTAGCGGATTTTGGTCTCGGACAGTACCTCGCTGATGAAGTAGACCGGCCTCTGGACGGACAATGTATGCCCCTCTTCTCGTCTCTCAACCACAATCGCGGCGCTAACCACCTGAGTGGTCACGGCGACATAGATCAAGAGGGCTTCTCCAGCAGCGGGGGGCACCAAGAGGGGCGCATTTGTGAGGAGCGCCTTCAGGTTCCCGAGGGCTTCCTCGGCCTCAGGGGTCCAAGTGAAGCACTCGACCTTCCTTAAGAGGTAGTACAGAGGCAGGCCTCTTTTGCCGAGGCGTGAGATGAAGCGGCTCAGAGCCGCAAGACATCCCATGACTCTCTGTACGCCTTTCAAGTCCTTGATGGGCCACATGCTGGTGATGGCTGCGATCTTCTCCGGGTTGGCTTCGATGCCCCGCTCGGAGACGATGAACCCCAAGAGCATGCCTCGGGGTACCCCGAAGACACACTTTTCGGGATTGAGCTTCACGCCTTTCGCCTTGAGACATCGGAATGTCACTTCAAGGTCGGAAAGGAGGTCGGAGGCTTTCCTCGTCTTGACTACGATGTCATCGACGCAGGCCTCGACCGTCCGGCCTATGTGTTCGCCGAACACATGGTTCATGCACCGCTGGTACGTCGCACCCGCATTCCTCAAGCCGAACGGCATGGTGACATAGCAGTACATGCCGAAGGGCATGATGAAAGAAGTCGCGAGCTGGTCGGACTCCTTCATCCTGATTTGGTGATACCCTCTTTGATGAACCCTGCCGCCATTAGCTTGTGGATCTCCTCGCCTATGGCTCTGCGCTTTTCTTTGTCGAATCGGCGCAGAGGCTGCTTGACGCGTCGGGCTCCGGCTCGGATATCCAGCGAGTGCTCGGCGACATCCCTCGGTATGCCGGGCATGTCCGAGGGACTCCACGCGAAAACATTGGTGTTTGCGCGGAGAAAGTCGACGAGCACTGCTTCCTATTTGGGGTCGAGCTCGGAGCCGATCCGGATCTGCTTGGAGGCGTCGCTGCTGGGGTCGAGGGGGACGGATTTTACCGTCTCCGTTGGCTTGAAGTTGCCGGCGTGGCGCTTCACGTCTGGCACCTCCTTAGAGAGGCTCTCCAGGTCGGCGATGAGGGCCTCGGATTCGGCGAGGGCCTCGGCGTACTCCACGCACTCGACGTCGCATTCGAACGCGTGTCGGTACGTGGGGTCGACGGTGATGACCCCGTTGGGGCCCGACATTTTGAGCTTGAGGTAGGTGTAGTTGGGGACGACCATGAACTTCGCGTAGCATGGCCTCCCCAGTACTGCGTGGTAGGTTCCTCGGAACCAGACCACCTCGAACGTGAGGGTCTCCCTTCGGAAGTTGGAGGGTGCTCCGAAGCAGACGGGAAGGTCGAGTTGTCCGAGGGGCTGGACGCGCTTCCCGGGGATGATCCCATGGAAAGGCACAGCGCCTGCCTGGACCGAGGACAGATCAACACGCAGGAGCCCGAGGGTCTCGGCGTAGATGATGTTGTGGCTGCTGCCTCCGTCCATGAGGACCTTGGTGAGTCTGACGTCACCGATGATGGGGTCGACAACGAGCGGGTATTTCCCCGGGCTTGGCACGTGGTCGGGGTGGTCGGCTTGGTCGAAGGTGATGGGCTTGTCGAACTAGTCTAGGTAGACTGGCGCCGCCACCTTCACCAAACAGACCTCCTGACGCTCTTGCTTGCGGTGCCGAGCCAAGGCGTTTGCCGATTGCCCACCGTAGATCATGAAGCAGTCGTGGACCTCGGGGAACTCTCCTGCCTGGTGATCCTCCTCCTTGTCGTCGTCACGAGCCTTGCCACCCTCCGCGGGTGGCCCGGCCCTATGGAAGTGACGCCGAAGCATAGCGCACTCCTCAAGGGTGTGCTTGATGGGCCCCTGATGATAGGGGCACGGCTCCTCGAGCATCTTGTCGAAGAGGTTGGCACCTCCGGGGGTTTCCGAGGGTTCTTGTACTCGGCGGCGGCGACAAGGTCCGCGTCGGCGGCGTCGCGTTTCGCTTGCGACTTCTTCTTGCCCTTCTTCTTGGCGCCGCGCTGAGTTGACGCCTCGGGGGCATCTTCCGGTGGGCGGCCCTGGGGCTGCTTGTCCTTCCGGAAGATAGCCTCAACCGCCTCCTGTCTAGAGGCGAACTTGGTGGCGATGTCCATCAGCTCGCTCGCCCTGGTGGGGGTCTTGCGACCCAGCTTTCTCACTAGGTCGCGACAGGTGGTGCCGGCGAGGAACGCGCCGATGACATCCGAATCAGTGATGTTGGGCAGCTCGGTGCGCTACTTCGAGAATCGCCGGATGTAGTCCCGGAGAGACTCTCCCGGCTGCTTCCGGCAGCTTCGGAGGTCCCAGGAGTTCCTAGGGCGCACGTATGTGCCCTGAAAATTGCCAGCGAAGGCTTGGACCAGGTCGTCCCAGTTGGAGATCTGCCCCGGAGGCAGGTGCTCCAACCAGGCGCGAGCGGTGTCGGAGAGGAACAGGGGGAGGTTGCGGATGATGAGGTTGTCATCGTCCGTTCCACCCAGTTGGCAGGCCAGCCGGTAGTCTGCGAGCCACAGTTCCGGTCTCGTCTCCCCCGAGTACTTTGTGATAGTAGTCGGGGTTTGGAACCGGGTCGGGAACGGCGCTCGTCGTATGGCGCGGCTGAAAGCTTGCGGACCGGGTGGTTCGGGCGAGGGACTCCGATCCTCCCCGCTGTCGTAGCGTCCCCCACGCCTGGGGTGGTAGCCTCGGCGCACCCTCTCGTCGAGGTGGGCCCGACGGTCGCGGTGATGGTGCTCGTTGCCGAGGCGACCCGAGGCCGCAGGCGCTGTGTTGCGCGTGCGCCCGGTGTGGACCGAGGCTTCCCGCATGAATCGGGAAGTCGCGACGCGATGTTTCGAGGGGTACCCCTGCCTTTGGGAGGCGGAGCTTTCGGCCCGTCGGACCGTGGCGCCCTCCAGGAGATTCTTGAGCTCTCCCTGGATTCGCCGCCCCTCGGTGGTTGATGGCTCCGGCATCGCGCGGAAAAGCATTGCCACTGCAGCCAGGTTCTTGTCGACCCCACTGGAAGCGGGTGGCGGCCTTACCTTGACATCGTCGGCGATGCGGTGCTGGATACCCTGGGGTAGATGATGCATTTCTCCGGCCGAAGGTTGGCCCGCCCATTCCTACCCGACGTCCCGGCGGATCGGCTCAAGTGCTCCTGCTCCCTCGTCGAGCCTGGCCGGCACCCCGCGGATTTGCTCGAGCTGTGGGTCATGACCCCCCGCCGGAACGGGGACCACAGCTAGCTCCCGTAGGATGTCAACGCGAGGCACAGGCCTAGGGAGATCACCGTTCTCCGGCATACCAAGATGGTTGCCTTCGGATGGACCCCCTAGATCGACGTGGAAACATTCACGACTTGGGCCGCAGTCCTTGTCGCCGAGGCGGCGGCTACCGTCGGAACAGTCGAAAAGGCAGTAGTCGCATGCGGTCATGAAGTCCCGCATGGCACTGGGGTTACCAAGTCCGGAGAAGTCCCAACAGAAGTCGGGCTCGTCATCTTCCTCGGACCCCGAGGGCCCGTAGGTCGAGACGTCCGTCAGCCGGTCCCAGGGTGACCGCATACGATACCCCAGAGGGTTCGGACTCGCCTCTACGAGAGCGTCCGCCAAAGCGAAGCCGCTTGGCGGGTCGAGGCTGAATCCAAGAGGCGTGAGATGGGAATCGGTCGGTACCTCTTGGTCGATGGGCGGTGATGAAGTCGCGTCAGGGACTGACTGCACCGTCGTCTCAGGTACGAGGGTGACGCCCAGCAAGCCTTTCGCGAGCGTGCTGGCGTCGTTCGTTTGCTTGGAATTGGCGTGTTGCGGGGAGACGGCGCTCGTCTTCATCTCAAATGCGAGGTCGATGCCCGACGCGCCCCCCGTTGGGGCGCCGGCGCCGTCGACTTCCTCGATAGCCGACGAGGTGCCGCCTCCTGCTTGGCCTTGGTTGCCCCGCCTCCTCCTCCGTCAGCGGGGGAGAGGGCGGGGCGAGCTCGAATGTTGTTCTTCCACCACGCGGGGAAGACGTCGTCGATTCTGCCGCCGGCGGGCGGGCTATCGGCCGCCATTGTCGCTGTCGCACGGCGGGGGAAGGAGTATCATGTCATAGCTGCCGTCGAGTGACATGAACTCAAGACTCCCGAAACGGAGCACCGTCCCGTGCTGGAAAGGTTGCTAGAGACTGCCCATCTGGAGCTTGACGGGAAGCTGTTCGTCAACACGCAGCAGGCCCCTACCTGGCGCGCCAAGTGTCGGCGTTTCGAGACCGGGGGGGTCCCTGGACCGACGAGTGAAATGTCGCCACGTGCCCCAGCCCAGATGGATCGGCGCGAGACGGAGCGCGAAGGGGGGAAAAGGCAGCCGGAGAGAGGGAGGTGGAAATCCCGCGGCCTTCGTGTTTGTCCCGCGCCAGGTCGGGTGCGCTTGCAGTAGGGGGTTACAAGCGTCCACGCGGGAGAGGGAGCGAGCGGCCTCACGCGAGCGCCTGTCCCGTCCTCTTCCCCGTGCGGCCAACCTTCTGTAAGAGGGCCCTGGTCCTTCCTTTTATAGGTGCAAGGAGAGGATCCAGGTGTACAATGGGGGTGTAGCAGAGTGCTAACGTGTCTAGCGGAGGAGAGCTAGCGCCCTAAGTACATGCCATCGTGGCAGCCGGAGAGGTTTTGGCACCCAGTTCGTGTGGTGTCGTGGCCGTCGGAGGAGCGCTGGAGCCTAGCGGAAGGACAGCTGTCGGGGCTGTTGAGTCCTTGCTGACATCCTCTTGCTTCCGTAAGGGGGCTGAGAGCCGTCGTTGTCATAGAGCGTGCGGGGTGCCATCATTACTTGTCTGGCGGAGCGAGCCAGATGGGACGCCGGTCTTGTTCCCCGTAGCCTGAGTCAGCTTGGGGTAGGGTAATGATGGCACCTCTTGTTGACGTGGTCGGTCCGCGCCCTAGGTTGGGCGATGTGGAGGCTCCTCCGAGGTCGAGGTCGAGTCTGTCTTCCGTGGCCGAGGTCGAGTCCGAGCCCCTGGGTCGGGCGAGGCGGAGACCGTCGGCTGAAGCCAGGGCTGAGTCCGAGCCCTGGGGTCGGGCGAAGCGGAGTTCGTCGTCTTCCGGGGCAGAGCCCGAGTCCGAGCCCTGGGGTCGGGCGGATCGGAGTTCGCCGTCTTCCGGGGCTGAGCCCAAGTCCGAGCCCTGGGGTCGGGCGGATCGGAGTTCGCCGTCTTCCGGGGCTGAGCCCAAGTCCGAGCCCTGGGTCGGGCGGAGCGGAGTTCGCCGTCTTCCGGGGCTGAGCCCAAGTCTGAGCCCTGGGTCGGGCGGAGCGGAGTTCGCCGTCTTCCGGGGCTGAGCCCGAGTCCGAGCCCTAGGTCGGGCGGAGCGGAGTTCGCCGTCTTCCGGGGCTGAGCCCGAGTCCGTGCCCTGGGTCGGGCGGAGCGGAGTTTGCTATGGTGCCTGAGGCCGGGCCTGACTGTCTGTCAGCCTCACTTTGTCGAGCGGCACAGCAGTCGGAGCAGCGCAGGCGGCACTGTCCTTCTGTCAGGCCGGTCAGTGGAGCGGCGAAGTGACTGCGGTCACTTCGGCTCTGTCGACTGGAGGACGTGCACCAGGATAAAGGTGTCAGGCCACCTTTGCATTAATTGCCCCTGTGATTTGGTCGGTTGGCATGGCGATTTGGCCAGGGTTGCTTCTTGGCGAAGACTGGGCCTCGGGCGAGCCGGAAGTATGTTCGTCGCTGGAGGGGAGCCTCGGGCGAGACGTAGATCCTCCGGGGTCGGCTGCCCTTGCCCGAGGCTGGGCTCGGGCGAGGCGTGATCGAGTCCCTCGAATGGACTGATCCCTGACTTAGTCGCACCCATCAGGCCTTTGCAGCTTTGTGCTGATGGGGGTTACCAGCTGAGAATTAGGAGCCTTGAGGGTACCCCTAATTATGGTCCCCGACAATTGTAGTCGACAGTAAAGGGCATAAATGTAATTTTACACAGGCTGTGCCCTGTACCTATAAATAGGTGAACAGTACCCCTGTACTGTTCACGCAATCTTGTAATCGCTGACGCATTACGCTGGAATTATTGCTTTCTGCCAAGGCGAAGGTATAAAATATACCTAAATATTATGTTTTAATATTTAGGTTCATATAATAAAATATGTGAATAATACTATCTATTTTTGGTACATCTTTCTTTAATGTTTTATATTTTATATTTCATTTTACATTGTTTTATAAGTCTAATCACGAAGGTGTGACCTTCGTGACATTTTGCTCATGGCCTTCGTCTGAAGTTCATTAAATCCGTGGGGAGATAATGCTTCAGCGGACGAAGGGCATTAATATTTAACATTTTATGTTGCCTTGTTCTTAACTCATAGCATTTGAGAACAAGTCCCCAACATTGGCGCCCACCTCCGGTGAACTCACTTCCACTTTCTGAGCTGATGGCTTCGTTCAACAACCAAGCTGGAGCTGCTTCGGCTACGAAGCTCGTACTCCCGATAACAGGCGGTTCATGCTCAGAGTCGGCCAACAAGAAGCAGAAGGAGTCACAGAGAAGGGTGCAGCATGTCAGGGTGCAAGGACCCTTCATCAAGTCAAGATGGTCCCACATCCCAATTACCTTCTCCCAAGAGGACCTTCAGCTCAAGGATTACCCTCACAATGATGCTATGGTTATTTCTTGTGTTATCAAAGGGTTTTTGGTCCACAATGTTCTGGTTGATACAGGCAGTGCAGTGGATATTATGTTTGCTGAGGCCTTCAGACAGATGCAAGAGCCAGAGGATAAGATTCATGATGCTACACACCCTCTTTGTGGCTTCGGAGGAAGGCAGATTGTAGCGCTCGACAAGATCACGATGCCAGTGACCTTCGGATATGTCAACAATACAAGGACTGAGCAAGTTGTGTTTGATATTGTCGACATGGAGTACCCCTACAATGCAATCATTGGTCGTGGGACACTCAATGCTTTTGAAGCAATTCTTCATCCAGCATATCTTTGCATGAAGATACCTTCGGATCAAGGGCCTATTGCTATTCATGGTAGTCAGGAAGCTGCCAGAAAGGCCGAAGGAAACTGGACAGATTTAAAAGCAATCCATAATATAGATGGAGCTGAAGCTTGTGAGTAATACAAGTACAGAAGGGAGAAGGTTGTTGCGGCCGATCAGCCGAAGCTCATGCTCTTATGTGAAGATATAGCAGAGCAGAAGGTGCTGCTGGGATCTCAATTATCTGAGGAGCAGGAGAAAACTCTAATAAGGTTTTTGTTCAACAACAAAGATGTCTTCGCATGGTCAGCCAACGATCTCTGTGGTGTCAACAGGGATGTCATTGAGCACTCGCTCAATGTTGATCCATCCTTCAGACCCAGAAAGCAGAGGCTTCGGAAAATGTATGATGACAAAGCCGAAGGTGCTCGAACGAAGTGAAAAGACTTCTTAGTGCTGGCGTCATTAGAGAAGTAAAGTACCCAGAATGGTTAGCCAACACTGTTATGGTGAAGAAGGCCAATGGTAAATGGAGAATGTGCATTGATTTTACTGATCTCAATAAGGCATGTTCGAAGGATGAGTTTCCGTTACCAAGAATAGATTCTCTAGTAGATGCAGTAGCTTCGTCAGAGCTCATGAGTCTACTAGACTGTTATTCAGGCTACCATCAAATCTGGATGAAAAAGCAAGATGAGCCAAAAACCAGCTTCATAACCCCCAGTGGTACATATTGTTATCTTCGGATGCCTGAGGGGCTCAAGAATGCTGGAGGAAGCTTCAGCAGAATGACAACGAAAGTCCTTCATTCTCAGATAGGCATAAATGTGCTAACATATGTTGATGATATCATAGTAAAAAGCACGAAGCAAGAAAATCACATTGCTGATCTGCAGGAAACATTTGCTAACTTTAGGCAAGTTGGCCTGAAGTTGAATCCAGAAAAATGTGTCTTCAGAGTAAAGAAGGGCAAATTCCTTGGTTGTCTAGTTTCAACAAAAGGGATCGAAGCTAATCTAAACAAAATTGAAGCCATTCTTCGGATGGAGCCGCCAAGCACAAAGAAGGGGGCTCAACAGCTGACAGGAAGATTGGCATCTTTGAATCGATTTATATCCAGATCAGCAGAGAGAAATTTACCATTCTTTCAAGTGCTGAAGTCGGCCGAAGTCTTTTAATGGGGATCAGCTCAGCAGAAAGCCTTCGAAGAGCTAAAACAGTATCTGATAGATCTAACGACGCTAACTCCACCAGCGCCAGGGGCTCCTCTGCTGCTGTATGTGGAAGCTTCGCACTCTGCAGTAAGTGCGGCGCTTGTCCAGGAGAAGCTTGAAGGACAAACTAAAAAGCAAGCCCCAGTATACTTTGTCTCCGAAATTCTCAGTTTATCAAAGAAAAACTATACAGAATTGGAGAAGGTGCTATATGCTGTCTTAATGGCCTTCAGGAAGCTTCGACACTAATTTCAAGCATATCATATAATTGTTCCTTCATCACAGCCTTTGAAGGATATTATGAGGAACAGAGAAGCTACTGGAAGGATTGGAAAGTGGGCTGCGAAACTCAACGAATTCAGCATTGATTATGTGCATAGATCCTCGATTCAGTCTCAGGCGTTAGCAGACTTTATCGCTGACTGGACGCCAGGGGCTCAGGAAGAAGAAGCAAGTAAAGATGCTGAAGCTTGGACAGTGTTCTGCGACGGTTCCTGGGGAACCTTCGGGGCAGGTGCAGCCGCTGTTTTAGTTGCACCTTCCAAAGTTAGAACATGCTATGCAGTGAAACTTGATTTCAGCTGCACAAATAATATTGCTGAATACGAAGCTTTGCTTTTGGGGCTTCGAAAGTTAAAGACAATGGGGATAAGAAGGGCGGTTCTCAAAACCGATTCCCAAGTTATTTCTGGTCATGTTGACAAGAGTTGTAAAGCAAGAGATCCGAAGCTCGAGAAATATTTGGATACAGTTCGAAGGCTTGAAGCTTCTTTCGAAGGGTTTTCTGTCAAGAATATTCCACGAGGAGAAAATGAGCACGCTGATCTGCTAGCCAAGTCAGCGGCACAGGGGCTGCCTTTACCTTCGGAAGTATTCTTTGAGACAATAAAAGCACCTTCGGTGGAACTTCTTGAAAGAGCAGTGCTCAATATATCTCCTGTTCATAGTGAAGATTGGAGAACCGAGATTATATCTTTTCTCCAGGGCAACTGCCTTTCAGATGATGAAGCTTATAAAAAGAGAATAGAGGCAAGAGCCCAACCATATGTAATAATAGAAGGGGAGTTATACAAACATGGAGTTTGTTCTCCATTGCTCAAATGTTTATCCAGAGCTAAAGGTATAGAATTGATGAAGGAAATACACGCAGGCCTGTGTGGATCTCACATCGGATCTAGGCCCTTGCTGGGAAAAGTTTTTCGTCAATGATTTTATTGGCCGAAGGCAGCTTCGGATGCAGCAGAATTAGTCCAAAAATGCGAAGACTGTCAAAAATGTGCAAGAGATCAAAAACAGCCTTCGTCTCTGACTCAGTTAATACAGCCCACTTGGCCATTGCAAAGGTGGGGCCTTGATTTGCTAGGCCCACTTCCACCAGCACAAGGAAATTTAAAATATGTTGTGGTGGCAGTAGAGTATTTTTCTAAGTGGATTGAGGCGAAGCCTTTAGCCACAATAACTTCGGTCACCGTTCAAAAAAATTTCTGGCAAAATATTGTTTGTCGCTTTGGAGTGCCAAAAGCTATTACTGTGGACAACGGAAATGTCGAAGCTTTCAAAGAGTTTTGTGAACAAATTGGCACGAAGATTCATTTTGCATCGATTAGACATCCGGAGTCAAATGGACTTGTCGAAAGAGCTAATGGCATTATAATGACACGAATAATGAAGTTAATCTTCAATCAGCCCAGGGGAAAGTGGCCAGATGAATTAATCAAAGTGGTGTGGAGCCACAACACAACAATGTCAAGGTCAACAGGCTTTACACCATTCAAATTGTTGTTTGGTGACGAAGCAATAACCTTAGAAGAAGCTAAAGCTAGATCAATAAGAACAGTGGCTTCGGCAGAGGACGAAGCTGATTATTCTGTGGCAAAAGATGCTATAGAAGGGATCCGGCTTTAGGTTGTGGAGAATATCAATAAATATCAAGCTGAAACAATAAAATGGCGTGACAGAAAGGTTCGGTTAAAAAATATCAAGCCAGGGCACTTGGTACATCGGAGAGTTGCCAACCCAGATACAGTAGACAAGCTACAGTTAAAGTGGGAGGGACCTTTTCTGGTAGTATCTTCGTCAAGACCCGGTTCTTCCAAATTAAAGGATATGGACGGCAACGACATTCCTAGATCTTGGAATGCGGATGAGCTTCACCGATATTATGTGTAGCTTGATGTAATCTTTTTTATTTTTTCCTATGGCACCCTTTTCCTTTCTAAACGGGGAGAAAGGTTTTTAATGGGGCCATAGCATGTAATTTCTCTTTTTCTTATTTCAGCTCTACAAGAGCAATATCCCCCAAAAAATGTAAATGTAAAAGCTGAGCATGCACCATCGAGTGCAAAGAGAAAAGAAAAAACAGGGAGAAGCTCAAAAGACATCCCTAAGGGGATGCAGAGCACGACGAAGCTACAAAAAGTCGTTCCTAAGGGAGCGCAGCGTAAGTTTTCTGCTCAAAAGTCGTTCCTAAGGGAATGCAGAGCTTACAGCAAAAAGTCAACGCTGATTCCGCCGAAATATAAGGCGAAGCGCGAAAAGTCAACGCGATACCGCCGAAATAGAAGGCGAAGAAGTTCAAAAGACGTTCCTGAGGGAATGCAGAACTTACAGCAAAAAGTCAGCGTTGATACACCGAAAAATAAGCGGTGAAGCCGAAAAATAAATGGCAAAGAGACTTTGATTATTCCTAAGGGAATAAAGGCTTTGGTTGTGGCTTCGTATATGTGTGTTTGGACATTCATTTGCACGGTACATTACATCATACATTTGCATTCATAAATTAACATTTATTTAGACATACATAGGATCATCATCATCATAACACAGATAGTTGCTTCGGCTCTAAAGACAAAGCTTCGGAAAAAAGAAAAAAAAAAGCAGTTTTATGCTTCGCTGTGTACGAAAAGAAGGGAAGGTGTTTTTCACCTTCGGCTCAAAAATGCTAATTTCGTTCACACCAAAGCATTTTATACATTGATGGAAAGGTAAGAATATATTACAAGGTATGGACAAAGTCCACAAAGTAAAATTTAATTACATCGTTCTTTACACAAGTTATTACAAGAGTTTTTAGAGTTTTTTCTACAGACATCTATTCAAGCTTCATCAGTATCTAAGGAGCTTCGGTTTCGGCTTCATCATCCGTTAAGCTTTGGCTTCGTCTCCTTACTCCTCAGCTTCGGCCTCGGCTTCGTCATCTTGTATGAATCAAAGTATGGTAAGCAAAATTTAAGCTTGAAGGAAGAGGTAGGCACAAGGTATGATTTTGTTACCGGCTTAAGATGACTTCGAGCTTCATCACTAGCTTTGCTTCGTCCACCCTTTGTCCATACCAATTTTATAAATCTATTTGCTATGCTTTGGGCAAGGTTGGGAATGTTATCCAAATATGTTGGTGATAAGCTGAAATTGGGTCTATTGATAACCTTTCCGTGTTCGCAGCCAGATTTTAGGAAGGCAATAGGTGTGCCCCGAGAAGCTACCAGGGTACAAAAGTCACCATGTCCAGCTATAACTTCGTCAAGGTCATCAATTTCACCTTCGATATGTTCGAAGGCCCCTAGCAGGTCTTCAGACGAAGGATTAAATTTTTCGCTGCTGGCTCCAACCGAATAGAAGACCTGCTTCAGCCGTTGAACACATCGATTACTGAATTCCAAACATTTGTTTTGAAGGCTTGTCAATGATTTTTTCAAATCTGAATTTTTCTGGACTTTGGCCTCAAATTTTGCATTAAGCTCTTGCTTTTATTGTTCAAAATGTTCTGATTGGCAGAGAAGCTTCGTACTTAATTCTGCTATTTTAGCTTCAGCTTCTGCCAATACGCCTTTGGTTGTCTGAAGCTCGAAGTCTTTCTTTTCAATAGCAGTTGATTGCTCTTTTATTTTGCTCTCTAAATTCTCAATTATAACCTCATATTTTTTATCTTCCAAATCCTGCTGCATTTTCAAAGCTTTGCTCAGCAGCATACTCTGCACATAAACAACCTTCGTTAGAAAACATCTTCGTTATTAAAAACAATAAAAGTCAGAGAAAAGTCGTTTACCTTGAAATTGGAATAAAATAAACTACCGACGATGTGTTGTCGTCGGTAGCGGCTGATATCTGTTTCGAGCTTCGGGAAACCAATACTCTTTGATAGAGTACCGATAACCTTCGCTCCGGTCTGATCCCGGACACAGCCCAACTTTTCGTCATCGATGCCACCGAAGAGAAGTGCTCCTGGCCGATATCCGCAAGATATAGCATATTCTTTCAGCTCTTCTTTTTCAGCTTTTGACAGCTCTTGACCAACTAAGTTTGAAAGTTAAAAATTTCATCCTTCGAAGTGTCTTCGGCTATTTCTTTATCCTTCTCAGGCTCCGAGGCCATAGTCTCTTCGGTGGCTACGGCAGCTTCTTCTGTGACCATGTTTAGCAGTATCTTATCAATATCAGCAATTGTGCTTTCTAAATGAATATCTTCGGCAGCTGTGGCTTACGAAGGTGTAGCTTCGGTAGCTGTTGTGCCCTCAACAGCTGGGGCCTTCGGAGCTGAAGCTTGTGGTGCTGTCCCTTCGATGGCTTTTGTCACTGTAATGATTCTTTGCTTTTCTGGCCTAGCTGCTCTCTTCGTTTTTGCGGGCTCCTTTTCCTTCTGAAAAAGCTTCGTCAGATGTGGCCCCAGTGGACTTAGCTTGACAGGCAAAGATTCAGTCATTACCTTTAGAATTTCCTCCACGTCGGTGGCAGAGGGGTGTTGCAGCAGTTTCTTCTTCTTCATCAATTGCCCTCTGCTTCGGAGATGTAGCTTTCCTCTTCTTCGAAGCATCTGTTTTTGGCTCAGGCTTCAGTTTTTTCTTTTTTAATTGTTCTTAATCGTCTTTATTCAAAGCACTAGCCACTCTCTTTCTCTTTTGCCCTTCGGCATCCTTGTCTAACCGCTCATAGTCGGGATACTCGAAGTCCAGAGCATCCATTACTCGGTTTAACCTTCGCTTCGGATGGGTGCCAAAGGCCGCAGTCATCAATTGATCTTCTTTCTTAGAGTAATTGCCGAGTATTTCATTGCACATTACTTCGATCGTGTCCAGCCACTCTTGGCAAGGCACTTTGAAATGTTTCTTGAATTTATAATGGTAAGGCAACCGAATAAACTCCCCCTTCTTCTTTTCCCCCCTCAGCTTCGGCATGTCCCACTCCTTCAAAGTTGGGAACACTCTGAAGGCCAAAAATTCTTGCACTAAGTCCCTAGTGCTGATATGATCTGCAATAACTCGAAATTCAGCCAGGGCAATTTGGCTCGGACTCCCTGGTGTTATGTCACACCGGGGTCTGGTCTCTCCGAAGATCAATTCCAACGGACTCTGGACTAGCTTCTCCTTCTCTTCGTCAACTTTGACGTAGAATCACTCAGACTTCCAGCCAGTTGGCCACTTGCTTCGGTAGCTAATCACTAGAAATTTTGTATTCTTGCGATAGGCAAAGTTGTAGCAGCCAAAATTTTCATGTAGCCCATCTCCTCTAGCTTTCGTCTGATAATGGAGCTCGTGCACTCGGCAGAAGCCTTCACCAAATGGCTCCACCCCTTGGCTTCAGAGAGCCCAGATATAAACACTAAGCCTAACGATAGCGTTAGGAGTTAGCTGATGAAGGTAGATCCCAAACTTATTCAATACATCAGCAATCATCTTGTTTAAAGGAAATCTCAAACTAGCCTTAAAGAAGCTTTTAAAGACCACTACTTCATTCTTTTTTTGGTTTCAGAGTAGTCTCTTCCCCACCGAAACGAACGAGCTCTTTCTTCGCTTAATTGAAATAGCCCAAATTCAACATCTTAGGCAGATCATTTTTGGAGATGGTGGATTTCCCGAAATCCAGGTGGCTGGGTTTACTTGGCACTGCGCTATAATCATCTTCAGACTCAGTCTCCTCAACATCAGCTTGTTCTGCTTCAGTGGCAGGTGCTTCCTTCGATGCTACCAGCCCTGAGCGCTTCATCACTTCGGAGATTGGGGCAGTTTCTGCACTTTCGGCTTCTTCTCCGTCACGCGTAACCCTAGCTGTGGAACACACTCTAGCCATCTGATGATTGAATTTCTTGTTTTTTGAATAAAGTTGAAAATTTTTCTTTACTTTGCCGAAGCTCTTTCGTTTTACGAAGCTTGAGCAAAGTAAATAGCTTCGGCTTTGGTCAATATTTTGGCAGCAAAATAGTGCAATAACAATGAATGTTGTGGTAATTTCACGCCTACCCGTCTGTTTATATAGTGCCGCAGGAGGGAAGGTGAATCGTCAAGGTCTTTCGCACCGGACAAACAGCCACCCGCACTCACTGAACAGTGGGCCACAGGGTCCGAGAAGGTGAATCGCCAGGGCGCGCGTAACTGCTGCAAGATGGGGCCACTTGGCACGCGGATTATTTTAATCGTTTCTCGCCAACGAGCTCACGGAAGGTGTTTTCGGATCTTCGGCATCCCGAAGCCTAAAAGACTTTTTCACGGATCAAGCTCGTTACGAAAAATGATCTAGCACCGCGAAGGGGCTACTGTTGGAGATATGCTTCGTAGCCGAAGATCCTAAAGAAAGAGAACACCTTCGGCAGATCCTCTCAGAAGCAGCGCCGAAGCTATCACCTACAAAGCTTCGGCACAGTGACAGATCTCAAGACGAAGGGGGTGAACCGACTTAAAGATGAAATGACTTAAAGATCCATGATGTTTTGTGTCATTATTGTAGTCGACTGTAAAGGGCATAAATGTAATTTTACACAGGCTGCGCCCTGTACCTATAAATAGGTGAACAGTACCCATGTACTGTTCATGCAATCTTGTAATCGCTGACGCATTATGCTGGAATTATTGCTTTCTGCCAAGGCGAAGGTATAATATATACCTAAATATTATGTTTTAATATTTAGGTTCATATAATAAAATATGTGAATAATACTATCTGTTTTTGGTACATCTTTCTTTAATGTTTTATATTTTATATTTCATTTTACATTGTTTTATAAGTCTAATCACGAAGGTGTGACCTTCGTGACATTTTGCTCATGGCCTTCGTCCGAAGTTCATTAAATCCGTGGGGAGATAATGCTTCAGCGGACGAAGGGCATTAATATTTAACATTTTATGTTGCTTTGTTTTTAATTCATAGCATTTGAGAACAAGTCCCCAACACCGAACTCATTTTGAGCCCGTCTCAAGAATCCCTTTAAGGTCTCTTGGGTTTGAGATTTATCCTTCAAAAAGAACACCCAAGTGAAGCGAGAATAATCATCCACAATAACTAGACAGTACTTACTCCTGCCGATGCTTATGTAAGCGATCGGGCCGAATAGGTCCATGTGGAGTAGCTCAAGTGGACTGTCGGTCGTCATGATGTTCTTGTGTGGATGATGAACACCAACTTGCTTCCCTGCTTGACATGCACTACAAATCCTGTCTTTCTCAAAATGAACATTTGTTAGTCCCAAAATGTGCTCTTCCTTTAGAAGCTTATGAAGATTCTTCATCCCAACATGGGCTAGTCGGCGATGCCAGAGCCAACCCATGTTAGTCTTAGCAATTAAGCAAGTATCGAGTTCAGCTCTATTAAAATCAATTAAGTATAGTTGACCCTCTAATACTCCCTTAAATGCTACTGAATCATCATTTCTTCTAAAGACAGTAACACCTATATCCGTAAAAAGACAATTGTAGCCCATTTTGCATAATTGGGAAACTGAAAGCAAGTTGTAATCTAAAGAATCTACAAGAAAAACATTGGAAATGGAATGGTCAGTGATATAGCAATTTTACCAAGTCCTTTGACCAAACCTTGATTTCCATCCCCAAATGTGATAGCTCTTTGGGGATCATGATTTTTCTCGTAGGAGGAGAACATCCTTTTCTCCCTAGTCATGTGGTTTGTGCACCCGCTATTGTCGGTGTTTTGGGTCCGACCGCACACCCGGGGTTGCCCCTCAAGGTGTTTTTAGGAGTAGGACGGTGTCAACGACTGTAGCAAAATGGTTCGTGCCGATCGCACGAGGAACAGTGGACAAGATTTGCAGGTTCGGGCCGCTTAGAGATGCGTAACACCCTACGTCCTGGTGAGTATACGAGTGTGGTTACAAGAGGGCTCTCTGGATTGAAGACACAGAGAGTTAATGAGGGTGGCTAAGTAAAAATAGGGTCGATCGTTCTGAAGGGGTGCCCCCTAGGCCTTATATACTCGACCGTGGGCAGTACATGTGGATATGATATCAACAAGTAGCTAAAAGGTAGTGAACCTCCCGAGTTTATCCCTACGTAACCTTCGCCGACTTATCCTTGCATGGCTCCGTAGCATGAGGGCTCCAGCGCGGGAAAGTCGGGTCTCCGTTGCGATTTACTCGCTCGACGTTGTGGGCCGTCCGGGTTTGCATCAATCCGGTCTTACGTCTTCTCTGCTTTGTTGGTCGTTTCTCCTCAGGCCCACGAAGGAATGACCTTGCGATTTATTGGGCCCTTGGGCCTTTCGTGAGGTCTTTTACTCCTTTAGTGGACCTAGGGGATATCTATCCCCCACAAGCCCCCGATCTTTGGGTTAATTTGGAGGTAATCAACCCAAAGATCCAAGGTCCAAAAAATGACTTCCTGCTGTCTTCTCTTGCCCTGATCACTCGTTTGACCAAAGCTTAATTTCATGCTTGTGCCTTAGAGGTCGGCATTTCGACTTGTAGGATTCTGAACTTCATTGGGTGCACCGGAGGTGCACCCAATGGGTGTAGCCCCCGACCTTTGAGTAGATTTTAGAAAACAATCTACTCGAAGGTCTTTCCCGGAAATTATCTCCATTTGTGCTCCTGCATCCTGGTTGAGGGTTGGTCTTTTAATCTTGTCCTTCGCTTTAGAGGTCGGCACTATCTCGACTTGGAATGATAATCCATGGGGTGCACCGGAGGTGCACCCAATGGGTGTAGCCCCCGACCTTCAAATGGATTTTTTAAGGATAATCCATTCGAAGGTCTTCCTTTCGCTTGTAAAAATTGGTATGAGGCTATTTGCATTATGCTTTGGAGGTCAGCATTATGTCATCAATATTTTGCTGCAGAGGTCAGCATATATTTTGTCTTTAGTAGCCGAGTTTGCAATCCATCCATATCTTGCTAGGTGATGCAATTTATTTGCTTCTGCGACTTGATTGGACGTTTGATGGACGTTCTCTGTCTAGTCATTGCGTCGCTTCTGTCGGCCACATCTTGTACTTTGCTGGCTATATTTGGCTTTCCTCTGATCCTTACTGATATCTCATTTTTGTCTTGAGGTATTCACTGCGTGCCCTGCACGGATGTGACCGTTTTGAAAAATATACTGATAATTCCTGGGCGTCCCCCCCAATGGGTGTGGGCAAGGGACGGCTTGGTGCGCTGAGTGTTTTAGCCGGCTGCTTCTGAGTAGTAATGTGATGGGACGGCTAGTGTAATCATATCCTTTGCGCTATTGACTGGAGTCCCAATGGGTGTAGTGTTGCATGAAACGGCGTCAGCCGCCTGACGTGCCTCTCAGACGGGTAGAAGTGCTTATTGAATGCTTTGCGACTGTTCAGTGACCACGGTTGGAGGTGAGCGGTTGCCTTTCCCTTCTATAAATAACGCCGTTGCTCCTCTGGCTTTTTTCACATCTCTTCGCTGTTTCTTACTGCCTTCTTCTCTTCCCTTCTGTCTGCTTCCGCCATGGGCAAGAGTAACAAACGCAAGCGTGAGCCGACTCCTCCGTCGGAGGACTTCGGCGACTCGGAATACTCGGAGGAGGAGTTCTCCTCCGAGTCCGAGGGGTCTCCGGCTCCCGTCTCTCCCCCGGCGTCGTCTGATGATTCAGACGACTCCCAGGGGAGTGCCGCGGAAGTCTGGACGTACATCCGGGCCGTCGAGCGCTTCGGGCTCGAGGGCTCGGATGAGTCGGAGTTCTCCTCGGAAGAGGAGGACTCGGACGGCGGCGAGGGCGAGGACGACGACGACGACGACGACGACGGTGGCGACGGCGATGGCGATGGCAGCGGCAGCGGCGGGGGCAGCGGCGGCAAGGGCAGCACTAGAGGCGGCAGCAGCACGGGCAGCACCAGAGGCGGCGGCGGCAAGGGCAGCAGCAGCAAGGCCAGTGGCTAAACGCCACTGGTCTTTAGATATTAGTATAGTGTAGTTAGAATAATGTAGCAGTAATGTAGAGTAGTATAGTGTAGTTTAGTAGTAGTAGTAATGTAGTAATAGTAGGGAAGCACCAACTCGCAAAGAGTTGGTTTGTAAGCTTATTATCTTCCCCTTAATGAAAAACTGACGTTGGCCCCTTCTCGATGACTCGCTTTCCCTGATTGTTGAACTGATTCTTTTGATACAGTAGATGAATAACTTGTGCATCACACTGACGCTTCCAGAAGTAGCTGCCGAGTAATATTGTAGTCGGTATCGGCGTTTTAGAAGCAACGCCGAGCGATTGAAGGTCGACATCAGCATTTTAGAAGTAACACTGAGCAATCAAACACGAGTTCAGCGTTTTAGAGGCAACGCCGAGTAAGTGAAGGTCGACATCGGCATTTTAGAAGTAACGCCAAGCGATTGAATATGAGGTTAGCGTTTTAGAGGCAACGCCGAATGATTGAAGGTCGACGTCAGCATTTTAGAAGTAATGCCGAGCGATTGAATATGAGGTTAGCGTTTTAGAGGCAACGCCGAATGATTGAAGGTCGACGTCGGCATTTTAGAAGTAATGCCGAGCGATTGAATACGAGGTCAGCGTCTTAGAGGCAACGCCAAGTAATTGAAGGTCGGCGTCGGCATTTTAGAAGTAATGTCGAGCGATTGAACACGAGGTCGGCGTGTTAGAGGCAACGCCGAGTAATTGAAGGTCGGCGTCGGCATTTTAGAAGTAATTCCGAGTGATTGAACACGAGGTCGGCGTGTTAGAGGCGACACCGAGTAATAGAAGGTCAGCGTCGGCATTTTAGAAGTAATGCCGAGCGATCGAACACGAGGTCGGCGTGTTAGAGGCAACACCGAGTAATAGAAGGTCGGCGTCGGCATTTTAGAAGTAATGCCGAGCGATTGAACACGAGGTCGGCGTGTTAGAGGCAACACCGAGTAATAGCCGGCCGCACGAGTTATTTTAGAAGTAACACTGAGCAATCAAACACGAGATCAGCGTTTTAGAGGCAACGCCGAGTAAGTGAAGGTCGACATCGGCATTTTAGAAGTAACGCCGAGCGATTGAATCACGCGATCGGCGTTTTAGAGGCAACGCCGAGTGATTGAAGGTCGGCGTCGGCATTTTAGAAGTAATGCCGAGCGATTGAATACGAGGTCAGCGTTTTAGAGGCAACGCCGAGTGATTGAAGATCGGCGTCGGCATTTTAGAAGTAATGCCGAGCGATTGAATACGAGTTCAGCGCTTTAGAGGCAACGCCGAGTGATTGAAGGTCGGCGTCAGCATTTTAGAAGTAATGACGAGCGATTGAATATGATGTTAGCGTTTTAGAGGCAACGCCGAATGATTGAAGGTCGACGTCGGCATTTTAGAAGTAATGCCGAGCGATTGAATATGAGGTTAGCGTTTTAGAGGCAACGCCGAATGATTGAAGGTCGACGTCGGCATTTTAGAAGTAATGCCGAGCGATTGAATTACGAGGTCAGCGTCTTAGAGGCAACGCCAAGTAATTGAAGGTCGGCGTCGGCATTTTAGAAGTAATGTCGAGCGATTGAACACGAGGTCGGCGTGTTAGAGGCAACGCCGAGTAATTGAAGGTCGGCGTCGGCATTTTAGAAGTAATGCCGAGCGATTGAACACGAGGTCGGCGTGTTAGAGGCAACACCGAGTAATTGCCGGCCGCACAAGTTATTTTGAGGATAATAACCGAGTGATGGAGTGGCACGTCGGCTTTTTCGAAAATAACTGCCAGATGTCCACGTGGCATGCTGGGGTTTCGGAAATAAACCGCCGGGTGATGACTGGGCACTTTTTGAAACGGTATCTGGCTCAAGAATATCCCATAAGAGTTGCGCTTTTAGCCGCCTTTGCTTTCCGTGCCCTGGTTCTTGCATTCCCGCATCTGAATCTTCTTCTGCCACTCGCCTCCTACTCTGTTCGCCGGTGAAAAGCAAGATGGCGCCCAAGAGGAAAACTGCGAACTCGTCTGCTGCGGTGATCCCTGCAATCGACCCCAACAGTCAGTTACCCTTCGCAGGTAACCATATGTCCGTTATTTCCGAAGCTGAGCTTCTCCGCCTCGTCTCCATCGGGGTTCTTCCTCCGCGGGAACTCTGTTCTTGGCGGATTTGCCACGGGACTACTGTCCCAACAGAGGATACCCACGAGTCTGTAGTTTATGCTCCTTTTCTTCTCCGCGGCCTCGGCCTTCCCATCTCTCCTTTTTTCCGCGGCCTCCTTGATTTCTATCACATCAACTTGACCCATTTGAACCCTAATTCCATTCTGCAAATCTCCATTTTCGTTCACTTATGCGAAGGCTATCTCGGCGTGCTGCCGCATTTCGGTTTGTGGAAGTATCTGTATCATTGTCGCCCTGGGATGGCCGGGGGGCAACATCAGTTGGTCGGAGGTGCCAGTTTGGAGATGCGCCGTGGGCGGAAAACTGAGTATCTTGAAATTCCCCTCAAGGATAGTATTAAGGGGTGGCGTCTAGAGTGGTTTATAGTTGATAATTATGGAAATTCTCTCCCTTCCCGGTCGGGAAGACAGCCAGACGTTCGCACTCCGAGTTGGACTGAGTCTCCCACAGATCAGGAAGTGGCTGAGGCAGGTGTGTTGCTGGCTGAAGTTGGACTGCTGAAAGAGAAAGGTCTAACTGCTGAAGCGGTGGTTACTGACTTTGTTTTTAAGAACATTCAGCCACTGAAAGATAGGGCCTATCCGGCATATCTGTATCGAGGGCTGGCCGACTCAACTCGGGTTACCAATAGGAGAATTCCTTCTGTAGACTTGGTAAGCCGACTTGAAATGATCCTTAGGGGTAAAGTTTCAAATGTTGGTGCTCCAGTGGCCTACTCGGCCTGGAACCTACCTCCTCCCAAAGCTTTCACCCTTTTTGTGTCGAATCCGTCTGTGACTGATAGCAATTTGGGCCTTAGAGTGCGACCCTCTGCTGAAGAAGTCAGTACTTTGGTTGCTTCGCTCGGGGAGATTCCTGATGATGAACGGCAGGTTTATTTTGAAGTGCCTCTGAACCCTAGTGATGCCGACATAAATGACATGCTTGATCTGTTAGCTGAGGATTCATCCGATGCTGCTCCTGATGGTACGTTGGCAGTGGTGCCCCTCCCAGAGGTTGATACAACTTTCGATGTCCCAAAACCTGTCAGTACTCGCCCGAGGCGCCCTAGCCGAACCAGTCAGCCTGAGCCTTCTGCTGACGAGCAAAAGAAAAAGAGAAGACGCCTCCGGCGAGTATCCAGTTTTGATGAGGACGCCAGTACCTTAGCTCCTGCTGCTGAAGAGATGCCTGCAACTGGCCTTACCGATGCTGACCCCAATAGGTGTGCCCAAACTGCTGCTGATCCCAATGGGGGTTTTCCATCTGTTGCTGATCCCAATGGGGGTGCTGCTTGCGTTGTTACTGTGGAAGATGAGGAGGAAGAAAATGAAGCTCCATTAACTCGGAAAAACAGTCGGCAGTTCATCACCAGCGGTGGAAGTAGTGGAGTTCCTTCTCCTGCATTGTCTGCCCTTATTGGTCTGCAAGAACTGTCCCTGGCCAACTTTGATCAAACTCTAGAGGATATGGTCCCAGAGGACTTGTTGTCAGAGCCTGTGGATGATGATGCAACAGAGACTTGTGCTGCCGTGCCTGATGCTGGGTTGAGGTCATCCCGTGCCTCGTCGACCTTAGAGCACGGTATCGAGGGTCGGGATGTTGACTTGGATTGTTCTGGTCCCATGGAAGTAGCTGAAGGCCCGTCAACCTTAGAGGTGGTTACTGCAGAGAGCTTGGACCCCAAGAATAGTGCCGACACATGCCCAGCCCCCGAGGGTGTCGTCGGGGAAGACTTAGCTCGGTTGAAGAGTATAAGCTACTGCCCAGCCCCCGAGGGTGTTGCCGGGGATGATCCGGCTCAAGTGGGCAGTGCCAACTGTGACCCAGCCCCCGAGGGTGCCCGAGCAAGGTCTCCTTCCTGCACTTCCATGGACGTTCACGCGGGTTCACCTCCACACTCTGGCGGCATGGTGGTGGCCCAAAATCTGGATCAGGGGGTCGCTTTAGAGGGCAGCGTCCCCGCTGGTCTGGCATTTGGCTCTGTTGAAGGCACTGAGCTCATTCCTACTGGTCTGTTACAAGTTGCTTCGGGTGGTGGCCTGGCACCTGGTTATCAGCTGATTTCTCCTGATTTGGGGATCCCTTCGTTCTTTTCCAACCTCCAGGTATTGTGCTGTACTTTAGCTCGATCTTTACGTTGCATGAACTTTTGTCATTATGTTCATCTGTTCTTCTTATCAGGCTTTGGTGGATGGGATGGCCAGCCAGCTGAGATCGCAGGGTGCTTTCATCCCAGAAGTCGCTTCGTCTCTTGAGCATTGGAATCCAGTGTCGCTTCATCGTCGTGTATCCGAGTTGGAGGCAACTAACGCTGGTTAGTGCCCTTTTTCTTCTTCTCCTTTGCCTTTGTTCGTGGACTGTTTTACCTTCTGACCTCATTTTGTTTGATTACCTCTTGATAGGAATGACTCGGCAGATTGCAGTTCTTGAGGAAAAACATTCCCTAGATCAAGCTGAAATGGCTCAACGGTGCGCTGACTTCGAGGAGAAGTATTCTCAGAGCCAGACTGAACTAAATCAAGTCTCCGCTGCTTTGGACGACGCCAACGCTCTGAGTTCTTCTCTTCATGCTCGGCTTGACTCTGAAAAGGTAACTTACGAAACCGTGCCTCGCCTTGCTATGCTCTTATTACTTGCTTGGATTCCGAAGGAGTTGATTTTTGTTTGTAGGAAGAAAAACGTATCCTTGCTGCTTCTCGTGACAATCTGGACAGATTGTATCGTGATTCTAGCAACTCGCTGACCATCTTGGAGAGGAGCCACCGCTTCACAATGGAGGAACTGGACAATCAGCGTTGTAGGCTGCAAGAATCTGTGGACGAAGTGACCCGCCTTAGGCAATTGATATCAGCGAAGGATGCCACCATCAAAGAACTCCGAGCTTCCAAGTAAACCATTGCCCAGGAGTTGGAGGCCGCTCGGCTGGCTGCTAAAGTTGCCGAAGAAACTGCAGCTACTCTCAAAGCCCAGCGCGATAAAGCCATGGACAAGGCTATTCGTGCTGGACGAATCTTAATGAGGAGACCCGGCGTGGTTGTTCCTGAAGACATAAAGGCCGATGTGGATGCTACCCCCGATTCCTCGAATCGCCCTTTTTCGTCGGTCGTTCCTGAGAAAGACATTGGAAAATAG
This sequence comes from Zea mays, assembly GCF_902167145.1. Lineage (NCBI taxonomy): Eukaryota > Viridiplantae > Streptophyta > Magnoliopsida > Poales > Poaceae > Zea > Zea mays. The sequence goes on along the minus strand of NC_050101.1, from coordinate 119,293,226 downwards.
AGAAACATTTTGCGTGCTCTGAGCGCGCGGTTAGCATGATCAAGTATTCGTTAGAAGACATCAGCTTATCATTCGAGTGACATGATTACTCCCTTATTGTATCAGAATTTGTTAGTTCGTAGATTTGTGGTAATGCCGCATGATGATTATGAAATTTGTTTGCGGGATATGGAAGTCATCCCCTGAATTATATAGGCGCGAGTATGCTGCACTGACTTAAGCCACCGCTGACTTTAGCCGATAGCTCCGTTTGTAGGGCATAGTGATCACCCCGAGTTAAGTAAGCGTGAGCATGTTGCACCGCCTTAAATCGTTGCCGACTTAAGTCGATTGCTCCGTTCGTAGGGCATAGTGGTCACCCCGAGTTAAGTAAGCGTGAGCATGTTGCACCGCCTTAAGTCGTTGCCGACTTAAGTCGATTGCTCCGTTTGTAGGGCATAGTGGTCACCCCGAGTTAAGTAAGCGTGAGCATGTTGCACCGCCTTAAGTCGTTGCCGACTTAAGTCGATTGCTCCGTTTGTAGGGCATAGTGGTCACCCCGAGTTAAGTAAGCGTGAGCATGTTGCACCGCCTTAAGTCGTTGCCGACTTAAGTCGATTGCTCCGTTTGTAGGGCATAGTGGTCACCCCGAGTTAAGTAAGAATGCAAGCCAACCGTAAACGAGTCGAGTATCTTTGAAATCTCTCTTTATTGATGACATATTTCCACCTTACAGAATACATGGTCGCCCCAGCTGTTTTGAAATACAGCTAGGGGTAAAACTTTCTGAGGTGCTCTATGTTCCAGGAGTTCCCAACTTCTGTGCCATCCATCTAGGTGAGGCGATACGATCCGGGCCGAGTGACTTCTGCTACTATGAAAGGCCCTTCCCATAAGGGTGATAACTTGTGTCGTCCCTCTCCCGTTAGAATTCGACGGAGGACGAGGTCTCCTATCGAAAAGAACCGTTGCCGCACAGCCTTGTCGTGATAGCGCCTTAGGGTCTGCTGGTACCGTGCTGATTGGATTACTGCATTCAGTCGTTCTTCCTCAAGTACATCAACATCCTCCAGCCTGGTGGCCTCGGCTTCTGCTATGCTTTCGAAGATCAATCTTGGCGCCCCAAACTTGAGATCAGCAGGTAGCACTGCCTCCGATCCATAGACCATGAAGAAAGGAGTGTTTCCATGCAGGGCTCGGCTAGGTTGGGTTCTCAGGCTCCAAACAACATAAGGCAATTCCCTTATCCACTTTCCTGCGAATTTTTCATTCTTATTGAAGACCCTTTTCCTGAGTGCCTCCAATATCATTCCGTTGGCTCGCTCAACCTGCCCGTTGGCTCTTGGATGTGCTACAGATGCGTACTTGATCTGAATGCTCTTTTGCTCGCAGAAGTCAAAGAATTCTGAACTGGTGAAGTTGGATCCCAAGTCAGTGATGATACTGTTTGGTATCCCGAATCTGAATATTATGCCTTGTATGAATTCCACGGCTTTAGCAGAAGTTAAAGAAGCAATGGGCTTGAACTCTATCCATTTAGTGAATTTGTCAATCGCCACCAATACATGGGTATATCCCCCTTGATCTTTCTTGAAAGGTACAATCATATCCAGTCCCCAGCATGCGAAAGGCCAGGTTACTGGTATGGTCTGTAGCTGCTGTGCTGGCATGTGCTGTTGCTTTGACAAGTATTGGCAAGCTTCGCATCTCTGAACTAATTCGGCTGCATCGTTCTTCGCCGTCGGCCAATAGAATCCTGACCTGAAAACCTTCCCGACTAGTGTTCTGGATGCTGCATGTATCCCACATTGCCCTGCATGGACTTCCTCCAGAAGTTGTTTCCCGGTGGACGGGAGAACGCACTTCATGAGGATGCCTGACGCGCCCCTTCTGTACAGTTCCTCCCCAATGAGTGTATAGTGAGCCGACTGCCTGGCAATGCGCTCTGCCGAGTTCTTGTCGTCTGGTTCTTCTTCATTCTTTATATACTTAATAATCGGTCTTCTCCAGTCGTCAGAATCTGACTCGAGTTGATTTATGATGTTGCACTCTTCTGTTTGATCCATTGAGATACTCGGCTGCAGAATTTCTTGCACGAAGACTCCGGGTGGGACCTGAGTTCGACCGGATCCGAGCTTGGACAGTATATCGGCCGCCGTGTTCCGATCTCTTTCTATATGATGAAATTCCAGACCCTCGAATTTATCTTCCAGCTTTCGGACAGCAGCACAGTATTTTCCCATTGAATCACTTGAACAATCCCATTCCTTGTTTATCTGGCTGATGACTACCAGAGAATCTCCGTATACCATCAATCTCTTGATGCCCAGTGACATGGCGATGTTTAATCCATGTATCAAAGCTTCATACTCGGCTGCATTGTTAGAGGCCGGGAATAGCAACTGGAGAGCGTACTTGAGGTGTTCGCCTCTAGGTGCAGTGAAGAGAATCCCTGCTCCTGCTCCCTGCAGCTTCAGCGAGCCATCAAAATACATTCGCCATACTTCTGTCGTTTTTGGATTGTCAGGTACTTGCTGTTCTATCCACTCTGATACGAAATCAACCAGTGCTTGAGTTTTGATGGCAGTGCGAGGTCGGAACTCGATATCGTGGGATCCCAACTCGCAAGCCCACTTGGCTATTCGGCCAATGGCTTCCTTGTTGTGAAAAATGTCCCCTATTGGAAAACCAGTGACTACTATGACTTTGTGGTCGTCAAAGTAGTGACGCAGCTTGCGGGCAGTTAGAAGTACTGCATATAATAGCTTCTGAACCTGAGGATACTTTTTCTTCGAGGGGCCTAGAACTTCACTGATGAAGTAAACATGATGTTGTACTGGATAGGCATGCCCTTCTTCTACTCGCTCGACTACCAACACGGTGCTTACCACGTGAGTCGTGCAAGAGATATACAGCAACAAATCTTCAGCCGGTTGAGTCGGCGTAGCTCGCCGGGGTGGTTTCAGTACTGGTGGTGTTGTCAAGAATTTCTTCAGTGCGTCTAGAGCTTCTTGTGCTTCTGAAGTCCATTGAAACTTATCCACCTTCTTGAGTAGCTTGTAAAATGGCAAACCTTTTTCTCCTAGCCTGGATATAAATCTGCTCAGAGCTGCCATACATCCAGTGAGTCGCTGAACCTTCTTTTGTGACCGAGGAGCTTCCATCTTCATGATAGCTTCAATCTTATCTGGATTAGCCTCAATTCCCCGGTGGGTGACGATAAACCCGAGCAACTTTCCTGCTGGTACTCCGAAAACACATTTTTCAGGATTGAGCTTCCATCTATATCTTCTCAGGCTGTTGAAAACCAGCTGTAAGTCCTCGATGAAGTTTTCTGAATTCTCTGTTTTGATCACCACATCATCTACGTAAGCCTCCACACGCTTGCCCCAGTGATCGGCTAAGCATGTTTGAATGGCTCTCTGATAAGTCGCTCCAGCGTTTTTGAGGCCAAACGACATGGAGGTATAACAGAAAGCACCAAACGGAGTGATGAACGCCGTTTTTTCCTCGTCTTCTTTTGCCAAACTAATCTGATGATACCCGGAATAGCAATCTAAGAAAGACAGCACAGAACACCCAGCGGTGGAATCCACCACCTGATCTATCCTCGGGAGCCCGAAGGGATCCTTCGGACAGTGTTTGTTGAGATCAGTATAGTCGACGCACATGCGCCAATCCACTTTATTCTTTTTGAGTACAAGAACAGGGTTGGCTAACCACTCGGGGTGTAATACTTCTCTAATAAATCCAGCCGCGACCAAGCGAGCTAACTCGGCACGAATGGCCTCTCTCTTGTCGGGCGTGAAACGACGTAGCTTTTGCTGGATCGGCCTCGCCTAGGGATAGACCTTCAATTTGTGCTCGGCCAGTTCTCTTGGGACTCCCGGCATATCCGCAGGTTGCCATGCGAATACGTCTCGGTTATCTTGCAGGAACTGGACGAGCGCGCTTTCCTATTTGTTGTTCAAACTGGAGCTGATGATGGCTGTCTTGCGCTCATCAGCGAACCCCAGGTTGATTCGCTTGGTTTCTTCAGTCGGCCGCATAGAGGTCGCGGCCTGAGCTTCGTTTGCCGGTACAGCGAGGTCCTCCTCAGGCTTAGAGTTCGCTAGTGTAGAAGGAACCGCTGACGGCTTGGTGGTGAGGGCTGCTTGGATGGCCACTCGGAAACATTCTGCGGCGCCTTGGAAGTCGGCGCGCATAGTTATGATTCCTTGCGGTCCTGGCATCTTCAGTATCATGTACGTATAGTGCGGAATGGCCATGAATTTGGCCAGCCCCGGCCTCCCGATGATGGCGTTGTACCCGCAGTCGAAGTTCGCCACCTCGAACCTCAGGAACTCGGTTCTGTAGTTCTCCGGAGTTCTGAAGGTGACCGGCATGTAGATGTGGCCTAGCGGGTATTCTCCTTCCGTCGGCACGATGCCGAAGAAAGGAGTGTCCGACTCGTGGAGCTCTTTGAGGTGAACTCCCAAGCCCTGGAGTGTCCGGGGGAAGGTGACGTTGATGCTGCTCCCCCCATCCACTAGCACCTTCTTTACCCGGCTTTCTCGGATCACCGGATCGACGAGGAGCGAGTATTTGCCTGGATGGTCGAAGTTGAGCCACTGATCCTCCCGAGTGAAAGTGATTGGGTGCTCCGACCACCGGTATGGGGCGGGAGGACCGGTGGTCGCCACCAATATCTGGCGGTCGTTGAGCTTTTGTTGTCTTTTGTTCTCCTACGACCCATGTCCGCCGAAGATGACGTTGACCTCCCTATCAACGCGTGGGAAAGCTCCTCCTCCCCCCTCCTCCTGCTGATGGGGCTGTCGTGGTTCATCTGGTCCTCCCCTCGGCGGAGGAGGCGGTAGAGGTTGGAAGGGTCGGTCGTGCCCGACGGAGTGCTTGAAGTCCCGGCAGTTACGAAGAGTGTGGCGCATGTCCTTGTGGTACGGGCACTGGGCGTCGAGGATGTCGTCCAGCGTGCGCTCGCCTCCACGAGGTCCTCCTCGGGCGCGAGAGGCGGGTGGTCCGGCGGCGTGTACTTCTTCACGAGGCCTCTTCTCCCAGCGTTTGTCGGGTGGTTGGTTCGCGTCACGTCGTGGCGCTGCCGGTGCAGGCTTTGCTCCTCCGATGAGATCCTGGGCCCGCTCGTCGGCGGTGATGTAGAGGTCGGCTTCCTGGAACAGCTCCTCGGAGGTAGTCGGCGCCTTCTGTAGTATGGCTCGGACGAAAGCCGAGTCATTGGATCCTCTGTAGAAGTCTTCGATCACGGCCGCCTCCGTGACCTCGGGGATGCGATTTCTCATGGTCTGGAACCTTTTGAGGTATGACCGGAGAGTCTCATCCCCTCGGCGCTTGATGGATTTGAGGTCCCATGGTTGCGCTGGCTTGTCGGAGAGGGACTGGAAGTTGGCGGTGAAACGTCGACTGAAGTCTCCCCAGTCGTCGATGCAGTGTCGGGGTAGATGTCGTAGCCACTATAGCGCATCTTGCCCAAGGACGATGGGCAGATACGCGGTCATGACGTCCTCAGATGCCCCGGCAGCCCGAGCAGCGGTGGTGTAGACGGCTAGCCAACCCCCTGGATCCTGCTTAGGTTCATATTTGTCGACATTGGATACCTTGAAGTTGGGAGGCCATTGGATGGCCCTAAGGCGCGGAGTAAGAGCGGATACTCCGCACGTGTCCTCCTGTCGTCGGGGACGATGTCTGTCCCGGGGAGGGGAGTGGTGGTTGTGGTTCCTCGACCGTCCCCGGGTGGTACCGCCAGTTGAAGTTGTCGCCGACTCAGTCCTGGTGGCCTGGCTTTGAGTCGGGAAGCCATGATCTCGGTCATACTCCTCCCGACGGTGAATTTCGTTTTCGTGCCGCCGTTCGCGCGAAGCATTGATAGAGCTTCGCGCGTCTCGGCGGCTGTTGATGGCGTGTCGTAGATCGTTCGGCGGGTGAGCGAGCGGTAGGAGATGGTTGGCCGCCTGAGTGAACAAGCGTCGGTATCCCTCGGCGTCGGGAGTCCGAGGGAGTCCTTCAGCTATCCGAGCTAGTACGCCTCCGACTTCGCTTGGCGTGTTCATAGCTCGGGCGAAGTCGGGGTTCAGGTTGCGCCCGAAGAGCGGATTCTCCCGGCGTTGCCTTGCATCTTGCTCGGCTTGCTCCTGAGTCCGTCGGCGATCACGTCGTCGGGAGTTCCTTCGTTCTCTGAAGACGCGTTCTTCCGGAGTTTCTCCTATCTCCGAGACCTCGTCTCGCGAGACAGGCTGCTCCGGATCCTGTTCCCCGGCCGCGTGATGTCGTCGAACGTTCCTGCGTCGGTTCCTCCGTCGACGGGATTCTCGTTGAGGTGGTTCTTCTCCAGGTGCGGTCGATTCGTCGTCAGAGACGCCGGGCGACTCCACTCTCCCGATGAAGAGGACGTCGGGGTAGAATGGTGCTGCTGTCGTGGCGACTTTCTTTCCGTTCTCCTTTGAGGCCGGAGGAATGGAAAGAACGACTTGCCTTTCCCTGGTCTCCTTCTTCCTCGCGATCCGTGTCCATTCTTTCGTCGGGGAAGTAGACAGCGGAGTCTCCCGGGTCAGCGAGCTTCCAGCTCCAGCCTTTCCGGAGACGATCTTTTTCCGAAGAGCCGGAGGTTGCGTCTTTCCAGCATTTTTGGAGTTCGTTGGAGGGTACTTCTTTTCCGGCGGATCTGCGATGCAGTGTAGAATTCCCTCTTCATCCGCTACAGATGAGATTGTCCCGAAGCAGAATACAGATCCGGGACGCACGGTGATCTTGCTGTGGAAGGTGACGGCCATTGAGCTAGCTTGGATCGTCGACACACCCCCTACCCGGCGCGCCAGCTGTCGGTGTTTTGGGTCCGACCGCACACCCGGGGTTACCCCTCAAGGTGTTTTTAGGAGTAGGACGGTGTCAACGACTGTAGCAAAATGGTTCGTGCCGATCACACGAGGAACAGTGGACAAGATTTGCAGGTTCGGGCCGCTTAGAGATGCGTAACACCCTACGTCCTGGTGAGTATACGAGTGTGGTTACAAGAGGGCTCTCTGGATTGAAGACACAGAGAGTTAATGAGGGTGGCTAAGTAAAAATAGGGTCGATCGTTCTGAAGGGGTGCCCCCTAGGCCTTATATACTCGACCGTGGGCAGTACATGTGGATATGATATCAACAAGTAGCTAAAAGGTAGTGAACCTCCCGAGTTTATCCCTACGTAACCTTTGCCGACTTATCCTTGCATGGCTCCGTAGCATGAGGGCTCCAGCGCGGGAAAGTTGGGTCTCCGTTGCGATTTACTCGCTCGACGTTGTGGGCCGTCCGGGTTTGCATCAATCCGGTCTTACGTCTTCTCTACTTTGTTGGTCGTTTCTCCTCAGGCCCACGAAGGAATGACCTTGCCATTTATTGGGCCCTTGGGCCTTTCATGAGGTCTTTTACTCCTTTAGTGGATCTAGGGGATATCTATCCCCCACAGCTATCAATTATCCAACTTGAGCCCCCGGATGCATAAACCTACAAAACAAATTTAGGCCTTGTTCTTAGGTACCCAAACGGTCTTGGGTCCTTTCACATTAGAAACAAGCACCTTGGGTACCCAAACACAAGTCTTTGACCCCTTGTGTTTGCCCCCCAACATATTTGGCAACTACTTTGCCTAATTTGTTAGTTAAACATATGATGCATCAAAAGTCTTAAATGAAATGTTAGGCTCATTTGATGCAATAGGAGATTTCTTTTTAGGCAATTTAACATGGGTTGATTGTCTAGAGCTAGATGCCTCACTCTTATACATAAAAGCATGATGAGAGCCAGAGTGAGACTTCCTAGAATGAATTCTCCTAATTTTGTGCTCGGGATAACCGTTAGGGTATAAAATGTAACCCTCATTATCCTGAGCCATGGGAGCTTTGCCCTTAACAAAGTTAGACAATTTCTTAGGAGCATTGAACTTGACATTGTCTCCCTGTTGGAAGCCAATGCCATCCTTAATGCCTGGGCGTCTCCCACTATAGAGCATGCTTCTAGCAAATTTAAACTTTTCATTTTCTAAGTCATGCTCATTAATCTTGGCACTAAGTTGAGCTGTGTGATCATTTTGTTGTTTAATTAAAGCTAGGTGATCATGAATAACATCAACATTAATATCTCTACATCTAGTACAAATAGTAACATGCTCAATGGTAGATGTAGAGGGTTTGCAAACATTTAACTCATTAATCTTAGCATGTAACAAAACATTTTCATTTCTAAGATTGGAAATAAAATCATTGCAAACATTTAAATCTTTAGCCTTAGCAATTAATTTTTCATTCTCAATTTTAAGGCTAGAGAGATGCATTCAATTTGTCAATCTTAGTAATCAAACTAGCATTATCATTTCTAAGACTAACAATTGAATCATCACAAACATCTAACTTCTCAATCTTAGCAATTAATTTGGCATTTTCATTTCTAAGGTTTGAGATAACATCATGGCAAGTGCTTAGCTCACTAGTCAATTTTTCACACTTTTCTACTTCCTGAGCATAAGCATTTTTAACCTTAACATGCTTCTTATTTTCTTTAATTAGAAAGTCCTCTTGGCTATCCAAGAGTTCATCCTTCTCATAAATAGCTCCTATTAATTCATTTAATTTTTCCTTTTGTTGCATGTTGAGGTTGGCAAAAAGAGCAAGCAAATTATCCTCATCATCACTAGAGTTCTCCTCATCACTAGATGTTGCATATTTAGTGGAGGCTCTAGATTTTACCTTCTTTTTGCCGTCCCTTGCCATGAGGCACTTGTGGCCGACGTTGGGGAAGAGGAGACCCTTGTTGACGGTGATGTTTGTGGCATCCTTGTCGGAGGAGGAGTCGGTGGAGCTCTCATCGGAGTCCCACTCCCGGCAAACATGGGCATCGCCGCCCTTCTTCTTGTAATACTTCTTCTTCTCCTTCCTTCTTCCCTTCTTGTCGTCGCCCCTGTCACTATCACTTGATAATGGACATTTAGCAATGAAATGACCGGGCTTACCACATTTGTAGCAAACTTTCTTGGAGCGGGGCTTGTAGTCCTTCCCCCTCCTTTACTTGAAGATTTGGCGAAAGCTTTTGATGATTAAAGCCATCTCCTCATTGTCGAGCTTGGAGGCGTCGATGGGGAGCCTACTTGATGTAGACTCTTCTTTCTTCTTCTCCGTCGCGTTGAATGCGACGGGTTGCACCTCGGGTGTAGAGGTGGCGCCTCGCTCGATTATTTGTTTGGTGAAAGGGAATTAGGCTTACACCTATTTCCTAAATGATTTTGGTGGTTGAATTGCTCAACATAAATAATTGGACTAACTAGTTTGCTCTAGTCTATAAAGTTCTACAGGTGCCAAAGGTTCACAATAAGTCAATAAAAAGACCAAGAAAAGGGTTCAAACAAAAAGGAGCAAGGGACAACCGAAGGCACCCTAGTCTGGCGCACCAGACTGTCCGGTGTGCCATCGGACAGTGTCCGGTACACCAGGGGACTCCAAGCTAAACTCCTTACCTTCGGGAATTCTCAGAGGCGCTACGCTATAATTCACCAGACTGTCCGGTGCACCACCGAACAGTGTCTGGTGCCCCAAGGAAGAGCAACTGTGAACTCGCCAGCTTCGGGAATCCGCTCCGCTATAATTCATCGGACTGTCCGGTGAGTCACCGGACAGTGTCTGGTGCACACCGGACTGTCTGGTGTGACAGCGGAGCAACAGCTACTTCGCGCGCAACGGTCGACTGCAACGCATTAAATGCGCGCCTGCGCGCGCAGAGGAGCAGGGCACGCGCGGGTGGCACACCGGGCAGCCAGGCAGGCCCACAAGACAGAGCTCCAACGGTCGAACCCCAACGGTCTGCTGACGTGGCTGGCGCACCGGACAGTGTTCGTTGGCGCACCGGACTGTCCGGTGCGCCATGCGACTGCAGCCTTCCAACGGCCACTTTGTGGTGGTTGGTGCTATAAATACCCCAACCACCCCACATTCATTTGCATCCAAGTTTCTACACTTCTACACCTTACAAGAGCTATAGCATTCAATACTAGACACACCAAATAGATCAAATCCTCTCCCAATTCCACACAAGGCTTTAGTGACTAGTGAGAGAGATTTGTTGTGTTCTTTTGAGCTCTTGCGCTTGGATTGCTTCCTTTTTTCTCATTCTTTCTTGCGATCATCTCAATTGTAATCAAGGCAAGAGACACCAATTGTGTGGTGGTCCTTGCGGGAAGTTTGGTTCCCAAATTGATTGAGAAGAGAAGCTCACTCGGTCCAAGGGACCGTTTGAGAGAGGGAAAGGGTTGAAAGAGACCCGGTCTTTGTGACCACCTCAACGGGGAGTAGTTTTGCGAGAACCGAACCTCGGTAAAACAAATCCGTGTGTCACACTCTTTATTCGCTTGCGATTTGTTTTGCACCCTCTCTCTCGGACTCGTTTATATTTCTAACGCTAACCCGGCTTGTAGTTGTGATTAAGTTGTTAAATTTCAGATTCGCCCTATTCACCCCCCTCTAGGCGAATTTCAATTGGTATCAGAGTCTGGTGCTTCATTAGAGCCTAACCGCTCGAAGTGATGTCGGGAGATCACGCCAAGAAGGAGATGGTGACCAGGGAGAAGCCCGCTACAAGCCACGGGAAGGCTCCATCGGGAGAGTCCTACAACAAAGGGAAGGAAAAGGAATCCCCTTCACACAAGTCACGTCGGAGCGGTGACAAGAAGAAGAAGATGAGGAAGGTGGTCTACTACGAGACCGGCACCTCTTCGCCATCCACCTCCGGCTCTGACACGTCGTCCGTAACTTCTAAGCGCCATGAGCGCAAGAAGTTTAGTAAGATCCCCCTACGCTATCCTCGCATTCCTAAACATACGCCTTTACTTTCCGTCCCATTAGGCAAATCACCAACGTTTGATGGTGAAGATTATGCTAGGTGGAGTGATTTGATGAGATTTCACCTAACCTCACTCCACAAAAGTATATGGGATGTTGTTGAGTTTGGTGTACAGGTACCATCCGTAGGGGATGAAGATTATGATGAGGACGAAGTGGCCCAAATCCAACACTTCAACTCCCAAGCCACAACTATACTCCTCGCCTCTCTAAGTCGAGAGGAGTATAATAAGGTGCAAGGGTTGAAAAGTGCTAAGGATATTTGGGACACGCTAAAGACCGCGCACGAAGGAGACGAGGTGACCAAAATCACCAAGCGGGAAACAATCGCGGGGGAGCTCGGTCGCTTCCGTCTTCGCCAAGGGGAGGAGCCACAAGACATGTACAACCGGCTCAAAACCTTGGTGAACCAAGTGCGCAACCTCGGGAGCAAAAAATGGGATGACCACGAAATGGTTAAGGTTATTCTAAGATCACTTGTTTTTCTTAACCCTAATCAAGTTCAATTAATTCGTGGCAATCCTAGATATACACTAATGACTCCCGAGGAAGTAATCGGGAATTTTGTGAGCTTTGAATTGATGATCAAAGGCTCAAAGAATATCAACGAGCTTGATGGTCCCTCCACGTCCGAAGCACAACCGGTCGCATTCAAGGCGACGGAGGAAAAAAAGGAGGAGTCTACATCAAGTAGACAACCAATTGATGCCTCAAAGCTCGACAATGAGGAGATGGCGCTCATCATCAAGAGCTTCCGCCAAATCCTCAAACAAAGGAGGGGGAAAGATTACAAGCCCCGCTCCAAGAAATTTTGCTACAAATGTGGTAAGCCCGGTCATTTTATTGCAAAGTGTCCACTATCTAGTGACAGTGACAGGGGCGATGACAAGAAGGGGAGAAGAAAGGAGAAGACGAGATACTACAAGAAGAAGGGCGGCGATGCCCATGTTTGCCGGGAGTGGGACTCCGACGAGAGCTCCACCGACTCCTCCTCCGACGAGGACGCCACAAACATCGCCGTCACCAAGGGACTCCTCTTCCCCAACGTCGGCCACAAGTGCCTCATGGCAAAGGACGGCAAAAGGAAGAAGGTAAAATCAAGATCCTCCACTAAATATGAAACCTCTAGTGATGAAGATAATGCTAGCAATGAGGAGGATAACTTACGCATTCTTTTTGCCAACCTAAACATGCAACAAAAGGAAAAATTAAATGAATTGATTAGTGCTATTCATGAGAAGGATGATCTCTTGGACACCCAAGAGGACTTCCTTATTAAAGAAAATAAGAAGCATGTTAAGGTTAAAAATGCTTACGCTCTAGAAGTAGAAAAATGTGAAAAACTATCTAGTGAGCTAAGCACTTGCCATGAGACTTTAGACAACCTTAGAAATGAGAATGCTAAACTTATTGCCAAGGTTGATTCTAATGTTTGTGATGATTCAATTTCCAATCTTAGAAATGATAATGCTAATTTACTTGCTAAGATTGAAAATTTGAATGATTCTCTTGCTTGCCTTAGAAGTGAAAATGAAAATTTGATTGCTAAGGCTAAAGATTTTGATGTTTGCAATGTTACTATTTCTAACCTTAGAAGTGAAAATGATATATTGCATGCTAAGGTTGTAGAATTAAAATCTTGCAAACCCTCTACATCTACCGTTGAACATACTTATATTTGTACTAGATGTAGAGACATTAATGTTGATGCTATCCATGATCACCTAGCTTTAATTAAGAAACAAAATGATCACATAGCTCAACTTAATGCTAAGATTAGTGAGCATGACTTAGAAAATGAGAAATTTAAATTTGCTAGAAGCATGCTCTATAGTGGGAGACGCCCTGGCATCAAGGATGGCATTGGCTTCCAAAAGGGAGACAATGTCAAACTTAATGCCCCTCCTAAAAGATTGTCAAACTTTGTTAAGGGCAAGGCTCCCATGCCTCAGGATAACGAGGGTTACATTTTGTACCCTGTCGGTTATCCCGAGAGCAAGATTAGGAGAATTCACTCTAGGAAGTCTCACTCTAGCCCTAACCATGCTTTTATGTATAAGGGTGAGACATCTAGTTCTAGGCAATCAACACATGTTAAGTTGCCTAAGAAGAAAACTCCTACTACATCAAATGATCATGACATTTCTTTTAAAACTTTTGATGCATCTTATGTTTTGACTAACAAATCCGGCAAGGTAGTTGCCAAGTTTGTTGGGGGCAAACACAAGGGATCAAAAACTTGTGTTTGGGTACCCAAAGTTCTTGTATCTAATGCCAAAGGACCCAAAACAGTTTGGGTACCTAAAACCAAGAACTAAACTTGTTTTGTAGGTTTATGCATCCGGGGGCTCAAGTTGGATCATCGATAGCGGGTGCACAAACCACATGACAGGGGAGAAGAAAATGTTCTCCTCCTACGAGAAAAACCAAGATCCCCAACGAGCTATCACATTCGGGGATGGAAACCAAGGTTTGGTCAAAGGATTGGGTAAAATTGTTATATCTTCTGACCATTCTGTTTCCAATGTTTTTCTTGTAGATTCTTTAGATTACAATTTGCTTTCTGTATCTCAATTATGCAAAATGGGCTACAACTGTCTTTTCACAGATGTAGGTGTTACTGTCTTTAGAAGGAGTGATGATTCAATAGCATTTAAGGGAGTGTTAGAGGGTCAGCTATACTTAGTAGATTTTGATAGAGCTGAACTCGACACCTGCTTAATTGCTAAGACTAACATGGGCTGGCTCTGGCATCGCCGACTAGCACATGTTGGAATGAAGAATCTCCACAAACTTCTAAAGGAAGAACACATTTTGGGACTAACAAATGTTCATTTTGAGAAAGACAGGATTTGTAGCGCATGTCAGGCAGGGAAGCAAGTTGGTGCTCATCATCCACACAAGAACATCATGACGACTGACAGGCCACTGGAGCTCCTACACATGGACCTATTCGGCCCGATAGCTTACATAAGCATCGGCGGGAGTAAGTACTGTCTAGTTATTGTGGATGATTATTCTCGCTTCACTTGGGTGTTCTTTTTGCAGGAAAAATCTCATACCCAAGAAACCTTAAAGGGATTCTTGAGACGGGCTCAAAATGAGTTCGGCTTAAGGATCAAGAAAATTAGAAGCGACAACGGGACTGAGTTCAAGAACTCTCAAATTGAAGGCTTCCTTGAGGAGGAGGGCATCAAGCATGAGTTCTCTTCTCCCTACACGCCACGACAAAATGGTGTAGTGGAGAGGAAGAATAGAACTCTATTGGACATGGCAAGAACCATGCTTGATGAGTACAAGACTTCGGATCGGTTTTGGGCCGAGGCGGTCAACACCGCTTGCTACGCCATCAACCGGTTATATCTACACCGAATCCTCAAGAAGACGTCATATGAACTCCTAACTGGTAAAAAGCCCAATATTTCATATTTTAGAGTTGTAACACCCTGAATTTAGGGGTATAAAATTTCTTTTCTAATATTCACTAAATTCAGGTGTTACCCTCTTCTTTACCTGCTTTTCTTCTCTTTTTCTAAATGATGGAGAGTTATTTTATTATATATATATATATGAGTTTTTGGCGTAGTAAAATAAAATCCTAGAGAAACTTTGATTGTTGCATTCATGTCGTTGCATAGTGTTTATGAATGCAAAAGTTTTTCAAACTGTATTGAATTATCTTGACCATGTTTTCGGAATTTTTCGGGAACCTTCGAAATGTTTCTTCAAGTACTAAAATATGAATTTTAGATTTTCTAATAATAATTAAACACCTAAAATATAGTATTTGCGAAAACTACAAAATCTTGGAAACTCGATTATATATATGTGTGTTCCTCTCGTCGAACTCGTCCTATGTTTTGTGTCATTTTCGCGAGGTCGTCAAACCGCATTTCCTCCTCATGAACGTTGTGCTGCTCGCACACCTGTTACCTCTTTATTTCATCTACCATCGCCTGCCTCTGCCTAACTCAGTCTCCATCGTTTACTGTATCGTGCAACTCGTCGCGCAACCGTTGCTTTGGCTCGGCTAGGACACAACCTGCGAGAAATTTTACAACCGCCTTCCACATCCTCTCTTTTCTATAAATACTGCTCTAGCCGTCGCAAAACATCCTGTCTTTCCCCAGATCCAGATCACAGGCGCCAATGGACGGCCTGGCACGGCTCGCAGCACGCGGCCAGCGGCTCGCAGCGCGCGGCCAGCGGCTCACTCCCCTGGTCGAGCCCCATGGCCGATCCCCTCTCCTTCCTTCTCCCCCATGCCGTTCCATGCTCTTTTTCCTGAGGTTGAAGACGGTAGGAGAAACCGCTCCCTGTTTGTGCGGTTCGTGCGTCAAGGAGGAAGAAAAAGCTGACCACACCCACATTTAATCCTATCCGTCAAGATCTTTTGTGATTGTGCTCCTTGTGACCCTTTGTGTGGTAAGTGGTCGGCCATTAGGACTACGTCACGTCGTCGTTAATCTGCTATTAATAAATATATATTGACTTTCGCGTTAAATATTTGTTCCATTTTGTTTCGGCTGCATTAAATTAGTAAGGATGTCGGGCACACGTTAAGAAATATCATTATGTCACGACACATATTTTATGCATTTAATTAATTGCTAATTTGTCCATTTGTTTTTAAAATATAGTCAAAACCAATCTATAGTTTTAAATCACACTTTTATAAAATTACGATCACGTGAGTAATACCAAATTAAATATCTTGATTCCATACCTGCATAGTGTAATAGTGATGTGTGTTTAGCAGATCGCGTATATTATGCTGTTTATAGCCTACAAATTGTCGATTATTCAATGGGTTATGCGTCATAAATCCATTTTGATTCATTTCAGTCGCGTCATCTTCGTATCAACATCAATTTAGTGCTAGTAATATTACTTGGTCGCGACGCGTGTTAAAACTAATTAGTTAGTTTGTCGCGGCACTGGATGTTAGTTAGTTATTCTTGCGTGTCACGCGTGCCGATTTCGCGCGTGTCGCGCATGCCGTTTTCGAGCGCGCGCGCCATTCACGTGTGTCGTTTGCGTCTGTGCATGATAATAAATTGTTTTCGCTTATAAACACTCATGCTAATACGTTAATTCGCCAGGTCGCATATTTTAGATAGTTAATTTAAGTTTTCTCGACTAATAATTATTAGATTGATATTCTAATTAGAGTAAATGTGTAGTGTTCAACTTGCGCTTTTATGATAAACATTAACATGGCTAATATTAACCGAACTACTTATTTAATAATTGTTTAGTATAAACGCGTCACCTATTTAGTCTTTCTCGCCTGTCGCGCGAGTTGTTCCGCACGTGGTGTCGTGCTGGTTCGTGCGTCGTTCGCGCTGACCGCGCGCACTATTTTCGTGCATCGTCAGCGTGCCATATCGCGCGTGTCCGCGCGTTGTTCCGCACGCTGTCGTGCTGTTTCGCGCGTAATGTACTCGTTGTCGTGTTGTTCGCGTACGTAGATCGTGTGCTGTCGCGTGCGTTGTTTCACGTGTCGTCTGCACGCTGTTCCGAAGTGTCGTGTGTCGTCGCGCGTCATTCGTGTGTTTCGCGCGCACCGCTTTTGCATGTCACGCGCATGGCCGTGCATACCACGTGCTGTCTGTGCGTGATATTAAACAACTCGCTTATAATCACTCATGCCAGTTGATTAACTATCCATTTCGTCCACCATTAAAATATTAAGATTGGTCGAAACTAAGTAGTAGTTTTAGTTTACATTTGATATCGGTGAATTAAGATTGTTATGTCGAATTGAATGTTCTAATTAATACCTATTTAGCGTAAACACGATAGCCTCTCGACCGTAGCCCCGACTATCGCGCTTCCTTTCCTCGCGTGACCATAGTAGCGCGCTCTATTTCATTTTGCATGTTTTATTATGTTTTTATTTGAATGGTGTAATGTTCTTGTAAGGAAAATGGACCCCGGGCCATTTGGCTAAGTAAGTTTTGGTGTTTGATGATTAACACAATCTGTGGACTAACAAGTTTCCTAGTGTTTATGTTTGTAGTTCACAGGATGCAAGAACTACTTGGACTAAGGAATTGAGGAAAGTAACACCTCAAAAGAAGACATTAAGAAGATCAAGAAAAGTCCAAGAAAGGAGGCGTGTGCTGCCTGCGGACTGTCTGTGCGTGGAGCACCGGACTGTCCGGTGCCCACACACCAGACTGTCCGGTGCACCCGGGAACTGCAGCCGACCGGCTAGTTCCAGGTGGCACCCGGAGCCTGCGGCGCCAACGGTCACCTGCTCTGACAGGAGTCGGACAGGCAACGGCTAGGCGCACCGGACAGGCTACAGTGCGCTGTCCGGTGCACCACCGGACTGTCCGGTGCACACCGGACTGTCCGGTGTGCCACAGAGAGCAGCAGCTTTTCTCCAACGGCTACAATTGTGTTGGGGGCTATAAATACACCCCCAACCGGCCATTCTCATGTGTGAGAGCCCAAGCAACATACCAAGACACATAGTGCATATTTCCAAGAGCTCAAACACCCAAGTGCTTAATAGAATCACTCGGTGATTAGCGTAGGTACTTTGCGAAGTGCTTAGGTTAGTTAGACCGCTTTAGCGCTTGCTCTAGGTGAACCCTAGTTAGTTGAGTGAGTTTTGTAAAACCACACAACCCCTCGGCTCTTGCGTGAGTCGTTGTAATTGTACCGAGTGGGGCGAGAGTCTTGCGAGACCGTGACAACCGCGTTTGTGTCACGGCCGCCACCGTGTACCGGAGGGAACGAGGCCCGCGGCGTTTCGGCCGGAAGCTCGATAGTGGAGACGGCGGGGAGCGTCCGAGAGGAGCCGGAAGCGGAGCACCACTTGCGCGTGGAGAAGGCCCGTGGCTCTCTATGGAGTTACTCTACCGTGGTGCTTGGCCCTCGTGTGGGCTTCCCTTTGCGTAGGGGCACCAACGAGGATTAGTCGGGACCTTGCGTGGTTCCGGATACCTCGGTAAAAATACCGGCGTCATACACGAGAGTTTGCATCTCTACTTAGCTCTTTACATTCCGCATTTATATTAAGCATTTAAGTTTCAATCTTGTAGTCATACTTATTTAGTGTAGATTGAAACTTAGCCTTTGCGGTAGAGATAGCAATACTTAGACAAAACCTAGTTTGCACATTCTAGTATTGATTATTTGCATAGGTTTTGCTTTAGGGATTTAATTGTGGCCTAGTTAAGTAAAAGTTTTAGAAGTCCTAATTCACCCCCCCCCCCCCCTCTTAGGCGTCACCCGTTTCCTACAAGTGGTATCAGAGCCCGGTTTGGCTCTTTTGAAACGCTTTAGCTTCACCGCTAAAAGAGCCGACGCTTTTTAGAGGAAGGGATGGATACCCATAGGCCACCACACTTCGACGGCACTAACTTCCCATATTATAGTGCTAGAATGGCTTGTTACCTAGAGGCCGTTGATCTAGGTGTTTGGAGAGTCACTCGTGACGGGATGAAACCCCTCAAGAATCCCGAGAAACCCACCACGAGTGAGGAAAAAGAAATTCATTTAAATGCTAGAGCCAAAAATTGCTTGTATGAATCTCTTAGCATGGATATTTTTAATCAAGTATTTACCTTGAAAACTGCTAATGAGATTTGGCTAAAATTGCATGAGCTCCATGACGGCACATCTAATGTCCGTGAGCAAAAACATTGCCTAGTCTTAAATGAGTATAATTCTTTTGCTATGAAAGATGATGAGCTTGTTAGAGACATGTATTCTCGTTTGAATCTAATAATCAATGAGCTCAATTCTATTGGCATTAATAAGCTAGGTGATGCGGACATTGTGAGGAAGATTATCTCCCTGCTACCACAACAAAGATATGGGAGCATCATCACCATCCTTCACAACATGGAGGACTTGAGCAACATGACCCCGACCATTGTGATTGGGAAAATCGTGGCCTTTGAGATGTCGCGAAAAATGAGTCGGGGAGAGGAGCCAACTTCCTCAAGACCATATGCTTTTGCATGTGATGAAAGGAAGGGCAAAAAGAAGGCTCCCACTCCGAGTTCCTCAAGTGAAGAAGAGGAAGAAGAAGAAAGTGATGATGATGAAGATAATCAACCATGCACATCATCCTCCGAGGACGAAGAGACAATCCGACGCGTCGGAAAGGTAATGGGGATGATCCGCAAGATTAATCTAATGGGTGTGCCCCTGCAGGTCGAGGATCTTCTCTTTAACATTGACAGGAAAAAGCAAAGGAAGAGAGGATGCTTCGCATGTGGGGAGAAGGGCCACTTCAGGGACAACTGTCCAAATATGGCCAAACCCAAAAAGGAGAGGAGCAAAGGCAAGGCACTAACAAGTGTTAGAACTTGGGATGATTCCTCAAGTGAAGATGAACCTCCAAGGACGCGCAGCCACCGGTCCTCATCACGATCATCACGGTCATCACACAAATGTCTTATGGCAAGAGGTAACAAAAGCATTCCATCCTGTAGTGATGAAAGTAGTAGTGATGATGAAGGTGAGGGAAAGCCCTCTCTAGATGAGCTTGCGGAAGCCGTAGAATTTTTCCAGGATGTTTGCACTAAGCAAAAAGCTCAACTTAAAACTTTGAAAAATAAGTTGGTTAGCTCTCAAAATGATTACAAAGGTTTGCTAGAAAAATTTGAAACTTTTGCAAACTTAAATAGTGAGCTATCAACTAAAGTTGAGCTATTAGAATCTAGTGCTCCATCCACTGCTACCGATGATAGCCTTATTAAAAAGAATGAAAAACTTAAGGCTAAGTTAGCTAGCTCTCAAGAAGCTATTGAAAATTTGCTAGTGAAAATGGAAATTCTTAGCATACACAACAATGAGCTAACTACTAAGCTAGAAAACATTGGTAGCACCCCAGCAGCATCTTTAGTTGAAATGCCTGAAATAATTAAGAAAGATGCTTCTACTTCCTGCTTTGATTTAATTGATGATTCTAACCCCTGCAACCAAGTTGTTGTTGAGAATATTGTTGTAGAGACATGTACGGATGAGGTTGCAAAGGAAAATGAACAATTAAAGCAAGAAGTGGCTCGCCTTGGCAAGGCTTTGTATGACAAGAAAGGCAAAGCCAAACAAATCCAACCTCCACAGGATAACACCACTGCGGGAGTGAACAAGCCTATGGAGGGAGAAACTGTGATTTGTAGGCTATGCCACAAGGAAGGCCACAAGTCTTTCCAATGCAAGGCGATGACCGGGGATAAACAAAGACAAAAGCTCAAGCAAAAGCCATCAAGCAAAATCTCCAACACCTACATCAAAGAGGTGGACAAAAAGGCTGCTACACCATATTTGATCAAAAAGAAAAAGAATGGAAAGGTGATAGCAATCAAGGCCAACAAGCAAGCCAACAAAGGAAAGGGGGCCAAACGCATCTGGGTGCCAAAGGAAATAATTACAACCATGAAAAGCACCAAGAAGGTTTGGATCCCGAAAGGGAAGTGAGTAGACCAAAGGAGGTTCGGGAAATTTGGAGACTTGGCTAAATTGGGATGTATATCATGGGATACATCATATTGGATCAAGTTTATTGCCAAGTGGGTTAGTGAAAATTTTGGACCCAAATTTCCCACCCATGACTAAGGTAACTAGTTTTATTGTATTCTTCGTTTTTAGATATGCGTATCTATTTACCTTTTTATCTAGTTTACCTTTCTTGCCTAGTATTACATTTGTTATGTACTTTTGTTTAAAATCATGCATACTAGGTAAATCATATGGTAGGATTGCTTGTTTTTAATTCATATACTTAAGCGAACCTACATGGCTTAAAATGTTTATTTAAGCACGGCACATAGCTTTTATATCACTCCATAGTAAATGATGCATCAATTGAAAATTTTGTTTTCTACAAAGTGTATCATTTAACTTATATGTGCCAAAGTTTGAATTATGGATAATTTGCCCCTCTTGATATCAAATCAAAGTGCATGTCTCCTACAAGTATTCAAAACTTGTATGCACACCTTTAGGGGGAGGTTACTCTATAATCTAACACTTTGAGACTAACACCTTTTCAAGTCTATTTCATGTGATAGTCTCATTGTAAGGAAAATGAAGTCCCCGGAGAAAGACAACAATCTTCCACTGCAAAATCTCCAAGAACTCTCATGTCTCTCAAGCTCGCCATTGATCTTCAATTGGTATCTTTAGAGACTACATTCAGTATCATTTACATGTCTTCTCCAGTATTTGATTAGACTATATTTCATATCATATACTTCCTTGTTGCTAAAAATGCATATGTACTTAACTCATTTTCTGTTACTTATGCATAAGGGAAGTTAGTCTTTTCAAATCATGTCTTGCACCTCTAATTTTTTTTTCATGCTTTTTCCTAAGTAGAGGATCTCTGTCAGGGGGAGTATCTCTTCATCTCTAAAAAGGGGGAGAATCTTCTCTCTAAAGAGAACACTCATTTAGGGGGAGTAATCATTTCAACTGGTATCATTCATATGGTTTAATTTAATATTCTTCTAGTGATATCATTTGATACAATTCTTGTTGAGGGCAAGCTTTTATTTACTTCCTACATGCTTTTAATGTCTTCCTTTTCGGTGGTTGATGCCAAAGGGGGAGAAGTTTAGGGACCAAAGCAATAAAAACTATATCAAACACCAAACACCAAATTTAAAATTTTATATCTACAAATAGTATTTCAAGTGGTTTTGGTTATTTGGTCCAAAATAGGAAGTAAGTGAATTATGGAGTTAGGGGGAGGCTTAAGTCCATAATATCACATTAAGGGGACAATCATGCATCCTAGCAAGTAGATTGCATTTTTATTCAAATACTTGTATTATTTGCTTGCTTTGGTTGTGTTGTCATCAATCACCAAAAAGGGGGAGATTGTAAGGAAAATGGACCCCGGGCCATTTGGCTAAGTAAGTTTTGGTGTTTGATGATTAACACAATCTGTGGACTAACAAGTTTCCTAGTGTTTATGTTTGTAGTTCACAGGATGCAAGAACTACTTGGACTAAGGAATTGAGGAAAGTAACACCTCAAAAGAAGACATTAAGAAGATCAAGAAAAGTCCAAGAAAGGAGGCGTGTGCCGCCTGCGGACTGTCTGTGCGTGGAGCACCGGACTGTCCGGTGGCACACCGGACTGTCCGGTGCCTACACACCAGACTGTCCGGTGCACCCGGGAACTGCAGCCCACCGGCTAGTTCCAGGTGGCACCCGGAGCCTGCGGCGCCAACGGTCACCTGCTCTGACAGGAGTCGGACAGGCAACGGCTAGGCGCACCGGACAGGCTACAGTGCGCTGTCCGGTGCACCACCGGACTGTCCGGTGCACACCGGACTGTCCGGTGTGCCGCAGAGAGCAGCAGCTTTTCTCCAACGGCTACAATTGTGTTGGGGGCTATAAATACACCCCCAACCGGCCATTCTCATGTGTGAGAGCCCAAGCAACATACCAAGACACATAGTGCATATTTCCAAGAGCTCAAACACCCAAGTGCTTAATAGAATCACTCGGTGATTAGCGTAGGTACTTTGCGAAGTGCTTAGGTTAGTTAGACCGCTTTAGCGCTTGCTCTAGGTGAACCCTAGTTAGTTGAGTGAGTTTTGTAAAACCACACAACCCCTCGGCTCTTGCGTGAGTCGTTGTAATTGTACCGAGTGGGGCGAGAGTCTTGCGAGACCGTGACAACCGCGTTTGTGTCACGGCCGCCACCGTGTACCGGAGGGAACGAGGCCCGCGGCGTTTCGGCCGGAAGCTCGATAGTGGAGACGGCGGGGAGCGTCCGAGAGGACCCGGAAGCGGAGCACCACTTGCGCGTGGAGAAGGCCCGTGGCTCTCTACGGAGTTACTCGACCGTGGTGCTTGGCCCTCGCGTGGGCTTCCCTTTGCGTAGGGGCACCAACGAGGATTAGTCGGGACCTTGCGTGGTTCCGGATACCTCGGTAAAAATATCGGCGTCATCCACGAGAGTTTGCATCTCTACTTAGCTCTTTACATTCCGCATTTATATTAAGCATTTAAGTTTCAATCTTGTAGTCATACTTATTTAGTGTAGATTGAAACTTAGCCTTTGCGGTAGAGATAGCAATACTTAGACAAAACCTAGTTTGCACATTCTAGTATTGATTATTTGCATAGGTTTTGCTTTAGGGATTTAATTGTGGCCTAGTTAAGTAAAAGTTTTAGAAGTCCTAATTCACCCCCCCCCCCCCTCTTAGGCGTCACCCGTTTCCTACAGTTCTTATGCATATATATATATGTTTGTTTGTGCCTGTTTGTATTCGCTGTGCGTCACGAATAGATTGCGATCCGGTTCGAAGCTTCAAGGGATCAAAGATCAAGCGTAGGCGACCAAGTGATCTAGCTCTTCGAGTTCTACAAAGTTGAAGACCCTGAGCATCTGTTTGGTGAAGGCAAGTGTCCTCTGACCCATTATGTCCCATTCACTTATAATTCACTATCCCGCATTACTTAATTGAAACTTAAGGATTGATTAGCTTTGTATTTACCTTGTCCTTGATTACCTTTTGGCTTATTATGGTTAGCTTCATGCTATTGCTTTACTTTAATCAATGAACATGATGTGATTACTTATGATACGATGATGTTATCCTGATGGTGGTCCTGTGACACTTTAGGGGACTCAGGCTGTTTCCTGAGTGCCTCTCCGTAAGGACCTGTTCGGGGAGCGACACCCCGGGGAAACAGTGCAACCATGAGGGTGGTATGGGATGCCCTTGGCCAAGTATTTAGGGAAGTCTTATGTTGGGTGCTGGTTTTTGGTCATTGGGAAACGGAGGCATCTGTTATGGCTCCTATATTCTCGCTCAGGGATCTGGGTACGGGCATCGTCCCATGGCTTTTTCTTGAGGGCAGAGGTATAGGTTTTGGGACGTCAGATGGACTTTATGCAATGGTCATTTCCAACATTCGCATAGTGAGGACCCTAGAGAAAAGCCACGTAGTGAGACCCTGCTAGTTCACCTTGGAAGTGATCAATGGGGAGTCGCGATCCTCGGGCAGAAAGGGAATCACGGCTCATGGGTAAAGTGTGCAACCTCTGCAGAGTGTTATGAAACTGATATAGCAGCCGTGCTCACGGTTTTGAGCGGCCTTGGGATCCTCTTTGATTAGAGATACAGATGATCTGAGATTCAGTGGCTCTATTGATGGTTTTGGTTCGATGATGATAATGATGTTCCTCGATGAGGAAATGATTCACGGGTTGGTTATTGCTAAAACTTGGCTTCCATTAATAATAAATATCTGACCAACTAAAAGCAACTGCTTGAGCTTAACCCCACATAAAGCTAGTCCACCTCAGCCAAACGGGACATTTGCTGAGTACGTTGATGTGTACTCACCCTTGCTTTCACAAAACACCAGGTTGCCTTTGGTGCAATCTATGCTCAGGTAAAGAAGAAGGCGTCGAGGCGGATCTCCGGGAGTTTCAGGACTTCGGCGAGTTCGAGGATTAGGCTAGCGACCTCCCCCAGTCAGTTGCCTGTGGTGGGTTGTTTACGTTGGCTACGTTTCGATTCTGTGTACTTTGATTTATATGATGTAAATGACTCTAGTCTTTAAAATTATTACTTACTCTTTATTGTAATTCGAAGCATTGTGCTATGATGAGTCATTTATGTAATCACTGTGTACGTGAATTTCTGATCCTGGCACGTACATGGTTCGCATTCGGTTTACCTTCAAAACCGGGTGTGACATAAGTGGTATCAAAGCCGTGCTGACTGTAGGACTGCTGACCTAGAGTAGCATTGACCATCTTAAGGACTTATTGATTATTACTTCACCTCATCCTTGATTCTGCTTCAAAATATTAGTCACCTCGACTAATTCTATGTTGTGCTCCTATATGCCCCCTTGCCAAAAGTATTTTATTCTAGTATGGTCTCTACTTCTCTCAATCTATTAGATCTGATCTCACTCTTATGCTTGCGACATCTTTTTAGATGCCCCCTGACCATAACCTTCTTGTCCTTTTGGGATTCTTTCCTCTTTCGTTATTAAATTGCTACCATTTGGCGAACTCTAGTCCTTTGGTATTGACATGCTTGTATCCCCTTTAATACTCTTGTTTCAAGTACTTACCTCTGAATTTCTACTGCCTACTCAAACATTTCAGTTTATATGTCCATGATCATCCTGTCTTTTGAGACCCTTTCTTATTATGTTGTTAAGTCGCTATCTTTTCGGCAATTCGAACTCCCCTGGTCTTGGTATGCTCGCACCTTCGTAATCTTGCATACTTTTACTTTGTATATAAATGCTTACCTTTTTACTCCAATGTCTGTTTAAAACATTTCAGTTTACATACTCTTGACCACCTTTGTTTCTTCATGATCCATGAGCGATCGTTCTATTCCTCACATCCTTAATGATCTCATCGTTTCCATATAACTTCTCTCGGTAATAATTTCTTTTACTTCAACCATTCTGTTGGAACCTTACCTACCTTACCCGTGATTGTTTTCTCCATTTCGCCATTTTGTGAGTCTTGCCTTAACTCCATCCTTTCCTATGCTCTTTGTTATTATCACCTTTACCCTTAACACTTCTATATCTTGCATTGATGTTCATCTTATACCTAACCTTCAAGGTCTCCCCTCTCCCATCTCAATCTGAGAGTTGTATGTTTTACCTATTTTTCTTTTGAGGCGTATCATATTCTTTGTCCCTTGCGAGTTTTTAACTCCATCCTTTGCCCACTTTTGTTTGCTATTACCTTTACCTTTCTCATCCCTCGATCTTACCTTGGTGATTACGTTATGTCTATTGTCTAAAATCTCCAATTTCATATTCCAATTTGAGAGTGGTGTTTTACTTACCTCACCCTTGGCTATATCCTCTTCTTTATCGCGTGTAAGCTTGGACGTGACTCCATTCTTGGTTGTAATCATACCGCTGGCTCTTCAATGCTTTCATCTTTTCTCTCATACCCTTGTCTGTTATCGCCTTTGACCCTTGGAAGATTGACGTCTTCTACCTAAACGCATACCTTGAACTTATCCTTTAAAACCCTCCCCTTTCTTTCAACCCAGTTTGAGAGTTGCGAGGTACCTACCTCTCCCTTGATTTCTTTTCACTTCTTGTCGCCTTACAAGTTTAGTGTTAATTCTATCCTTTGCGGTGTTTTTATTTGCTATCACCCTCACCTTGTCGTCCGTCGATCTTGCCTTGATACTCATCTTTATTCCTACTCTTTAAAAATCCCCTCTCTTTCACCTCAATTTGAGAGTGAGAATTTACCCATTTGGCCCTGGACGCACCCTCTCCTTTTTCATTTGCAGGTCCTGTCTTAACTCCATTCTTTATGGTATTTCTATCCTTTGTTCTTATGCTCATTTACCTTCCCTCTTACATTCTTGTCTGTTATCACCTTTAACCCTTGTAATATCTATACGATTACCTTCACGCTTACCTTGAGCCTACCCTTTAAAGCGTTCTCTTTTCCGTCCCTGTTTGAGGATAATGCCTCACCTACTTCACCATTGATTGCTTCCCCTTCTTCGACGCCTTGCAAGCTTTGCCTAAAATACATCATTTGTTGTGTGTTTGTCCGTCATCATCTTAACTCTTGTCATCCCTCGATCTTTACCTTGATGCTTATCTTATGCCTATCTTTTGAAGTACCATTTTCCCATCTCAATTTGAGAATGGTGTTTTACCTACCCTACCCTTGGTTGCATTTTCTCCCTTGTAGATCACAGTCCTTGCTTTGACTCCATCCCTTATTGTACTCGTGTCCCTATCCTACACGTTTGGTTCTTCTCCTTGTCCTTCAACAACCTTAGAGAGCAGTTTTTCCCTTTTAAGAAGGACCACCATTTAATTAAAAGGAACATATAGCAACGAGATGTTTGTTGTTGTATGCTTGTGCTGTTTGTCTCTGTGTGATGACTGATTTGCTTCTTTGTGATGAGTGTTGATGTGTTGTGGCCCTTGGTTCGCAATGACATCAGTTCACTAGATGAGTGCCATATAGTTGGGTAGTTGGGTTCTCTTTTCCTGCTCTCTCCCTTTAATCTGTCTATGCTTACCTCTTTTCTCTCCCTACCCTTTTCCTCTTGTACTTGCCCAGTTGGCAGAGTTCGAGTCGAATCAAAGAATCTATGTGCCAACCTTGTTTTCTTGCTATTCTTCCCTTGAAACACAATACCATCAACCTATTCATGTCAAAATACAACACCATCCTTGTTTCACGCTAGCTGTCACTTCCTTTCTATTATAAATGTCTAAATGTCCTTGTTTCATATCTGCCCTTTGTATATATCATGAACCTTGTGAAATCTTGTCTCACTCTGCCTTTTTCCCCTACCTAGATGATGAATCCCAATGAAGATAAAGTGGATGAGGCCAACGGCAGGATTCCAACCCCGACAGTGGTGAAAAGGAAGGATGAGTCACATAGATATCTGCTGAATGGAATGAAGAACAACAAGAGGACCAGAAAAATGTTTGGGTACAAGATTAAATTGCCTCAATCGCAAGCAGAAGTGCTAGAGCTCGTGAATACCCAAACAGGAGAATCAAATCAAGCTCAGCTGTTCAACATGCATGCAACCGATCAACCATCATCTGCCGACAATCAAGCAAAGCTGACTCGTAGAGAGGTCAAAATAAGAGGTGCTTATTTCTACTGCAAGGAAGAAGGGCACTTCATTTGCCAATGCCCCAAGAAGCGTCTAGACCGGCTCGCGAAGAAGGCCTTCAAGCAGAACTCAACCAATGATAATCCAGAAGAAATTGTCTTTACTCGATCAAAGTAAAAATTAATTCAAACAAGCGACGAGAGTGGCAGGTTGCTAGACATTTGCGTCGAGCCGAGAGAGTGATGAGTCTCTTGTTAGTGGGTAGATCTATTTGTAAGATCTTGTGAACAATCGATGAACCAACCTTGTTTTCCTTGCTAGCTTCTTCTTGAATCTCGGGGCGAGATTCCTGTTAAGGGGGTTAGATTTGTAACACCCTGAATTTAGGGGTATAAAATTTCTTTTCTAATATTCACCAAATTCAGGTGTTACCCTCTTCTTTACCTGCTTTTCTTCTCTTTTTCTAAATGATGGAGAGTTATTTTATTATATATATATATATGAGTTTTTGGCGTAGTAAAATAAAATCCTAGAGAAACTTTGATTGTTGCATTCATGTCGTTGCATAGTGTTTATGAATGCAAAAGTTTTTCAAACTGTATTGAATTATCTTGACCATGTTTTTGGAATTTTTCGGGAACCTTTGAAACGTTTCTTCAAGTACTAAAATATGAATTTTAGATTTTCTAATAATAATTAAACACCTAAAATATAGTATTTGCGAAAACTACAAAATCTTGGAAACTCGATTATATATATGTGTGTTCCTCTCGTCGAACTCGTCCTATGTTTTGTGTCATTTTCGCGAGGTCGTCAAACCGCATTTCCTCCTCATGAACGTTGTGCTGCTCGCACACCTGTTACCTCTTTATTTCATCTACCATCGCCTGCCTCTGCCTAACTCAGTCTCCATCGTTTACTGTATCGTGCAACTCGTCGCGCAACCGTTGCTTTGGCTCGGCTAGGACGCAACCTGCGAGAAATTTTACAACCGCCTTCCACATCCTCTCTTTTCTATAAATACTGCTCTAGCCGTCGCAAAACATCCTGTCTTTCCCCAGATCCAGATCACAGGCGCCAATGGACGGCCTGGCACGGCTCGCAGCGCGCGGCCAGCGGCTCGCAGCGCGCGGCCAGCGGCTCACTCCCCTGGTCGAGCCCCATGGCCGATCCCCTCTCCTTCCTTCTCCCCCATGCCGTTCCATGCTCTTTTTCCTGAGGTTGAAGACGGCAGGAGAAACCGCTCCCTGTTTGTGCGGTTCGTGCGTCAAGGAGGAAGAAAAAGCTGACCACACCCACATTTAATCCTATCCGTCAAGATCTTTTGTGATTGTGCTCCTTGTGACCCTTTGTGTGGTAAGTGGTCGGCCATTAGGACTACGTCACGTCATCGTTAATCTGCTATTAATAAATATATATTGACTTTCGCGTTAAATATTTGTTCCATTTTGTTTCGGCTGCATTAAATTAGTAAGGATGCCGGGCACACGTTAAGAAATATCATTATGTCACGACACATATTTTATGCATTTAATTAATTGCTAATTTGTCCATTTGTTTTTAAAATATAGTCAAAACCAATCTATAGTTTTAAGTCACACTTTTATAAAATTACGATAACATGAGTAATACCAAATTAAATATCTTGATTCCATACCTGCATAGTGTAATAGTGATGTGTGTTTAGCAGATCGCGTATATTATGCTGTTTATAGTCTACAAATTGTCGATTATTCAATGGGTTATGCGTCATAAATCCATTTTGATTCATTTCAGTCGCGTCATCTTCGTATCAACATCAATTTAGTGCTAGTAATATTACTTGGTCGCGACGCGTGTATATAACTAATTAGTTTGTTTGTCGCGGCACTGGATGTTAGTTAGTTATTCTTGCGTGTCACGCGTGCCGATTTCGCGCGTGTCGCGCATGCCGTTTTCGAGCGCGCGCGCCATTCACGTGTGTCGTTTGCGTTTGTGCATGATAATAAATTGTTTTCGCTTATAAACACTCATGCTAATACGTTAATTCGCCAGGTCGCATATTTTAGATAGTTAATTTAAGTTTTCTCGACTAATAATTATTAGATTGATATTCTAATTAGAGTAAATGTGTAGTGTTCAACTTGCGCTTTTATGATAAACATTAACATGGCTAATATTAACCGAACTACTTATTTAATAATTGTTTAGCATAAACGCGTCACCTATTTAGTCTTTCTCGCCTGTCGCGCGAGTTGTTCCGCACGTGGTGTCATGCTGGTTCGTGTGTCGTTCGCGCTGACCGCGCGCACTATTTTCGTGCATCGTCAGCGTGCCATATCGCGCGTGTCCGCGCGTTGTTCCGCACGCTGTCGTGCTGTTTCGCGTGTAATGTACTCGTTGTCGTGCTGTTCGCGTACGTAGATCGCGCGCTGTCGCGTGCGTTGTTTCACGTGTCGTCTGCACGCTGTTCCGAAGTGTCGTGTGTCGTCGCGCGTCATTCGTGTGTTTCGCGCGCACCGCTTTTGCGTGTCACGCGCATGGCCGCGCATACCACGTGCTGTCTGTGCGTGATATTAAACGGCTCGCTTATAATCACTCATGCCAGTTGATTAACTATCCATTCAGTCGTCCACTATTAAAATATTAAGATTGGTCGAAACTAAGTAGTAGTTTTAGTTTACATTTGATATCGGTGAATTAAGATTGTTATGTCGAATTGAATGTTCTAATTAATACCTATTTAGCGTAAACACGATAGCCTCTCGACCGTAGCCCCGACTATCGCGCTTCCTTTCCTCGCGTGACCATAGTAGCGCGCTCTATTTCATTTTGCATGTTTTATTATGTTTTTATTTGAATGATGTAATGTTCTTATGCATATATATATATATATATATATATATATATATATATATATATATATATATATATATATGTTTGTTTGTTTGTTTGTGCCTGTTTGTATTCGTTGTGCGTCACGAATAGATTGTGATCCGGTTCCAAGCTTCAAGGGATCAAAGATCAAGCGTAGGCGACCAAGTGATCTAGCTCTTCGAGTTCTACAAAGTTGAAGACCCTGAGCATCTGTTTGGTGAAGGCAAGTGTCCTCTGACCCATTATGTCCCATTCACTTATAATTCACTATCCCGCATTACTTAATTGAAACTTAAGGATTGATTAGCTTTGTATTTACCTTGTCCTTGATTAACTTTTGGGTTATTATGGTTAGCTTCATGCTATTGCTTTACTTTAATCAATGAACATGATGTGATTACTTATGATACGATGATGTTATCCTGATGGTGGTCCTGTGACACTTTAGGGGACTCAGGCTGTTTCCTGAGTGCCTCTCCGTAAGGACCTGTTCGGGGAGCGACACCCCGGGAAAACAGTGCAACCATGAGGGTGGTATGGGATGCCCTTGGCCAAGTATTTAGGGAAGTCTTATGTTGGGTGCTGTTTTTGGTCATTGGGAAACGGAGGCATCTGTTATGGCTCCTATATTCTCGCTCAGGGATCTGGGTACGGGCATCGTCCCATGGCTTTTTCTTGAGGGCAGAGGTATAGGTTTTGGGACGTCAGATGGACTTTATGCAATGGTCATTTCCAACATTCGCATAGTGAGGACCCTAGAGAAAAGCCACGTAGTGAGACCCTGCTAGTTCACCTTGGAAGTGATCAATGGGGAGTCGCGATCCTCGGGCAGAAAGGGAATCACGGCTCATGGGTAAAGTGTGCAACCTCTGCAGAGTGTTATGAAACTGATATATCAGCCGTGCTCACGGTTATGAGCGGCCTTGGGATCCTCTTTGATTAGAGATACAGATGATCTGAGATTCAGTGGCTCTATTGATGGTTTTGGTTCGATGATGATAATGATGTTCCTCGATGAGGAAATGATTCACGGGTTGGTTATTGCTAAAACTTGGCTTCCATTAATAATAAATATCTGACCAACTAAAAGCAACTGCTTGAGCTTAACCCCACATAAAGCTAGTCCACCTCAGCCAAACGGGACATTTGCTGAGTACGTTGATGTGTACTCACCCTTGCTTTCACAAAACACCAGGTTGCCTTTGGTGCAATCTATGCTCAGGTAAAGAAGAAGGCGTCGAGGCGGATCTCCGGGAGTTTCAGGACTTCGGCGAGTTCGAGGATTAGGCTAGCGACCTCCCCCAGTCAGTTGCCTGTGGTGGGTTGTTTACGTTGGCTACGTTTCGATTCTGTGTACTTTGATTTATATGATGTAAATGACTCTAGTCTTTAAAATTATTACTTACTCTTTATTGTAATTCGAAGCATTGTGCTATGATGAGTCATTTATGTAATCGCTGTGTACGTGAATTTCTGATCCTGGCACGTACATGGTTCGCATTCGGTTTACCTTCAAAACCGGGTGTGACAAGAGTCTTTGGTAGCAAATGCTTTATTCTTGTTAAAAGAGGTAGAAAATCTAAATTTGCTCCTAAGACTGTAGAAGGCTTTTTACTAGGATATGATTCAAACACGAGGGCATATAGAGTCTTTAACAAGTCCTCTGGACAAGTTGAAGTTTCTTGTGACGTTGTGTTTGATGAGACTAACGGCTCTCAAGTAGAGCAAGTTGATCTTGATGAGATAGGTAATGAAGAGGCTCTGTGTGTCGCGCTAAGGAACATGTCCATTGGGGATGTGTGTCCTAAGGAATCCGAAGAGCCTTCAATTGCACAAGATCAACCATCCTCCTCCACGCAAGCATCTCCACCAACTCAGAATGAGGATGATGCTCAAGTTGATGAAGGAGAAGATCAAAGAGATGAGCCACCTCAAGATGACGGCAATGATCAAGGGGGAGATGCAAATGATCAAGACAAGGAGGATGAAGAACCAAGGTCGCCACACCCAAGAGTCCACCAAGCAATACAACGAGATCACCCCGTCGACACCATCCTCGGCGACATCCATAAGGGGGTAACCACTAGATCTCGTGTTGCACATTTTTGTGAGCATTACTCGTTTGTTTCCTCTATTGAGCCACATAGGGTAGAGGAAGCACTACAAAATTTGGATTGGGTGGTGGTGATGCAAGAGGAGCTCAACAACTTCACTACGAACGAGGTATGGCATTTGGTTTTACGTCCTAACCAAAAGGTTGTAGGAACCAAGTGGGTTTTCCGCAACAAGCAAGATGAGCATGGTGTGGTGACAAGGAACAAAGCCCGACTTGTGGCCAAAGGATATTCACAAGTCGAAGGTTTGGATTTCGGTGAAACCTATGCACCCGTAGCTAGGCTTGAGTCAATTCGAATATTACTTAGCTATGCTACTTACCATGGCTTTAAGCTTTACCAAATGGACGTGAAAAGTGCCTTCCTCAATGGACCAATCAAGGAAGAGGTCTATGTTGAGCAACCTCCCAACTTTGAAGATAGTGAGTACCCTAACCATGTGTATAAACTCTCTAAGGCGCTTTATGGGCTCAAGCAAGCCCCAAGAGCATGGTATGAATGCCTAAGAGATTTCCTTATCACTAATGGCTTCAAAGTCGGAAAAGTTGATCCTACTTTATTTACTAAAATTCTTGACAATGATTTGTTTGTATGCCAAATTTATGTTGATGATATCATATTTGGGTCTACTAACGAATCTACATGTGAGGAATTTAGTAGGATCATGACAAAGAAATTCGAGATGTCGATGATGGGGGAGTTGAAGTATTTCTTGGGATTTCAAGTGAAGCAACTCCAAGAGGGCACCTTCATTAGCCAAACGAAGTATATTCAAGACATTCTAAACAAGTTTGGAATGAAGGATGCCAAGCCCATCAAGACACCCATGGGAACCAATGGGCATCTCGACCTCGACACGGAAGGTAAATCCGTCGATCAAAAGGTATACCGGTCGATGATAGGCTCTCTACTTTATTTATGTGCATCTCGACCGGACATAATGCTTTCCGTATGCATGTGTGCAAGATTCCAAGCCGACCCTAAGGAAGCTCACCTTACGGCCGTAAAATGAATCTTGAGATATTTAGTTCATACTCCTAAGTTCGGACTTTGGTACCCTCGGGGATCCACATTTGATTTAATTGGTTATTCGGATGCCGATTGGGCGGGGTGTAAAATTAATAGAAAGAGCACATCGGGGACTTGCCAGTTCTTGGGAAGATCCTTGGTGTCTTGGGCTTCAAAGAAGCAAAATTCCGTCTTTCTACCGCCGAAGCCGAGTATATTGCCGCAGGTCATTGTTGCGCGCAACTACTTTGGATGAGGCAAACCCTTAGGGACTATAGTTACAAATTAACCAAAGTTCCTCTTCTATGTGATAATGAGAGTGCAATCCGCATGGCGAATAATCCCGTTGAGCATAGCCGCACTAAACACATAGCCATTCGGTATCATTTTCTAAGGGATCACCAGCAAAAGGGAGATATCGAGATTGCATATATTAACACTAAAGATCAATTAGCCGATATCTTTACCAAGCCACTAGACGAACAAACCTTTAACAAACTTAGGCATGAGCTAAATATTCTTGATTCTAGGAATTTCTTTTGATATTTTGCACACATAACTCATAAATATACCTTTGATCATGTCTCTTCTATATGCTATGACTAATGTATTTTCAAGTGGATTTCAAACCAAGTCATAGGTATATTGAAAGGGAATTGGAGTCTTCGGCGAAGACAAAGGCTTCCACTCCGTAACTCATCCTTCGCCGTCGCTCCGGTCAACTCTCCAACTTTGGTATAATCTTCACTCACATTTTGTTTGCCAAAGGGGGAGAAAGTAGTTGAAAGGGCTTATATTTCACTCAAAGTATCCGTTTTTGGCGATTCATGCCAAAGGGGGAGAAAGTATTAGCCCAAAGCAAAAGGACCGCACCACCACCTAATTTTAAACTATGATTTTCAAATTGGTATCTCATTGTGTTCAAAAGGGGGAGAAAGTAGTATTTTCAAAAATTGATATCTTAAAACCCTCTTGAACACTAAGAGGAGGAATTTATTGAGGGGGAGTTTTGTTTAAGTCAAAGGAAAAGCATTTGAGACAGGGGGAGAAAATTTCAAATCTTGAAAATGCTTCTCGAAATCTTATTCATTTACCTTTGACTATTTGCAAAAGGACTTTGAAAAGGATTCACAAAAGATTTTGCAAAAACAAAACATGTGGTGCAAACGTGGTCCAAAATGTTAAAATTTGGAAAAAAACAATCCATGCATATCCCATGAGAATTTCTATTGGCTCAATTCTAAGTAACCTTTGCACTTACAATACTTGCTTTGGTTTGTGTTGGCATCAATCACCAAAAAGGGGGAGATTGAAAGGGAATTAGGCTTACACCTATTTCCTAAATGATTTTGGTGGTTGAATTGCTCAACACAAATAATTGGACTAACTAGTTTGCTCTAGTCTATAAAGTTCTACAGGTGCCAAAGGTTCACAATAAGTCAATAAAAAGACCAAGAAAAGGGTTCAAACAAAAAGGAGCAAGGGACAACCGAAGGCACCCTGGTCTGGCGCACCGGACTGTCCGGTGCACCACCTGACAGTGTCCGGTGCACCAGAGGACTCCAAGCTAAACTTCTTACCTTCGGGAATTCTCTGAGGCGCTACGCTATAATTCACCGGACTGTCCGGTGCACCACCGGACAGTGTCCGATGCCCCAAGGAAGAGCAACTGTGAACTCGCCAGCTTCGGGAATCCGCTCCGCTATAATTTACCGGACTGTCCGGTGAGTCACCGGACAGTGTCCGGTGCACACCGGACTGTCCGGTGTGACAGCGGAGCAACGGCTACTTCACGCGCAACGGTCGACTGCAACGCATTAAATGCGCGCCTGCGCGCGCAGAGGAGTAGGGCACGCGCGGGTGGCACACCGGACAGCCTACAGGGCCTGTCCGGTGCACCACCGGATAGCCAGGCGGGCCCACAAGACAAAGCTCCAACGGTCGAACCCCAACGGTCTGCTGACGTGGCTGGCGCACCGGACTGTCCGGTGCGCCATGCGACTGCAGCCTTCCAACGGCCACTTTGTGGTGGTTGGGGCTATAAATACCCCAACCACCCCACATTCATTTGCATCCAAGTTTCTACACTTCTACACCTTACAAGAGCTATAGCATTCAATACTAGACACACCAAATAGATCAAATCCTCTCCCAATTCCACACAAGGCTTTAGTGACTAGTGAGAGAGATTTGTTGTGTTCTTTTGAGCTCTTGCGCTTGGATTGCTTCCTTTTTTCTCATTCTTTCTTGCGATCATCTCAATTGTAATCAAGGCAAGAGACACCAATTGTGTGGTGGTCCTTGCGGGAAGTTTGGTTCCCAAATTCATTGAGAAGAGAAGCTCACTCGGTCCAAGGGACCGTTTGAGAGAGGGAAAGGGTTGAAAGAGACCCGGTCTTTGTGACCACCTCAACGGGGAGTAGGTTTGTGAGAACCGAACCTCGATAAAACAAATCCGTGTGTCACACTCTTTATTCGCTTGCGATTTGTTTTACACCCTCTCTCTCGGACTCATTTATATTTCTAACGCTAACCCGACTTGTAGTTGTGATTAAGTTGTTAAATTTCAGATTCGCCCTATTCACCCCCCCCCCTCTAGGCGACTTTCATTTGGAGCCTTTGATCATGAGTTCAAAGCTCACAAACTTTCCTATCACTTCCTCGGGAGACATTAGTTTATATCTTGGATCACCACAAATTAATTGAACTTGAGTAGGATTAAGAAAAACGAGTGATCTAAGAATAACCTTGACCATCTCATGGTCATCCCATTTAGTGCTCCCGAGGTTGCGCACTTGGTTCACCAAGGTCTTGAGCCGATTGTACATGGCTTGTGGCTCCTCTCCTTGGTTGAGCATAAATCGACCGAGCTCCCCCTCGATCGTTTCCATCTTGGTGATCTTGGTCACCTCGTCTCCTTCGTGCGTGGTCTTTAGTACGTCCCAAATCTCTTTGGCACTTTTCAACCCTTGCACCTTATTATACTCCTCTTGACTTAGAGAGGTGAGGAGTATAGTAGTTGCTTGGGAATTGAAGTGTTGGATTTGGGCGACTTCGTCCGCATCATAATCTTCATCCCCCACGGATGGTACCTGTGCTCCAAATTCAACAATGTCTCATATGCTTGTGTGGAGTGAGGTTAGGTGATATTTCATCATTTCACTCCACCTAGAATAATCTTCACCATTAAAAGCCGGTGGTTTGCCTAATGGAACGGAAAGTAATGGAGTATGTTTGGAAATGCGAGGGTAGCGTAAGGGAATCTTACTAAACTTCTTGCGCTCATGGCGCTTAGAAGTGACGGACGGCGCATCAGAGCCGGAGGTGGAAGGCGACGAAGAATCGGTCTCGTAGTAGACCACCTTCTTCATTTTCTTCTTGTCACCACTCCGGTGTGACTTGACGCGGGGAGGTGATTCCTCCCTTTTGTTGCCGGACTCTCCCGATGGAGCTTTCCTGTGGCTTGTGGCGGGCTTCTCGCCGGTCACCATCTCCTTATTGGCGTGAGCTCCCGACATCACTTCGAGCGGTTAGGCTCTAATGAAGCATCAGGCTCTGATACCAATTGAAAGTCACCTAGAGGGGGGGTGAATAGGCAAATCTGAAATTTATAAAGTTTAAGCACAACTACAAGCCGGGGTTAGCGTTAGAAATATAATTGAGTCCGAAAGAGAGGACGAAAACAAATCACAAGCAAATGAAAGCGCATGACACGGTAATTTGTTTAACCGAGGTTCGGTTCTTGCAAACCTACTCCCCGTTGAGGTGGTCACAAAGACCGGGTCTCTTTCAACCCTTTCCCTCTCTCAAACGGTCACCTAGACCGAGTGAGCTTTTCTCTTTAATCAAACGGGACACTTAGTCCACTACAAGGACCACCACAACTTGGTGTCTCTTGCTTTGATTACAAGTGAGTTGAGAACAAGAATGGAGGAAGAAGAAAAGCGATCCAAGCACAAGAGCTCAAAAGAACACGGCAAAACTCTCTCTTCTAGTCACTAATTGCTTTGAGTGGAATTGGGACTTGGAGAGATTTTGATTCACTCTATTTATGTCTTGTATTGAATGCACTAGCTCTTGTATTGATTGTGTTGGCTGAAAACTTGGATGCCTTAAAGTATTGGTGGTTGGGGTATTTATAGCCCCAACCACCAAAGTGGTCGTTGGGGAAGGCTGCAGTCGAAGGGCGCACCGGACAGTCTGGTGCGCCAGCCATGTCACCCAACTGTTAGGGTTCGACCGTTGGAGCTTCTGACAACTGGGCCACCGGACAGTCCGGTGGTGCACCGGACATTCACTATTCACTGTCCGGTGCGCCTTCTAGCGCCTGCTCTGACTCTGTGCGCGCTGTCCGCGCACTGTTCACTTTTGCAGACGACCGTTGGCGCTGATAGCCGTTGCTCCGCTGGCACACCGGACAGTCCGGTGCGCCAGACCAGGGCAGCCTTCAGTTGTCTTTTGCTCTTTTTATTTGAACCCTTTCTTGGACTTTTTGTTGGTTTGCGTTGAACCTTTGGCACCTGTAGAACTCATAATCTAGAGCAAACTAGTTAGTCCAATAATTTGTGTTGGGCAATTCAACCACCAAAATCATTTAGGAAAAGGTGTGAGCCTATTTCCATTTCAATAATGCATAGTAAAACCTTCGTTGTTGTGTCATTTGAGTTTATCTTCCTCCAAAATTGTGGTTGCCTCTTAGTGTTGGTGGATGGCGAAAACCACCCTAAAGATTCTACATATGACCACAGGGGGGTTAAACTGACCTTGAGGTTGAATGTGTTTGTCTTCGGCTTGATATGGGTTCTGAATACTTGTAACATTCCTTGCGTCCCTTTCGAAGCTCATGGATACTTTGGTGTACTTGTGGGCTTTCTACTGTCGCTGCCAATAATCATTATCTACCTTGATATAATCATCCATATTAGGAAGCAACTTTTCAAGAGTGTGAGGTGGATTTTTAGCAAAGTATTACGATGCTAGCCTTGCCTAAAGCCCCTTGATCATGGCTTCAATAACAATGTCATTTCAGATACCATGTTCCTAGGCACAAATCTCTTCAGGCTCTTGAGTGCACTCAAACACACTTGAGCAGTTATTGGCTTGGTCTGAAAACCTTGAAAACTTTGTGAGCAATAAATCCATAAGTTTCTGTCAAGTAGTGATTGATCCTGGCCGAAGAGAGGAGTATCAAGTCTACACAACGCTTCTTGTTGCCATGACGAAAGAGTTCTGCTAACATTGTTGTATTCCCCCTAAGGAACCATTGGTTGCTTCCTAGCTCATCAAGAATTGCTTGGGGTCAAATTGACCATTATATGTGGGGAGTTGTGGAGGCATGCAACTAGCCATGGTGTTGTTTGCATATCAGCTGACAATAGGAACATGCTATCACGGACGAATGTGACATTATTTTTCTCTTCTGGACGAAGGTCTCTTGTGTCATAATAGCTTTGATGCTACACTTGCCCTTATTCTCTTCTCAAACAATACAACTCTTCTGATGCTTCATCAATTTGTCGCCGAAGAATGGAAACTCAAAGCATCTTTTGTTTTGTATCTCAACTTACCTCTGGATTGCCTTGAGATTCTCGATTTCTTCGTCAACATCATCTTGTAGACGTGGCTGCATTGGAGATTTTATTTTCTTCTGTCTTTGGTTCATGACTTAGGGTGGATGAACAGCTTCGAGATGCTCTTGACCTTCTTGGCTGAGAGTGGGCGACATTGCTAGCCCCAATTCTCTTCGGAGGCATAGTGGTTTGTGAATTCACCGGAGGTGGATGCCAAATGTTGGTCACCTGCTAAAGTCCTTCTGAGGATCCGCAACAGGGCAACACAATGTGATGAATCCTTCTCCCCTTATCCCCAAGGTTTCAAAGATTAGGGAAGAAGGGAAAGGATAACAAAGAGAACAACATGCAAGAATCATTAGAATGATAATGCGACAATGACCCATCAACTATTGACTTCTTTTTTATTATTCCCTTTTGAGTATGAGTACCTAGATAGTAAATTACAACATGATAAATACAAATATTTTCGAAGGTCTCTTAGGACGCTCGAAGGGGGTGGTTTGAGATCGTGCTTCGTAGGCAGAGCTCTTTGAAGGTAGAGCGGATCTACAGGTGCGGGTAATTATCGATCCCTATAACAGGTATTGTTCATGTATTTATAGGAGCACGTCGATGTGTAGCTTCGTACAAAATTACATAAATATCCTAGTTTCTACATACAAGATATATACAATCGCTAGAGTATATCTTTGTCTCTTCACAGACAAAACATGGCATGTATGTCTTCTCCTATCCCCTTCGTCCCTTCGTCTTTTTACGGGTCCGAAGGTGATGCTCCTTCGGCGATATGACTTCATCCCACCCTAAACATTGTTTCATCACTTGAAACAAGTGTTCGAAGTCCTCATAAAATGCTTTGTGAGACAAACTTAAAGTAGGTTTCATTATTTGAGGACCTCGTCAAACCTTTCTTCCCATCAAAAAATAACACTTCTACTATAAGCTTAAGCTCAAACAAAAAATAATGTATGATAATATATGCTAACATATATACAAGTATAATGAAGTATTATAGTATTACATTGTACATCCATGCTCCATACTCTACTATACATACATCCATAATCCAGTATTTGACTATCCAAAGTTCCAAACATCTAATAAAGACGAAGATTGAGAGTCAAAATAATATTAATTCAAAATTTATAAGGTCTAAAGTATAAGACATGAAATATTATAAAATTAATATAAGTTTAAGACCAACAACTTTGACGCTTTAGTCTCACAAGCCAACATGTGATCTAGCTCTTTAACTATACAAGTATTGAAATACTAATTTAGCTCGTTAAAAAATATAAACAAGTCCAAGAAAACCATTAACGAATAAGTCAAAACAACCTATCGGTTTTAAATCCAATCATCATAGGCATGATTATAAAATCTTAGCTGTAAGGATATCTTCAGCAGCTCTATCACATTCCTTATCGCACCTCTATTTTAAACTTCACTCTACAAATAGTGTTATCTACTGTACAAAATATTGTTCTGCGTGATATGTTGAACATAGCCTAAGTCTTCACAAGGTACAATAAGTTAGGATACAAAATATTATTTGTAAGCCTTTGTCGTACATATAAGAGTTGGTTGTTGGTAGTCAAATGCGTTGCACAAGTCAATTGGAAATGATCTAGGATACATTCAACAATTACAATGAGTTGTTTGGTTCGGCTTTTTTCTGATGAGTTTTTTTTTTTTTGAGAAGTTGGCTGTAGAGAAAAACTGACTGTGGAGAAAAACTAGATGGTAAGAATCTAATGACTTTTTTTGCTTTTTAACCCTTTTTGCAAAAGATTTTCACAACTACGCCCTTTTCGGTTTGAATTTAGGAAATGGACCATTATTTTCTGAATTCAAACTGAAAAGGATGTAGTTGTGAAAAATCTTTTGCAAAAAGGGTCGAAAAGTAAAAAAAAGTCAAAAGGTCAAAAAGAGTGTTTGGCAACGTGGTTGTGGAGAGAATATGCTGATTAGAATCTATGTATTTGACTGGCCGGGTTATCAGATATCTAGAGAAAAAAATAAAAACAAAACACTATATCAAACATCCATAAATACAACGAATAGAACTATATTTACCGTAGCATAGAATAGTACTTTATTTGTAACATGAACATAATACTGATTAAGTACGATAGCAGGACTAAATATACCAACAAACTTGAATATGTTGGGTTTGTTTAGGAGAGCTCCCCTTCATGATACTCTAGCTCCAAAAGCTAATTCTCTAATAAAGTGATTTCGAGTGATTCTCTAGCATAAGTAAATCTATTTGACGAAAATCATTTAGCAAGTAGTATGTAAAGTGATTTTTTAGGGATTAAAGAATAGGGAGCAGGTTGGAACGGAAAGCAGGTTTTTTAGCTTCCACCTAATACAAAACAAAGAATAGATTCACTCTGCTCTCTTCGTAGAGCAGTTCATTTTTTGTCATTTAGCTTCGTGGGAGTGATTCTCACTAAGAGCCGTGAGAGCTCTACCAAATACCCCTTAAATAATGCAATCCATGAATACAGCAAATTATTATTATTATCCCATGCAAGCACGGAGTATTGCATTCAAAACAGCAACGCATCGGTGATGGCAGATCAGTCGCGGCCTCACGGGTCTCGTTTTCTGGTGCTGCGGAGAGAAGTCGCCCAGCTTCCCAGGCAACAGCTGCGTAGGTGCTTCTCGTGGACCGCTGCCGCCAGCTTCGTGGGGAAGCGCTTGAAGAAGCCGGGTGAGAAGTTGACTGTTTGGTTCGGCTTCTAGCTTCTGGCCGCCACAATCTCCAAAGAAGCTGATCCAAACACAGCTGTCTCGTCGAATAAGTGCAAACATCAAAAGACCTAATTGACTGGGTGATCTGTTTTTACACCACCACCACCCGCCGGTCAACAGCAAACAGATTGCATGGGGTTTAAAGAGCATCGTAAAAACAAGAAATCAACATAATCAAACAAACAAAACATGACGATCTGACTATTACTCGTAAACACAGGAATGGCAATATGAAACCTCCACAGCTGGGGCCCTAGGCTCAAGAAATTCTCTGCTGCATTGCATGTCTGCACCTCCAGGTAGGCCAGTACAAGCTCCGGCAAGCAACAAGACCACTATCTCCTACCAGCAAGCAGCTACAATGCGCAGTGCCGCATTGCAATTGCACCACACAACCTGCAGAGTATCAATACCAAACAGAGACAAAAAAAAAAGAAATTGTTATCATTAACAGTTCAATCTGCACAGCGGATGCAACTGAGCCATCCTTCTTACTGTTCAACTTTCATATTCAGCAAAGCCAACGGAATCATTTACATCCTTTACCTCGTTGACTTCTTAACAAATGAATTATATCTGAGATGACTGCCTCCCACTTAACAAATTGGGCAAACAGCCACCCCTGTTCTAGCACCAATTTTGCTGTACATGCTAAAGGGATGCAATATAAAATAAAAAACAAAAGAAACAATCTCCACCTTTCACCATTCTGATTAAAATGACATGCTATGAAATTTACAGCTGCTTTCACTACCACATGCATCAACAAGACCATCTTCAGCCAATCCAAGGCAAACCTAAGGACAAGCTCTTCTTTTCTCAACCCACAGAAAGGTGGTTCCAAAAAAGAAGGTAACTGGAGTATTTACATCATGCAGGAACACCTTCAAACTGATAGCTGGTACCAAGGAGCTGTTACTTCAGTCGAAAATCACGTCTAAATGCTGTCAGGTTTTGAGTGAATCTGTCACGATTCTTAGGTTCCAAGTTCCTATTGACATCCGTCATCAGCTTATCGAAGCACTGTGAAAGGCGTTGTTGCTGGTCCACAGTCTAAATAAAAGATGCATTAGATCTCTTTAAAATAATCACCCATTTTGTAAAGCTAGTTGGGGCATCCAAAAGAAATAGGTCCAACAAATCTCAGCCTTCATTATAATTATATTGGCATTCTTAAGGTAACACGATTCAAAACCGTTAAGATTGCTAAATGCTAATGGAGGGGGAAAAAGCCCACTTAATATGTTCTTTCATATAAAGCCTACATTCCGAAGGTGATATACAATATTATGACACTAGCCCAATTTGTACCATAGGAGCAAAACAAAAGAACCAAGCAAATTATGATGTCCCGACCAAAAAAAAAATTGTAAGGCTCTAATGTAATATGGAACTTCAAGCAGGACTGCTCTAACCTGTGATGCTAATATGTGCGCTCTGAGTTCACTGAACATCTGTACAAAAAGCAAAACCAAATCAAAATAATAAACAAGCTTAAAACCATAAAGTAGAAAAATCAGTGTTATTAACTTATTATATTAAAATAAAAAATAAATGAAGGCACCTGTTCACTGGTCATTATCAGGCTCAGTATTGGTCGACTCAGACTCCACTGATTACCAGCATCCTCAAAGAGCATGATCTCAAAAAGAGTCTTCAGTATCTAGAGAAAAAAAGATTGTCCCAAGCAAGTTCAGTATCAATCACAAATAAAATACTACTATCTTATGTTACTTTGAAACATTTCATAATATGGTAAACAGAATCCAACAAAACCTGAGGAAACAAATTGGGACACTCTCCAATATGTCGTGCGAGATTTACTGAAGCTGGTGATGGAGGTGAGTCACCAGATGTAATGTTATTAAAGTAAAAGGCTGCCAGGTTGTCGATGGCAGAAGCGCACTGCCGATAAACATGATATAAATCAGCCCAAATAATATAAAAGCCAATACAGTTTCAGCCTAACTACTTCACTAAACAAATATCATATAATATAGCTTCATCATTCAAGATGGAATATTTGAGACAAACCTGTGATGATATCCCTGCATCTAGACCTTTTAAGCCAGATTCGAGTGAGCTGACAATATGTATGAATGTGTTTGTGTCCAAATTGAGAACAAACTTGATATGGTTGTTGAACAGAACTTCCATATACCCAAAGTACGCTTTCGACAGCTGAAAAACAATAACTCATTCTCACTAAGGTCAACAGCTGAAAAACAATAACTTTTCACTGATGTTACAGAAGTACAGATGAAACCAAAAAACAAGTGTTTTAAGTGAACAGAAGTGTGGGTTGACATAAGCTCTGGCTCATATTTTTCAGATTGCAGGTTACTATTTGACCAAGATTCTAGGAGAACAAGACTTGGACCAAGCAAAAACTATCCTGCATAGAGGTATCAGCATTAAGGCATAATAGTCAAGGGTATTAGTGCAATCTCTAGCATCTCTCATGTGTCCCTTATGTACTCTCCATATAATCCCCACTAGGCCTCAATAGCATTATCCAATTCAGTCTATTATACGTAACATGGTCCAAAGCTTTAGATCCTGCCACCACCCTCCCCACTGCCCCCCTCCCCCCGGAAGAATCCATCTCCGCTCCCAGGGGCAGCCTAATCTCGTCCATTTTTTCCTCCTCTCACATGGCTCTTCAGCGACAGTGCCACCATGGCTCGTAGTCCGCTCATCGAGGTTCCTTCAGCCCCATCCGCATTGTCTCCATGTCATCTGCACGTGTGTCCACAACTGGGCGCTCCCGCCCGCCCGCAGTCTTCAAGCACTGAATGGAAGCCCCACCATGCAGATACTCACCAGTGTCTCCCGTAAACAGCCACGACCGTGTGCAGCTCATCGTGCCTCTGCCCGCCCGCTCGTCATCGCTCTCAGCGGACAGCTGCGCC
Source organism: Zea mays (assembly GCF_902167145.1). Taxonomy (NCBI): domain Eukaryota; kingdom Viridiplantae; phylum Streptophyta; class Magnoliopsida; order Poales; family Poaceae; genus Zea; species Zea mays. Next base: position 119,248,572 of record NC_050101.1, on the reverse strand, counting down.
TGCCTCCACCCATCCTTGCCATGTGAGCCCTGCTCGTTGAGGTTCCACATCGGATCAATGTGGGGGCCCGCGGGGCCATCTGTCTTCCTCAGTGCAGAATCGATGCAGACGCCCAGGGCCATCTGTCTTCAACCGCACAGAATTGACAGTTGTCCATTAATGTCTCGTCTCCGTCCAGCCTGTTGCAGATCTGCTTGGCCATCATGCGGACTGGTAGCGACCTCACTGTGCCATCCGTGTGGCATCTGCGCAGAATTCTCCATGGTCTCGTTACTCCGCAGGCGGCTCCCTCCATGGAGGAATCCTATGCAGTGCTCGTCCATGCCACCTGTGTACCCGTCTCTGCCAGGTCTCAGGTCTGTGCGCTTGTGCCCACAACCATCCGTGGGCAAGTTGAGCTCCGTCCTTGATCCCATCCTCTTTCATCACAGACTTGATTCTACCATGGATTCTTCATCTATTATGTCAGTCAAGTAGAGGCAGCAGCAGAGAGTCACATTGTCCTGCTGCCATGATGCCTGTGGGGCTGTGGCTCCTTCCCTGCTGCATGCTCGGTCTGTTGTTGTGCTGGTACACTACACTTTGCGCTGCTACTTCTCTGTCCATACTGGGTGTTGTTCTGTGTATATTGAGGCCTATTTCCTAAATTCCATTGCATCCATGTCCGATTCTACACAACAGTTTGTCCATGCCATGCGTGTCTGACAAATTTATTGTCAGGTAAGCCAAGTTTTTTCTCTTTGGTTAGCTGAGTCTCGTCCATTTAGCAAATCATCATTGATGCAACTATACTCTCTTGGTCTCTTTTGTAGCTATTTTGCTACACTTCATGATCAATGGCCCTTTACTTGTCTTGGTCACATCACCATTCTGTCCTACTACTTGCCATCTTGCACCAATACTTTTTATTCTTCCTTTGGCTTGAATTGACACATCTCTTTATTCTCATTGAGTTCAAAGTCTCCAAAGCAAGGTTCATATTTGAAGAGTTTTTTCGAACAACGCAGGAGAGCTCCGTGCCATTTCATTAAGAAAGAAAAACACCACGTACAAAGGGAGGAGCAGACCTCCCTGAAGTCACAACAACACTTACAATACACCTCTAGAAAACGACCCTGCCCAGCTACCTAGCGGCTACGGGACAGGCACATTCCATGAGAAGATGCTGCAGCCCAGAGGCCCCGGCTAGACACCACCAGTGACTCTACAGCCACCTGGGCAAGAACCCTTTGTGTCTGAGGCCGGAGACCATCAAACACACAGACATTCCTGTGCTTCCACAATTCCCAGTAGACTAGGAGGACCAAGGAATTGAATCTTTTCCGCAGACCTTTTGTGAAGAGTTGAGGTACTTGCTGAAGCACGGGCTGTGAAGGCAGTATCCTCTTATAGAGGAGATGATTTTCTACAACAACATTGTTTAAGAGTTTTGGATAATGCCAACGACATTGCATTCAGACTACATTTGAGAGGGGGTGTTAAGGTATAACAGTCAAGGGTATTAGTGAATCTCCAGTCTGGGGTCTCTCTCGTGTGTCTATCATGTACTCTATATAGTCCCCATTGGGCCGCAAGAGGATTATCCAATTCAGCCTCTATTATCTGTAACAATCAGATGGTAGTTTCCTAGTCCTAGGGTTTAGCCTAAATAAATAAATTATTAAAAGAATTGAGCTATCGATCCATCATAATTAAAAAACTCGACCTGCGGGGGGTAAGACAGCCCCCGGGCATTGTATTAAGAAGAAGACCTTCTCACACAGGTCGAGAAAACCCCCGAACCCCTGCCCCACCCATACACAGCGGCATCGAAGCCCATGTGAGAACGACCACGACCGGGGCTGAGCCTTAGACTTGTGCTTTGGCGTGGGGCAGACGAGGGGATTTTTTTAACCACAGCCTGAAATTCGCTCCCACGGGGAGTCGAACCCAGGACCTGAGGAGTGCTACTCAGACCACCTAACCAACTCAGCTAGAGGCCCTTTCGCATCCATCATAATTAATACTCTCAAGATGTGTACATAGGGTACTGCTTACTATTATGATATGTGCCTATGTTTCAAGAATCAGAGTTCGAACACAGCTTGCACCTATGGTATGACTGACACACAACACAGCCCTCCTTATACATGGGGCTCCACAAGCAAGCCACTCAATGATAATAGCAAAACCCGTTTCTGATTAGTGAGCAATTATCTCCTAAATTAATTTGCTTGCATGTTCCTGCCCATGTTCTATTAAGAAAACTTTGATGCATGGAACTAAGTGAGAGAAGGAGATGTGCTGTGTAGGCAATGTATTGAATGAGTATGTAACCAGCCGGATACAGAATATATAGGGAGGAGGAGCTCCTATGGCTTATAGAAATAGCGCCACGAGTGATCTCCTCAATCAATCAAGGATCAGACCTTCATAATGTGTCTGATGTTGATTGATCCCTATATCAATCAAGGCATCTCCTACCATAACAGCCCTGGATCTAATACCAGTCAAGGCATCTCCTACCATAATAGCCCTGGATCCTATCTATGCAATCACACGCCATTACAGGAAGGGGATGATGCATTACAGGAAAGGAATGATGCACTGCTAACACTAAGAACTAGTATTAAGACATAAACTAAAATTGAATTGATATGAATACCTTTTTGAATGCCAATATATCAGATAATGGAACTGAGAGGGTCATCTTCAGAGATATATCAAGGGCATCAGCAAGTGCTCTGTCACCATAGAGCTCAAATACGCCAAAATTGACATAATTCCCACACAAAGCTTGAAGTTCCAGGTAAAATGGCAGTCAAAAGAACAATACATAATCAGCAATTACAAAACCTTAAGCCCACAAGAAATAAAATATCGTGACAGCATGTCATAGTAGAATCTTAAAAATGTGAAGAAATCTAAGAATCAAAAAGTAGCTAATGTTTACATGGCCAGAACCAAGATATATCCCAATGTGTAACAATTCCTTAGAAACCATCCAAGAACTGGTGATTCACAAAGTTTGCTTAAATTATTTGGAATTCGTTACTCATTGTGTAAGAAATCAAAAGCCATTTAGAAATATAAAGAGTAAAGTAGTTCTTTTCAACAGTTTTCAAAGCACAAACCCTAATGGAACAGCCAGCAAGTTTGCAGTTCAAAATGATAATTCAGCAGCAATAGTAACATCTGTTTTTGTTTTTGGTGGGGGGGTGAACATAAGATGAACCACATACAAGTGGGTCTGGTTTTTTTATTGTATGCATGTGAATATGTGATATGTTGACATACAATAAATATCATTGTTAGCATTTTTGGATTAGTGGACCTTGGGCAGATTAGATCAAATTTGTTAGTTTGTTAGGGTTATCAGTTAGACTTGAAGGCTATAAACATGGACATATCATTAGTTGTAACCAAGTAGGAACCCCAAAAAACAATCAAAGCCTCAGAGGATGAGCTTATTCTTCCTAATCCTACTATATTCCATCATGCCCCAACTAAATCCATGTCATTGAATTTGGGATAATGAACACTACAGTTGATTACAAGAAAGCCTATTACAAAAACCCTGACAATTAATCATGGTTCACATCCATGTAATCAAGTGATAATGAGCCTTCTGAAATATGGTACTGGTGAATGCAGCCAGCTATCCACTATCCTGATCCAACCTATAGTCAACTCAGTACATCAAATTAACATGTCGAAAGACATAATTGTTACTCACCCCTTGAAAGAACAGTCAGTGAGATCCATATGCCTTTGTATTTACTTCCATAAATGTCTGTGCCATTAGGAAGCAATAGAATTCGTGACCCGTAAGCCACGATTATCTTGCTAACCTCTCGGAATAAAAGGATCCCATTTGGTGATGATGAATCAAATGTCAGTCTTTGAGCTTTGTTCAAAACAAATTCATACGTGAACTTGAGCAAGGGTGTGGTGACCTGCATGCGGTGATATTTAGGGTGACTTAAGACAAATTAAGAAACCTCAGGTTATGAGTAGTTAAATTAGGCTTAAGCAGCTTATTTGACAAAAAAACATACAATAGGAGCACACGGATGCAAAGCTGTTTCTAAAAAGAAAGGCTTATACATAATAAAATCAGGAATGTAAAAAATGCAATATGTGCAGGGGCATAAAATTGTTCTAGAGAACAGACTGGGGACAGATGACAACCTCTGGTTCATCAGTGCAAAGTGAGATGGCTCTCAGCAGAAGTGGCATGCGAGATGGATACAACCAGTCAAATAGGAGGCCATATGTCTTGCGGCTGGACCACATCAGTAAATCAGTAAAGGTATAGTTAGTTTCAAAATAATAGGACCTCATAATGAACATTATCAGATAACACACCTGTTGGTTGCCATAGCTATGCCACGTAGATCTCTCATCCAACCAACAAATGCACGCTTAGCGACATCAGTCCGAAAAGCAGCATCAGGAGTTGCCTCCAGGTTTAATGCAACCTACAGCGAAAAGAGGATAAAACCCACATCAAATTTTAAAATGTACCAATGCTTCCCTCAAAAGGATTATATATCTACACACCTGTTGAAGTGGTTCCATGAAAGTCCTGAATTTCACAGGGCTATCTTCCATGAAGACTAAGGAGCCAAGGATGTAATAGAACGTAGTTCTACTACGTGAACATTTGTATTCTGCAAGAAATGGGAAATTCTCTGGCTGGAAGAATAATAAAAAAGAGTTATCTCTAAAACTGAGTGCAGCGATGGAAAATAAATAAAAGTTAGTGGGAAGCGGAAGACTTTACAGAATGATTTGCAATGATGAATTTTACACTCTCCAGCTTAAGCAGCAGCTTTCCAGTCATATAGCTGACTTGGCAAGAAAAAAAATATGAACAGTCATCACGCATAAATGAGAAAAAAAACTGGAAAAACATAGTCACAACTTTACCCAGTTGCCAAGTCAAGGAACAGGGACAGAGTATGATCAATAACATCCTCACTCTGTAACCACAGCAAAGGTCAGCAAAGCTCAAAGGTAAAGCTTAATCAGTAAATGAATAATCACCTCAGCATAGCACTTCATATTTGTAGCAATTTTGCCAACAATCACATTGAGTAGAATTAAATGGTCATTAAGTCCTAGAAGCTCAGACAATCTTCCATACAACTGCTGCAGCAAAAAAACACTGGTTTATGGAATTAACAAGCAGGTACATCTGCCACACTCGGCCAAATATTAGCAAGATAATATACAAGGAATAGACAGGGGCATAGGCTTCAAAAAAAATAGCAGCAATTGGCAACAGTGCCGAATTTTTGCAGGGCAGGTTCCGCCATAAACCAAAAGAAGCCCATCAAAAGAGAAAAAATAAAATAATAATTGTGTATTAACCTTTGAAGAATGCATAGCTTGGTCTCCTACATATGACCTTCTGAAACTTTGTACAAAAATGAGAATAGCTCGGTCAAGCCTTTGCTTACTTAATTCTTGATATCTCTGCAAAGACAATAAAGTCAGTTATTATGGGCCTGCGAAAAGACTACCGATTCCCAACAATTTCTCTGCAAACAAAGGTCTGTAGTATTTTGGTCAAGTATCTCTCATAATTTTGAGCAATTGTCTGTTGGAAATAATGATATTGGTAATCTGTTAAGAGTAAAAGATACCACAATACCAGTTGTCGGTACCCCGTGATTGTGGTACCCACTGCTACTGTGTCAAGGCAGATACCCACGCGGTTAGCTCTAACCGCGTGCCAAGGAACTGAGCAGGCCAGCCCCACAGGACTGGTTCCGCCTGCCGCTGGCCTCGGGCTAGTCCTCTGCTTCGGGACGAGCCCGGTGCTGCCACGTGTCCCTGATGAGGACCTGCTCAGGGGCTACACGTATGGGCCCAGACCCCCACGAACATCATCCGGGTCGCCTAGGACGGGTCCTAGACAGACACGGGTAATAACCGGACCTCCGACAATGGGTTTCGGACCTCCTTATGTACCTTCTAGACCCCGGTCGGTACAAGCCCAGTGCTTACAGCCAGCCTGCGCCCTTGGCGCGGGCTCTACGCTAAGATAGGGGTTCGATGCCACCACGTGGCCCCAGGGCGTGTGGCGCAAGCCTTCGGTTAGAAGCAAGCCCCCTGTCTGCAGGCTCACTGCCCGCATTTAATGCTGGGCGGCCGTGACGTGCTCTGCCACACGCAGACACGCAGAGCAAGGCACTGACAGTGACAGGTCGTACATGCCAACAAGACCGCTTCGCGCTTTACCGAGGCACACAACGGCGTGGCCGCGCCATGCGCATTTAATACCCGCTCAGGATAACGCAAGTTGTTATCTCGCATGTGTGGACGACGACATCATGATGCGACGCTCGGTCTGCGATGCACCTGATACAGTGTAGGCTGGAGGTGACAGCACGGAGATATCGCATCAACTCCTGCGCACGTCAGCTTGCCCAGCCCGGACGGCGTCAGCGTACCAGGTTTAGGGTTTAGGGCAGTCTGTACTATATCATTGTAGGATCTTTTGCTATTATGGATCCAAAAGATGCATTAAACTAATTGCTGCATCTAAAAGTATGTGTCCTTTTGAGCCACACAATGCCAAATGGAGCTTTAAACTTAGCTCACATATCGTTAGTGTCAATGCATCATATATGGTTATCATCTCAAAGAAACCTGCTGACTTGAGGCCTGCCAAAACCTAGTAAAGTGAATCCATCAAGTAAAAGAATATAATCTAGGCTGCTTTGCTTTTGGAACAAATAATAATAAGTCAAAAGTTCAAAAGCCATCTTGAACTGTAGTTTGCATTAGTTGTTTAACAATTCACATAATTGTGAGTAGACCAGACAACAAAGGGAAAACTAATAACAAGAATGTCATTTCTGCCATCCTGATCAAACTCATAAAATTCTGATGGGAAGCTGAGGGGGAGGTGTGCACAGAAAAAATGGTAGTTATATGTATCGAAAAGTTTAAAATAGCACATTTTGCATTACTGAAATTCCAATTTTCTTAGTGAATTGATAAATGAGTTTATATCATGTTACTGGCATAACAATGAACAGTTAAAGTTCAACAACAAATTGTCACAGTAAGGTAGTGTTTGACTCCAGAGCCAAGTTGGCCGGAGCGGCTCTGTTCTAAATTCTGATGATAGAATGGCTTCGTTCTGTGTTTGGTAGTCAAACTGGAGGTGCTTTGTTTTTTTTGTTTGGTTCCAGAGTGAAGCAGAACAGAGCAGCTCCATTCTGTGTTTGGTTCCAGAGTGAAGCAGAACAGAAGAGGAGGCTACTGACAGCAACATGGAAAGGAGCACTGGACTTGCGAGCGCCCAGGTACGATCGTTTTTGGGGAGGCTAGAGATGCAGTATATTCGAGGAATATTCCACTTTTGGAGCTGCTTGGTTCCATCTGGAATCAAACGAAACATGCTATATGTTGGAAAAGAGCGGCTCGGTTCTACCTAACTCTAGTACTCTACAACTAAACACTACTAAGAGGATTGTCTGACTCTAGACACACAACTTTCTACATTAACAAATAATTCTCAGGGGAATTATTTATCCTGCTAATACATTAGCTCATTATTCATGTTAGGGCTTGTTCGGTTACGAGTGGATTGAAGGGGATTGGAGGGGATTAAATCCCTTCCTAGTCATAAATGAATAAAAGGGGTTTTAATCCCTCTCAATCCCCTTCGATCCAGATGCAACCGAACAAGGCCTTAAGTGGATAAATCAGTTTCATCTAACCTGTGTGTGCGCTCCTGTATCAGTCACACTTATCAACTGTAGTACACGGGCAGAGAGTTCTGCGTCAATCAACTCTTGTGTTTCTTGACTGCAGAAGAACATGAAAAATCTCATCCATGAAAAGCATAGAAAAGAACAAAAACAACAAATATAAAAAAAACATTGCTCACCTAACACCTGTTACCTGCCTAACTTTGACAATGGCCGCAATTATGTGAACCATCCATGCAATTTGGCCTTCAATGACAGACAGCTCATCAGCATCACCAGGAGCGGGTAATCTGGACCTTTCCTGTAGTAGATTATTTTTTAATATAATTATATTAAAAAAAGGATTGTGTGAAACAACACAAACATACCGTATAAGCTTGCAGAAGAGGTTCCATGATGTTTATGATGTACAGACTACTACTTTGGTACTGCAATTCATTGAAAGAAAAGAAGAATCAGGTTGTGTAATGTAATATGAAACGTTGTAGGAAAATATTAAATGAAGTCGGAAAAAATAATAAGGAATCTCAGCTGTCCAATTGGTAGGAAGAGTACTTATAATTTTTTTGTTCATTTAATTAACTAAAAATTATCCATATTAAGTTAACATATACAAATTGGAGGCAAATTTACAATCCAGATTCAGAAAATTTTATTTATCATCATTTACCCTAATAAGGCCCTGTTCAGTTACAGGGGGATTAGAGGGGATTGAGGGCTTGTTCGGTTGCGTCTGGATCGAAGGGGATTGGAGTGATTAAATCCCTCCATAGTAAAATACGGGGAGAAAACAATGTGTTTCCTGCACTCGGTGGAAGTGGATTAAATCCCTCCCTAATCAAAATTGAATAGGGAGGGATTTAATCCCCTCCAATCCCCCTCAATCCACCCCTAACCGAACAAGCACTAGGCTGGAACAGAGCATAAGTACAGGAAGATCTCAAACTGATCAATTAAGAATTTAAAGGATCTTATTCCCTACTGTATTAAAAAAGGAGAACCAGATGAATAGTTTTTGAAACACCAAAAACCAAAATTAGGTAACACCTGGAATCTGCAAAGGAAAGGAAGAAACTCCAGCTGGTCCTGGAGAACTTCCACACTATCCAAAGGATTTTCCAGTGAGTTGTCAGCAAGGATGGCCTGAGAAGGGTAGAAACAACAAATGACAAAAATGGTAAAAACAAACTTTTTTGAACTGAAAAGAGCAGAAGCATCCCGTATGAACTAATACCTGAACAGAATTAATTCTGGAAGTGATAAAACCTTCTGTGATCTTGGGAACAGTTTCATCAAGAAGACTTGGTGTTTCACCTTTCAAGTAAGGCACGGATGTCACCAGCCTTGACCAAAGACTTAGAAGGTAGTAGACACTGTTGCTGGCCCACTACAGAAAGAATAATCAATAGTCATAAGCCTGACACAATACATACTTCAAAAAACAAATGGCCAGCAGTTAAGCAATAAGAGTAAGACAAACCTGCCATGACAACAAGGATCTAGTTGTAAATTCAGCTACTAGACCAATCCACTCACCATAAAACTCAACATTCAAAAGCTCTGCCAGCTGCACAGCACAATAATTTAATGCCTTAATTAACATATAATGATAAAAAGGGCTCATTCCTAGCATAGGCTAGTCAATTATAATGAAATATAGCAACCCCATCAGCAAAGGTCAACAGACATCAAATTATTTATCCAGTATTATTGTGAACAAATGACAACAGTCAAATATAAACCGAATCATCTGCAGTAAATGTTGTGGATAATTCTGGGGATGTCAAAACAAATAACAGAAAATAAAAAGGAACAAACATAGAACAGTTTGATTGATGCGTATATAGTTGTAACACAATAAATTTCCAAATAAAAAATAGGTGTGGGTGTGAGTCATTACACTTTTTTAACATTATACAGTTTCATAATATATAGCAGGTCCCAAGCCCTGGTAAAGGAGGAGGGTTGTGATAGGCTTGGTGAGCCAACGTTAAACCTAGCCATTCTAATAGGATGAACCCCAAAAGAAATCTGTTGGGGTGTAACACGTCATTTCAGAACCCTGGTATGGTGTTAAATGGGCAAGGGCAGGGTCAGGCGGTCAGCACCCCCTTGGTGACGCACCGTGGCATGATCTAGGCAGAGTGTCAAGTGAGCGAATCGCTGCTTCCTTGATGGCACGCTACATTGGCGTCCGGGTATAGTGAAAAATGTGCAAGGGTCTTTGCATCACCAATGGGTGAAAAGGGTAAGGAAGCTAGCCGAACCAACTTGGAACCGTTTAGGTAGTTGGAATGTAGGATCGCTTACAGGTAAGATAAGGGAGTTAATTGTGATAGCAGCTAGGAGATGGAAGGGTTAGGTGGACAACAACAGATTCAAGCTTTGGTACACATAAACAGCTGCAAATAGAAATGAAGTAGGATTTTTATTGATAAGAGCCTAAAAAACAGTGTGGTGAATGCAAGGAGGCAAGGAGATAGGATTATCTTAGTCAAGCTTGACGTGGGTGATTTGGTCTTGAACGTAATTAGCACGTACACCGCCAAGTAAGCCACGATGAGAGTGCTAAGAGACTTTTTTGGGAGACTTAGATGGCATGGTTAGAGACATGCCTATTAGTGAGAAGCATTTCATAGGAGACCTCAATGTGCATGTAGGTTCAACAAGTGCAGGTTTTGGGGCGGTTCGTCGAGGTTTTGGGTATGGTAGTAGGAATCAAAAGGGACCTCTAGTCTGTATTTTTAATTGGCATCATGGTTTTTAAAGCGGTAAGGCGAGCCAAGGCGTTGGACCACCGCCTGGACGCCTAGGCGAGGTAGGCGGGCAAGGCGCCTAGGCGTTGGACCTCCGCCTGGACGCCTAGGCGACGCCTTAAGAACAGTGATTGGCATAATAGCGTCTGAACCAGCTGAGAGAATCTGGAAGAGTTGGGGCACCCCCGCGGTGCAAATTCTTCATCTAGCTTGCATCTCTCAATCGGTGTTGGATGGACGACAATCTAGCTCGTCGAGGACTTGATCACCCTGAGAAATGCCTCCTTTGTGATCAGCAGGACGAGATAGCTCAGCATATATTGGTCTCCTGTGTTTTCTCTAGAGACACATGGTGGCAGGTTTTGTGCAAGGTGGGTCTCCAACATTTGGCACCAGGGCTGGATGATTTGGTATTCCAAGAATGGTGGAGTGGAGCTGAATGTCAGGTGCCAAAAACCCAGAGAAAAGGTTTTAATTCAATGGTAATTCTTGTGGCATGGTGGCTCTGGAGACATAGAAATGCTTGTGTTTTTTATGGAATATCCCCAAGCATTGGCACCATTCTTCAACACATCCAAGAAGATGCAATATTGTGGGGATTGGCTGGAGCTAGAGCCCTTAGAAGTTTCTGGCCTTGTTTTTTTTTGTTCTTTGTTTTTGTTTTTTTCTGTTTTGTTCTTTGTGTTTAGGTTTACTTTCATTTTTGTTTCTGTGTGTGCTTTTTGTTTGTGTTTTTCCCTTGCCTTTCTGGCACTTTGCATTGGGTCTAAAGGGTGTACCCAGTGTCGTAGGCTTCCTGCACTGTGCGGGGTCTGGGGAAGGGTATCTTTAAGTGTCAAGTCTTACCCGCATAATATGCAGAGGCTGGGGCTCGAACCCGGGACCTTCCGGATATAGACGGTAGGCTCTACCGCTGCACCAGGCCCGCCCTTCGCACTTTGTATTGGGTCTATTTTAGACATTTTTCTCTTCTTAATATATTGATGCGCAGTACTCCTGCATGTTCGAGAAAAAACTGTGGTTCTCATGGCCTAGCATGCTAGTATATTAGCAATTTAGCATGACCAATTAACTGGTTCTTTCCATTGGTATAACTAAAAGATTGGGAAAATTACAAAAAAACAATTCAGAAGGGTGTCAATTCTCTTATTATACTAGGAGCCTGGACCTTACGGTTGCACCACAATAGGTGTGTGTTTGATGGGGCATCTGCATCTCCTAGCCTGGCTAGAGCTCCTCTGCTCGCTAATGAGGTGCTGTGTTTGTGAGGTTTGGCTGGCGCGAAGCATTTCTGACCTCTTTGCGCTTCAGCCAGACGACAGTAGAGTTTAGTTCGTGTGTTCTTCTCTGTAATAGGTGTGTATGGCCAATTAGAAACATGGGTGTTTGTTATGTGTTTGTAAGGGCTCGCCCCTTTGACATGTATAAATAAAAAAACTACCAAGCAACACAAAAGAAGACATGAATACTTTGTTAGTCTATTTTTCCTATCACATGCTAAAATGAAAACAGATAACAGTTAGAGAAAAAACGATAATTGATAAAAAGAACATTTGTTGCCAAAACACCAATAAACCAAGTAGGGTCATTCTTCATTCAAGTAACAGGATTGCAACTTATACAAGTCCTTATTTAAAAAAAAAGAAGTACTTTTTAAGTCTAAACTGCTGTAATTTCACTGCTATGAAATAATGAAACTCAAATTATGCCGAAAAAGGAACAGGATTGCAACCTGGTAATTCACTTTGAAACGTCCCAAAAGACGGCAGAACTCATGGTAATTGTCATGATCAGCAAGTCCTGCAAATTGGAAACCAAAAAATGCATAACTACTTTGCCTGCATCAGTGCATCAACAAACTTATCTACTTGGTAAGAGTACCAACTGTAAGAATATCAAATCAAAAGAGACTTATCTGCTAACAGGTTTGCATTCTCTTACAGTACACAATGTGGTTGTGGCAGTCAATTCATCCGATTAACAGGGAAAAAAAGTATATTACTTCATGTACAGTGTCTTCAATCGATATAATTATGATTTTATTTTAGCAAAAGAGACTGTTATCTCATTAATCTGTGAAAATTGTGAGAGGAACAAAACCAGCATCTAACACTAACTTCAGAATGAAAAATCTTTGGGTAGTAAACCTTGGCCAGTTAGAAGTATCTCCTTGGTGCCTAGCATCAGATGAGAAAGAAACTGGGACCTTGCAGGATCCTCCACAAAAATACTGCGCCTGACAGAAGCAAGTCGAACCAGACACTCCAAGGCCTGGAAAAATCAAAGGGCTTGCACATATAAGTACAGAACGAAAGGGGAGAGAAAATATATGAAATGTTAAATGCAGCTACAACTTAAGGCATTAGCCAGAATTAATTTCTGAAGTAGAGAGTAGTCAAACATACTTCTAAGAGAATACGGCAAACATCAAAAAATATTGCTGCTGCATGTAGCAGCAAAAAATTACAGTTCTTGAGCTTCAAAAAACCCACTAACAATACTAAATTAGCAGGTTGCATGAACAACCAAGCCACCTGATAAGAAGGTAAAAAGTGATTGATCTATAAAAAATCAATATAGTGGTCCGCAGTGCTTTCAAATCGTCCGACTAATCGCGATTAATCGCAATTAGTCGGACTAATCGGTAGACTGCAACCGACCAGCTCCACCGATGCGACTAGATCGACTAGAACATTGGTCGTCCGATTAGTCGACGACTAATCACGATTAATCGTCCGACTAATCACGATTAGTCGTCCGACTTAGTATGGGACGACCAGTTTAGACAATAGAGACTCCTTTGTAAATAGGCTTTTAGAGCTAGGGTTGTAACTTGTGGGCTGTAATTTGCTTTGTGGGATTCTAGGGTTGGGAACACGGTCAGGCACAAGAACGCAGCAGCCGCTCGCCCACTCCTGAACGCAGCAGCAGCCAACGCCGCACAGACCGACAGGCGCACACGGACGCGGAGCTGCCGGCGCCGCACACGTCTGCAGCCGCTGCCACCTAAGACGCAGCACCGGAGCGCCCCGAGCCCTCAACCTTGTGCAGTAGCCTGCAGCACGAACGCAGGTACGCAGCAGCCCACAGCACCCTGCAGCAGTCGCCGCCGACGCACAACCACACACGAATGCAGCAGCCCGCAGCACCCCACCCCCTCTCCCCCCGACCACAAGCTTCCAGGCGCTCAACCCTGTGCAGTGTGTAGTGCTCGCCGCCTCAAGATGAGCTGTGTAAATTATATATACTATATCCTATTACTATATATTATATAAGTATATATGTCCAGAAAAATATGCACGGCTAAATGGGAGGATCGATTAGTCGATCTGGTCGACGACCAATCGCGACTAATCAACTGGTCAGTAGCTATACGACTAGACGACTTGAAAACATTGGTGGTCCGTCACTAGCAGGAATGCAGGATACTATAAAAAGACTGAACCAACCATAAACAGGATATTATACTTTAATAACCACTAACATGCTAGAGAAAATGTTGTTCCTGATCAATTCTTCACAGGTTTATCAAGGGCATAGAACTGCCATAATTATGTGCACATGAACATGGACATAACAAGGTAAATTCTTTTCAAACGTGGATCAAAACAAAACTCTCTTGAATTATTAATGAATTTACTCAAATCACCATGTCAGTATACCTCTTTTGAAACCCGTATGTCATTGACTTTGTAGTAATCAAAAAAGATTTGGAGTGTGGAAGGATCTTGAAGAAGAGGCCTCCAAGATGCAGGAAGCTGCACCAAAATAAAATATTCAATTATTCAATAAAAGGGAGCAATTAAGTGTGGTACAATGAAAGGTTAATCAATGTAAGAAGCTAATAATCATGTAAATGATATACCTGCACTGTTCCAAATTCTTCAGAGCTTTCGTCCACCGGAGAACCAACAAAGTCAAAAGATAAGCACTTCAAGGCAAGGTCAAGAGGAATATGTCCAAAGTCATCCGGAGCTGAAGTTTAAAGAGGGGACATTAGGCAATAATCTACTGGGGGAAATGCCAACAAGACATCTTACGCGTACCTTCACTCTTCAGTTGGTTTAGTGAGGTTAACGAAATTTGGAAGATCTGCAGAAGAAACTGATCCTTGAATGAACCCGCAATTTTCCTATGAAGCGTCAAAGGCATCGCGGGGTTTGGCTATATGATAAATCAACATATAAACATCAAATTAAAATGGGTATAACAATTCGAATGTACAAGAAAAATGAAGTCGGAAATAAAACCTTGATTGGAGGTGAAGTTAATTACATGAACCAAAAAGCACAAGGTCAGTCTGTAAATGTATACACTAGTACATTACATACTAAGAAAATTATTCATTCAAGAGAGGTGTTCCTTTAGAAAACAAAAAAGGAGATAGCAAGTATGGACACCGCTACAGTCCGCTATATTCACCAAACAACATATGTTACTCTTCATGTTAAGTAGTAAAGAAGCATATTGGAACTATCTCAAGTAGTTCATTAGCAACAGACACACAAGATCTTCACAACAGACACAATTATATACGACAGAATAGAATTACACAAAGAAACAGAGAAGCCTTTTGTGTGTCCATTTGTATACATGTTAAAAAGTCAAGCGCATGTAGACATATTTAATACATGTTAATATGCAGCATTTGTATAATTGTATGCATAGTTCTAGGCGCAACTTTTGTGCATCCATTCCACAAGATAGTGTCTATAATGTTCAGTTGTGCTTGTGCATAGTCAGCATTATGTATGGTGGGCAAAATAACCATTTCATTTTTTCTATGATGGTATGTCCCCACAACATAAACAAACAACAACATAATTTGCAGTGTGGTAGAAATGTTTTCAAGTCCCGATTAATCGTGATTAGTCGTAGAAGTCGGTTTGGACCAATCACGATTAATCGCCCTAGTCGGTCAGCTAGAACGACCAGCAAGTCGTCCGACTTGACAGCATTGGGTAGAACCATCCGATCAACATTATTTTTGAAGCAACACTCAAAATTTAATCAGTCCATGTTTTAATCAGTACAACCTACCACCTATGGAGCATGTACTGGCTTCACAAATAATTGTCTCACCTGATTCATTTCTGTAACGAGATTGTTTAGTATCTTCAAGCCTATGAAATAATGATCCTGGGAAGCCTGAAATGATGTAGGCACACCCAACAAAGGTAAGCAAAATGCATCGCATGCAAAAGAACTTGGAACCAAAAGTATGCCGCCTCTAGTCACAAAGACATGTCACTTTGAACACATGGTCTCCAAAACTGTATTTGCAAGACCAATACTGTTGTAATATTATGAAAGTTATAATCCCATGACAAACCTGAACATATGGGTATGCATGGTCTCAAGTACAAATATTTCAGAAATTAAAATCTACTGACAATTGAAATTTTGGAAACATGTCAAAATGACATCGGACAACAGGAGTATAATATTCCTACAACTGCTTCATTTAAAATTTCATTAAACAAATTTGAGTAATTACTAATGTTGCAAAACGGTAAAGATGCCTACATCTTAGCTTAAACACAAAATTTTTACATATATAAGAAAGAAAGAAAAACGTCTCTTGTTACTCCATTTCTTCCCACTACAAATGATTGAGGTCTTAAGACGTTGTGGACACCTAGGTGCTTTCATGTGCAGGTCCCTGAGTGTATTATTGTTCACAGGAAAGGTACTCTAGCCTTATAGCCAATTTAGCTATTTGTTATCTATAGCTAGGAAATAAAAAATTGGGTAGCAAAGAGCCAAAGATAAGATTAGTTCAGATCTCAGGGGTTTGTTACCAGTAGAAATAAGGTTATATTTGAACTGTTAGGGCCATGGTAGCTTTATAAAAGGAGCAGCTGGCAACCATTAGGGGAAAGCAAAAAAGATAAGCAATCCATTAGGCTTAGCCCCCTTCTACCCCTGTCTTTGTGCTCTGGCTGCCTGATGTCAGGCTGCTTGGCTTAGGGCCATCCAGATCAAAGTTCATGGCAGGTTCCATCAAGTCAATGCCAAGGAAATAGTGTGCCTAGAACCTTGTAATGTTCCATCACCCCACCACGCCAGGTGTACGCCTGGACACTTAATTGTTGTCTCATAAATCATTCAAATGATATTTAACAGACAGAACAGTTCATTTACAAGTAATGTTCTCCTGTTTACAGGACAAATATAGATGTTCTCAAAAAAATCTGGAATACACTAGATGTTCTCAAATCGCTATGCAATTGTGCATACTATCACTGTAAGAGACCATTAACCTGGTAGAGACTCTTATGTTGTTATTAACCGGTCCCTTAACTATAGACTAACAGGCTGGTGTTAGAAAAAAAACAAAAAAAATTAGGGAACAGTAGAAGAGGTATTTGTTGGTAGGGATGGATTCTAAACATCCGAATTATAGGATAAATTTAATAATTTAAAATAGATATGCATAGAATTTGACGCTAATTTTTAGTTATGTTGTTAAGCACATTATGTCAAACAAGAATAAAATTGTGTATAATCTTTTTGTGCATTATCTGCTCGCTACAACGAAAAACGTGAAAAAACAACCGTGTCCGAACCTGTATCCGTATCCGAATTTTATATCTATTATTTGAGAAGATATAGGACAAATTTAAGGTTTACTTGTATGAATCTTAACAAGTTCGATGCTAAAAACAAGAATATTGATTTGCATAGCAGATTTTAGATCTTATTTATTCGCAATCGAAGAAACAGACCAAAAAAATTAACATCCGAATAAGTATCTGGATCCATCCATATTTGTTGGTGTATGATAACATCTTAATCTAGCACACGTTACCTTAATATGTGCATGCGATATAAAAACCCATTTATGGAAGAACAGTGGGGGTCTATATTAAAGATGACAAAAGGCATGCAGAAGGAATAGACATATAGTATAATGAGCAGCAGTGTGACTGTTGTAAAAAGTTCAAAATAACATCAGAAAAACTGAAAGGAAATGTTTTTCTTTTTCCATGAGATGAGGGTTCCATCAAAAAACAAGAAGCCTAGTTTGAATAGTTATGCAACAGTACATCAACGATTCGATCAAGTTACTCCATAAAGTATTTTACTACTTTAACCTATATAAATAGCATAGCAAAAAAAAATCCTATCTAAGTTTCAACTGAAATACCAACTTCCAAATTTTACTGGCATATTTGGCACAGGATCTTACAACCTGCTTCCCATATGAAACTTAGACCATTAAAATGGATATCACCACGAATAAAAAATTGAAACAACAGGTTCTCTGTTAAATTGCTAACATATTATCAGAGCTCTTAATCATACCGCCCAAGTGCTCGATGATTTTTTTCAAGGATTTAGGTCTTATGAACATGAAGTCATGAACAAATTCATGTATGGCATCTATGCATCTAAGAACAGCATGGGCCAGTAGGGTGGCAACAAACAGTATGTATTTTCCTTACAAGTTACATTTCTCTATGTTCAAAAGGTTAAAAAGTTCAAACAACTCATTGGATAAGTGTGTATAAAAACAGGAACGGTGTGTGGAGATTTATTCGGTGCAAATAGCTACATTGTGATGTTTAATTAATTTCAAAAACATGTTTCAGTCATCAAACTGGCAAGGTCTTATGTGATAACAAAATTCTTAAATACGTGGCAAACAATCACAGAATTCCTATCTCAACACATAAAGCATGCAAGACATACTTACAAGACCTAAAAAATCAGTCGCTTCCTTGACAGTCTCTCTGAATCTGTCATCATCAAACCATCCAAATTTTGTAATTCGACAGACCAGCTGAATTAAGGACACAATGACAAAGTTCTGCAATTTAGGCCCCCTTGTGCCAAGATAGTTTATGACATAATTCCCTTCACACAGATTACAAAAAAGGTTAGGTGTAAACAACAATAAGAGGTATTGAAAAGCATGTAAGAAAGAAACAGACACAAATATTAATTTCATCTATGATGACACATACAGAACAACAAATGGAAATAGTTATCTTTCAATGTCATGAAAGCAGACAAAGAAAACTAAGGAGAATATGAAACCATATAATTTTAATTTTGTAATATGTGTAATGAAATTTGGTGGCGGACGGTGTGGAAAATGAAACTATATAATTTATTACAATCTTTACAAACATCTCAAGTATACGAAAATGAGTCGAGAAGAAATAACAAGAGTTTGTTGAAAGTTATATTGGGACTACTCTGTATGGTTGCATGCCGCATATGTCACAGGCTAACAGCTCATATTTATTCAACATAGAGAGAGGCAAATGTTAAAAGGTTGCAGATGCAACTGAACTGTAGCAACAGAGCTAAATTTGATAGACATAAATGGATTTTAATGCTAAAATGACATGTGGATCAGGATGCAACAGAACAAAAACAATAAAACCTTAACTATAGATGATGCCATGCAATAAGTGTACAGAAAGAAACATTACGTATATCGAGACGGAGCATCAAAGAAAGACTGCGGTCAGAAACTTGCTTCAGCAAGCTTGAACTCGCCAGCATCAGGGCATATGGAGTTGAGGCATTGTCCAATATGTATTGGCACTGCGAAATGTACTCGCTGTTCTCTGAGAAGCACTTGAGGGTGCTTTCTGCATGCGCTCGCTCAGCCGAGTCTCTAGAATTATAAAGCTTTTCACACAACACCTCTAATTGCGCTAGGCTCTCCATTGATTGCATGAAAATGAATCTTCAAGTTTGCAGTTGACCAAGTATCCAAGATTAATATGCCACCAGGTTCTGAATTAATATCCACGAATTTGCATGAATGCTTGTCACAAGCACCGAATTAATGCATTAGGTATTCGGTTGAATAAGAAACTTGTAAAGAACTGTAAGGAGCTTAGAAGCTAAAATATGTGATTCTAGCATAGGATGAAGGATTGTCACAGTACATTCATATTACAGGAGAGAAACGTTTGAACAAAAGAGTTTTCTCATGACAGCCTTTCCAATGACGCTTAATCAAAGACAAAAGACACAATTTAAACAGCTAACGAATGCTTATATCGCCAATACCAGCCACAATTCAGCCTGGATTACAGTGATCTGCAAGAATGGAAATGCCAAACTTAGCAACGGCCAAACCAGCAAAAAATAGCATAATAACAAAACAAAGGTTGCTTTTAGCTTCATTTGCTAAGCAATTCCACTTGATGACACATGCAAATAGTTACAGCAATCTACATGATACCATAATAATCAACTAATGATAGCTGCATTTGCTGAGCCATTGTATTTTGGTAGTTCATGCAATAATGATAAAATCTACACAGGTACTGCACAGCATAGGGGATTATTTATAGAGACTTAAACAGGTGTCACATAGCACAACAAATAGCATAAAGCGACATGTAACGCAAGAAAAAAGATCAAAGCAAGTTATGTGCTGCACTTTATAAGACAGTGTATTTGATGGATGCTGCATTCCTCACTGGATAGCCTACCGTCAAAGATCAAAGACATGGAAATCACTCTAGGATGATGCTCATCCCAGGGGTTCACCATGCATGGAAATCGCTCTAGCTGTCTAGCATGATGCTCATCCCAGGGTGGAACCAGCTAGTCCATGGGGCATGGGTTGGAGCCGATTTTACTTTTTGGTGGGGAAACAAGCAGCATCCGTTGATGGGCAGATTGATCGTGCGCTTTGAAGAGAAGGAGCATGTGGCGGACCGAGTATAGAACATGGGTAGACATGTACAGCCGATATTTTTTTACTAAAATGTCGAAGTTAGTAGCCAAAATACGTGCGCACACACCTGCGATTAGATCGGATCCGAATACAGCTGGCTTAGGGTTTGGGTGCTCTGTTACGCGCAGCGGGAAGGGAAGATACCGGATGGGCGATCAGATCCGAATACAGATAGCCATTTAGCCAACTAGCTTAGCTAAGGGTTCGTGTGCTCAGTTTTGCACAGGCAAGAAGGGACAAACGTACCTGGTGTGGTGGGTGCTCGTAGCCGGCAAAGGGCGCGACGAAGACCTGGGCTGCTGGGCGTAGGGCGGCGGCGGCGGCGGCGGTCGCCCTAGATGTCGCGCACGCAAGGTGAACGGAGAGAAGAAAAACAGCAAAGGAGTGAGCGCACGCACGGGACCATTTCTTCCGGGGATGTCTACAGCTATCTTTTCTGCGCGCTACCGGGCCGTTTGGTCTCTTTCTTTCCTCCAGGTTTCGTCAGTCGAAGCCTCAGACGGCCCATGAAACTGGTTTAGTACTGTTTTTGTCCGTCATGTTCTACTGCTTGTTTCACCGGTTGCCTGGACCGTCATTGTGGATGTTCAGCCCAGTTATTCGGCAACCCAAAGCTCAGCCGTTCGGCTACAATGCAAGAGCAAGACACTTTTTTACCATGAACCATAAATCAAACTGAACGAACTAAACCGAAATTTTGATTTTTTTTAGTTTAGTTCGTTTCGGTTTTTTATCTAAAAAGTTCGGCGTTCGGTATCGTAATCGGTTTTCACCGTATACCGAACCAAAGTACCAAAACAACCTAATACCAAAGTTCATCAATTCTAAAATTTGACTATTTAATTATGTGAACTAAATGTGTGATGCGATTAAATAATTATTCACTTATTTATATATGATGTATTATGTATATCTAAATATTTGTATCTATATGATTTTATTTTTAAAAAATTGTGTGTAATCTATCATGTAAATTTGTTCTATGTGTTATTGTTCGGTTTTTACCAAAAATCGAAGTAAAAATCCGAAACCGAATTTCTCGGTGTTCTATTTTCTAGAAAATCGATTGATTCCTAATGTCTAAAAAACCAATGTTTTTTAAAACCAAAAAATTGAACTGAAGTTTCAAAAAACCGAATGCCCAGCTCTAAATGTCGCCCTCTTTGTTTCAGCTTCTTGCAGTCAAGTGTTTTGCTTCTCAGACCGCTTATGTAAGAATCACTCCCGTAAAAATCATCCAAATCAACATAAATACAGAATCCACAGAGTCGTCACGATTGAAGACATCCACCGCTTCCTACACCCTAAACCGTGTAGACCACTTCATCTTTCTTCCCACACAAGTCACGTGATATTCAGATTATCGTGACAGCTATATTATCCAGGAATTCAGGTTCTTGTAAAAGCTATTCAGAAAAAAAAATCTATTCCAAACAATCATGTTATTGTTGGCTAGCCATAGCTACTTTAATAAATAGGGATGGCATCGAGCTTAGCTTGGGTGGAGCGAAAGCCCGACCGCGCCTGTATCGCGGAACATGTCTAAACACGTCCACAACCATGCCCATGAAATCTTGCTACTAGTAGATTTTTGGTGGGTTTTGGATCAGCGCATAGATTTGATAGTACCAGTTCAATATTTCATTAATGTCGGGGACCATAATTAGGGGTACCACAAGACTCCTAATCTCAGCTGGTAACCCTCATCAGCACAAAGCTGCAAATGCCTGATGGGCACGATTAAGGTTAAGGCTCAGTCCACTCAAGTGACACGATCTCGCCTCGCCCGAGCCCAGTCTCGGGCAAAGGCAGCCGATCCCGGAGTATTCACGTCTCGCCCGAGGGCCCCCTCAAGCGACGGACACACCTTCGACTCGCCCGAGGCCCAGTCTTCGCGGAGAAACAACCTTGGCCAGATCGCCACGCCAACCGACCATATCGCAGGAGCATTTAATGCAAAGATCGCCTGACACCTTATCCTGACGCGCGCTCTTCAGTCGACAGAGCCGAAGTGACCGCAGTCACTTCGCCGCTCCACTGACCGACCTGACAAGAAAACAGCGCCGCCTGCGCCGCTCCGACCGTTGTGCCACTCGACAGAGTGAGGCTGACAACAGCTAAGTCCAGCCTCGGGCGCTATGGGAAGCTCCGCCTCGCCTGACCCCAGGGCTCGGACTCAACCTCGACCCCGGAAGACGGACTCCGCCTCGCCCGACCCTAGGGCTCGGACTCAACCTCGACCTCGGAAGACGGACTCCGCCTCGCCCGACCCCAGGGCTCGGACTCAGCCTCGACCTCGGAAGACGGACTCCGCCTCGCCTGACCCCAAGGCTCGGACTCAGCCTCGACCTCGGAGGAGCCTCCGCCTCGCCCGACCTAGGGCTCGGACCGACCACGTCATAGGAGGGCCATCATTACCCTACCCCTAGCTAGCTCAGGCTACGGGGAACAAGACCGGCGTCCCATCTGGCTCGCCCCGGTAAACAAGTAATGATGGCACCCCGCGTGCTCCATGACGACGACGGCTCTCAGCCCCTTACGGAAGCAAGGAGACGTCAGCAAGGATCCGACAGCCCCGACAGCTGTCCTTCCACAGGGCCCAAACGCTCCTCCGACGGCCACGACATTACATGAACAGGCTATCAAAACCTCTCCGACTGCCACGACGGCATGTACTTAGGGCTCTAGCTCCTCTCTGCTAGACACGTTAGCACACTGCTACACCCTCCATTGTACACTTGGGCCCCCTCTTTACGCCTATAAAAGGAAGGTCCAGGGCTCTCGTACGAGAAGGTCGGCCGCGCGGGAGAACGGGCTGGCGGACAGTCTCTCTCTCTCTCTCTCCCTCGCGGACGCTTGTAACCCCCCTACTGCAAGCGCACTCGACCTGGGCGCAGGACAACACGAAGGCCATGGGTTTCCCCTTTGCCGTTTCTCACCCCCTTTCGTGCTCCGTCTCGCGCCGACCCATCTGGGCTGGGACACGCGACGACAATTTACTCGTCGGTCCAGGGACCCCCGGGGTCGAAACACCGACAGTTGGCGCGCCAGGTAGGGGACTGCTGCGTGTTGACGAACAGCTTCCCGTCAAGCTCCGGATGGGTAGTCTCCAGCAACCTCTTCAACCTGGGACGATGCTTCGTTTCGGGAGTCTGGAGTTCATGTCCCTCGACGGCAGCTACGACATGATACTCCTTCCTCCGCCGCGCGACAACGACAATGGCGGCCATCAGCCCGCCGCCAGCGGCGGAATCGATGACGTCTTCCCCACGTGGCGGAAGAGCAACATCTGGGTCTATCCCGTCCCCTTCCCCGCCGACGGAGGAGGAGGCGGGGCAGGCATGGCCAAGCAGGAGGCGACACCTCGTCGGCTGTCGAGCGAGTCGACGGCGCCGGCGCCCCAGCGGGGGACACGTCGGGCGTCGACCTCGCGTCTGAGACGAAGACGAGTGTCGTTTCCCCGCAACACGCCAACTCCAAGCGGACGAACGACGCCAGCACGCTCGCGAAGGACATGCTGGGCGTTAGCCTCGTACCTGAGACAACGGTGCAGTCCGTTCCTGACGCGAATTCGTCACCACCCGTCGATCAAGAGGTACCGTCTGTTTCCCGTTCCATGCCTTTTAGATCCAGCTGCGACCCACCAAGCGACCCCGCTTCGGTGGACGCTTTCGTAAAGGCGTGTCCAAACCCTCCGGGGTACCGTATGCGGTCACCCTGGGACCGGCTGACGGCCGTCTCGACCTACGGGCCTCTGGGTTCCGAGGAAGATGATGAGCCCGACTATGGTTGGGATTTCTCCGGGCTCGGTAACCCCAGTGCCATGCTGGACTTCATGACCGCATGTGACTACTGCCTCTCCGATTGCTCCGATAGCAGCCACAGCCTCGGCGACGAGGACTGTGGCCCAAGTCACGAATGCTTCCACGTCGATCTAGGGGGTCTCGACGAAGGCAACCATCTTGGTATGCCGGAGAACGGTGATCCCCCTAGGCCTGCGCCTCGCGTTGACATCCTTCGGGAGCTAGCTGTGGTCCCAGTCCCTGCGGGGCGTCAGGACGCACAGCTCGAGCAAATCCGCGAGATACAGGCCATGCTCGAAAAGGAGGCAGGACAACTTGTGCAGCTTCGGCAAAATATCGGGCAGGAGTGGGCAGGCCGAGCACCGGCCGGAGAAGCACGTCACCTGGCCAAGGACGTCCAGCACCGCATCGCCGACGATGCCAGGCAAGGCTGCCTCCGGCTTCCAGTGGGGTCGGCCAGAACCTGGCTGCGGCAGCGATACTACTCCGAGCGATGCCGGAACCATCCACCACCGAGGGGCGGCGTATCCAGGGAGAGCTCAAGAATCTCCTGGAAGATGTCGCGGTCCGACGGGCCGAAAGCTCTGCCTCCCGAAGGCAGGGGTACCCCCGGAGCATCGCGTCGCGACTTCCCGGTTCATGCGGGAAGCCTCGGTCCACACCGGGCACACGCGGAACACCGCGCCTGTGGCCTCGGGTCGTCTCGGCAACGAGCACCACCGCCGTGACCGTTGAGCCCACCTCGACGAGAGGATGCGCCGAGGCTACCACCCCAGGCGTGGGGGACGCTACGACAGCGGGGAGGATCGGAGCCCCTCGCCCGAACCACCCGGTCCGCGAGCTTTCAGCCGGGCCATACGACGGGCGCCGTTCCCGACCCAGTTCCGAACCCCGACTACCATCACCAAGTACTCGGGGGAGTCAAAGCCGGAGCTGTGGCTCGCGGACTACCGGCTGGCCTGCCAGCTGGGTGGCACGAACGATGACAACCTCATCATCCGCAACCTTCCCATGTTCCTCTCCGACGCTGCCCGAGCCTGGCTGGAGCATCTGCCCCCTGCGCAGATCTCCAACTGGGACAACCTAGTCAAAGCCTTCGCCGGCAACTTCCAGGGCACATACGTGCGCCCTGGGAACTCCTGGGATCTCCGAAGCTGCCGCCAGTAGCCGGGCGAATCCCTCCGGGACTACATCCGGCGATTTTCGAAGCAGCGCACCGAGCTGCCCAACATCACCGACTCGGATGTCATCGGCGCGTTCCTCACCGACACCACTTGCTGTGATCTGGTGAGCAAGCTGGGTCGCAAGACTCCCACCAGGGCGAGCGAGCTGATGGACATCGCCACCAAGTTCGCCTCTGGGCAGGAGGCAGTCGAGGCCATCTTCCAAAAGGACAAGCAGCCTCAGGGGCGCCAGCCGGAAGACGTCCCCGAGGCGAACGCTCAGCGCGGCGCGAGGAAGAAGGGCAAGAAGAAGTCGCAAGCGAAACGCGACGCCGCCGACGCGGACCTTGTCGCCGCCGCCGAGCATAGGAACCCTCGGAAGCCTCCCGGAGGCGCCAACCTTTTCGACAAGATGCTCAAGGAGTCGTGCCCCTACCATCAGGGTCCCGTCAAGCACACCCTTGAGGAATGCGTCATGCTTCGGCACCATTTCCACAGGGCCGGACCACCGGCGGAAGGTGGTCGAGCCCACGACGACGACAAGAAGGAGGATCACAAGGCAGAGGGGTTCCCCGAGGTCCACGACTGCTTCATGATCTACGGTGGGCATGTGGCGAACGCCTCGGCTCGGCACCGCAAGCAAGAGCGCCGGGAGGTCTGCTCGGTAAAGGTGGCGGCGCCAGTCTACCTAGACTGGTCCGACAAGCCCATCACCTTCGACCAGGGCGACCACCCCGACCGTGTGCCGAGCCCAGGGAAGTACTCGCTTGTTGTCGATCCCGTCATCGGCAACATCAGGCTTACCAAGGTCCTCATGGACGGAGGCAGCAGCCTCAACATCATCTACGCCGAGACCCTCGGGCTCCTGCAGATCGATCTGTCCTCGATCTGGGCCGGCGCGACACCCTTTCACGGGATCATCCCCAGGAAGCACATCCAACCCCTCGAGCAACTCGATCTGCCTGTCTGCTTCGGGACTCCCTCCAATTTCCGAAAGGAAACCCTCACGTTCGAGGTGGTCGGGTTCCGAGGAACCTACCACGCAGTGCTGGAGAGGCCATGCTACGCCAAGTTCATGGTCGTCCCCAACTACACCTACCTCAAGCTCAAGATGTCGAGCCCCAATGGGGTCATCACCGTCGGCTCCACGTACCGACACGCGTACGAATGCGACGTGGAGTGCGTGGAGTACGCCGAGGCCCTCGCCGAATCCGAGACCCTCATCGCCGACCTGGAGAGCCTCTCCAAGGAGGCGCCAGATGCGAAGCGCCACGCCGGCAACTTCGAGCCAGTTGAGACGGTCAAATCTGTCCCTCTCGACCCCAGCGCCGACGCCTCCAAGCAGATACGGATCGGCTCCGAGCTCGACCCCAAATAGGAAGAAGTGCTCGTCGACTTTCTCCGCGTGAACGCCAAAGTTTTTGCATGGAGTCCCTCGGACATGCCTGGCATACCGAGGGATGTTGCCGAGCACTCGTTGGATATCCGAGCTGGAGCCCGACCCGTGAAGTAGCCTCTGCGCCGATTCGACGAAGAAAAGCGCAGAGCCATAGGCGAGGAGATCCACAAGCTGATGGCCGCAGGGTTCATCAAAGAGGTATTCCATCCTGAATGGATTGCCAACCATATGCTTGTGAGAAAGAAAGGAGGGAAATGGCGGATGTTTGTAGACTACACTGGTCTAAACAAAGCATGTCCGAAGGTTCCCTACCCTCTGCCTCGCATCGATCAAATCATGGATTCCACTACTGGGTGCGAAACCCTGTCTTTCATCGATGCCTACTCAGGGTATCACCAAATTAGGATGAAAGAATCCGACCAGCTCGCGACTTCTTTCATCACACCTTTTGGCATGTACTGCTGCGTTACTATGCCATTCGGTTTGAGGAATGCGGGTGCGACGTACCAAAGGTGCATGAACCACGTGTTCGGAGAGCACATTGGTCGAACGATCGAGGCTTACGTCGATGACATCGTAGTCAAGACGAGGAAAGCCTCCGACCTTCTTTCCGACCTTGAAACGACATTCCGGTGTCTCAAGGCGAAAGGCGTAAAACTCAATACCGAGAAGTGTGTCTTCGGAGTCCCCCGAGGCATGCTCCTGGGGTTCATCGTCTCCGAGCGGGGCATCGAGGCCAACCCAGAGAAAATCGCGGCCATCACCAATATGGGCCCCATCAAGGACTTGAAAGGAGTACAGAGGGTCATGGGATGTCTTGTGGCCCTGAGCCGTTTCATCTCGCGCCTCGGCGAAAGAGGCCTACCTCTGTACCGCCTCTTGAGGAAGACCGAGCGCTTCACTTGGACCCCCGAGGCCGAGGAAGCCCTCGGGAACCTAAAAGCGCTCCTTACCAGCGCGCCCATCTTGGTGCCCCCCGCTGCCGGAGAAGCCCTCTTGATCTACGTCGTCGCTACCACTTAGGTGGTCAGCGCCGCGATCGTGGTTGAGAGACGAGAAGAGGAGCATGCATTGCCCGTCCAGAGGCCGGTCTACTTCATCAGTGAAGTACTGTCCGAGACCAAAATCCGCTACCCGCAAATCCAGAAGCTACTGTACGCGGTAATTCTGACGCGGCGAAAGTTGCGACACTACTTCGAGTCTCATCCGGTGACTGTGGTGTCATCCTTTCCCCTGGGGGAGATCATCCAGTGCCGAGAGACCTCGGGTAGGATTGCAAAGTGGGCGGTGGAAATCATGGGCGAGACAATCTCGTTCGCCCCTCGGAAGGCCATCAAGTCCCAAGTCTTGGCGGACTTTGTGGCTGAATGGGTCGACACCCAGCTTCCAGCAGCTCCGATCCAGCCGGAATTCTGGACCATGTTTTTCGACGGGTCGCTCATGAAAACAGGAGCGGGCGCGGGCCTGCTCTTCATCTCACCCCTCGGGAAGCACCTTCGCTACGTGCTGCGCCTCCATTTCCCGGCGTCCAACAATGTGGCCTAGTTCGAGGCTCTGGTTAACGGGTTGCGCATCGCCATTGAGCTAGGGGTCCGACGCCTCGACACTCGTGGCGACTCGCAGCTTGTCATCGACCAAGTCATGAAGAACTCCCATTGCTGCGACCCGAAGATGGAAGCCTACTGCGATGAGGTTCGGCGCCTGGAGGACAAGTTCTATGGGCTCGAGCTCAACCACATCGCCCGACGGTACAACGAGACTGCGGACGAGCTGGCTAAGATAGCCTTGGGGCGGACAACGGTTCCCCCGGACGTCTTCTCCCGAGACCTCAATCAACCCTCAGTCAAGACCGACGACACGCCCGAGCCCGAGAAGATCTCGGCCCTGCCCGAGGTGCCCTCGGCTCAGCCCGAGGCACCCTCGGCCCCCGAGGGTGAGGCACTGCGTGTCGAGGAAGAGCGGAATGGGGTCCCGCCTAATCGAGACTGGCATACCTCGTACCTGCAATATCTCCACCGAGGAGAGCTGCCCCTCGACCGAGCCGAAGCTTGGCGACTAGTGCGGCGCACCAAGTCGTTCGTCTTATTGGGGGACGGGAAGGAGCTTTACCACCACAGCCCCTCAGGCATCCTCCAGCGATGCATATCCATCGTCGAAGGTCAGGAGTTATTACAAGAAATACACTCGGGGGCTTGCGGTCACCACGCAGCACCTCGAGCCCTCGTTGGAAACTGATAGTCGCCTAGAGGGGGGGTGAATAGGGCGAAACTGAAATTTACAAATATAAACACAACTACAAGCCGGGTTAGCGTTAGAAATAAAATCGAGTCCGCGAGAGAGGGTGCAAAACAAATCGCAAGCGAATAAGTAAGTGAGACACGCAGATTTGTTTTACCGAGGTTCGGTTCTCGCAAACCTACTCCCCGTTGAGGAGGCCACAAAGGCCGGGTCTCTTTCAACCCTTCCCTCTCTCAAACGGTCCCTCGGACCGAGTGAGCTTCTCTTCTCAAATCAAAGCCGGGAACAAAACTTCCCCGCAAGGGCCACCACACAATTGGTGCCTCTTGCCTTGATTACAATGGAGTTTTGATCTCAAGAACAAGTGAGAAAGAAAAGAAGCAATCCAAGCGCAAGAGCTCAAAAGAACACAAGCAAATCGCTCTCTCTAGTCACTATGGCGTTGTGTGGAATTCGGAGAGGATTTGATCTCTTTGGTGTGTCTATAATTGAATGCTAGAGCTCTTGTAGTAGTTGGGAAGTGGAAAACTTGGATGCAATGAATGGTGGGTGGTTGGGGTATTTATAGCCCCAACCACCAAAAGTGGCCGTTGGAAGGCTGTCTGTTCGATGGCACACCGGACAGTCCGGTGCACACCGGACAGTCCGGTGCCCCCTGCCACGTCATCACTGCCGTTGGATTCTGACCGTTGGAGCTTCTGACTTGTGGGCCCGCCTGGGTGTCCGGTGCACACCGGACATGTACTGTTTGCTGTCCGGTGTGCCAGTATGGGCGCGCCTGACTTCTGCGCGCGCTGCGCGCGCATTTAATGCGCCGCAGGTAGCCGTTGGCGCCGACTAGCCGTTGCTCTGGAGTCGCACCGGACAGTCCGGTGCACACCGGACAGTCCGGTGAATTATAGCGGACTAGCCGTTGGAGTTTCCCGAAGCTAGCGAGTTCCTGAGGCTGATCTTCCTTGGCGCACCGGACACTGTCCGGTGTACACCGGACAGTCCGGTGAATTATAGCGCGAGTGCCTCTAGAAATTCCCGAAGGTGGCGAGTTCGAGTTGGAGTCCTCTGGTGCACCGGACACTGTCCGGTGGTGCACCGGACACTGTCCGGTGTACACCGGACAGTCCGGTGCTCCCAGACCAGAGGGCCTTCGGTTGCCACTTTGCTCCTTTGTTGAATCCAAAACTTGGTCCTTTTATTGGCTGAGTGTGAACCTTTTACACCTGTACAATCTATACACTTGGGCAAACTAGTTAGTCCAATTATTTGTGTTGGGCAATTCAACCACCAAAATTATATAGGAACTAGGTGTAAGCCTAATTCCCTTTCAATCTCCCCCTTTTTGGTGATTGATGCCAACACAAACCAAAGCAAATATAGAAGTGCATAATTGAACTAGTTTGCATTATGTAAGTGTAAAGGTTGCTTGGAATTTAGCCAATATAAATACTTAAAAGATATGCGTGGATTGTTTCTTACTTATAACATTTTGGACCACGCTAGCACCACATGTTTTGTTTTTGCAAAATCTTTTGTAAATCTTTTCTAAGTTCTTTTGCAAATAGTCAAAGGTAGTGAATAAGAGTTTTGCAAAGCATTTTCAAGATTTGAAATTTTCTCCCCTGTTTCAAATGCTTTTCCTTTGACTTAAACAAAACTCCCCCTAAATGAGATCCTCCTCTTAGTGTTCAAGAGGGTTTTGATATGCCTTTTTGAAATGCTACTTTCTTCCCTTTTTGAACACAATAGGATACCAATTGAAAATATTCAACACTAAGTTTTTGAAATTGGTTGGTGGTGCGGTCCTTTTGCTTTGGGCTCATTTCTCCCCCTTTTTGGCATGAATCGCCAAAAACGGAACCATTAGAGCCCTTGAAGTGCTATCTTCCCCTTTGGACATGAAATAAATGAGTTAAGATTATACCAAAGACGAAGTCCGGACCTTTTGCCTTGGGCTCCTACTCTCTCCCCAAAAGACAAAGTCCTTTTCTTGGTGCTCATGCTTTCTCTCCCCCAAGGATGAAGAGATGCTTGGAGTGATGGCGAAGTATGAGTTACGTAGTGGAAGCCTTTGTCTTCGCCGAAGACTCCAATTCCCTTTCGATATACCTATGACTTGTTTTGAGATAGACTTGGAAACACATTAGTCATAGCATATGAGAGAGACATGATCAAAGGTATATAAAAGAGCTTATGTGTGCAATCTAGCAAAAGAAATTGCGCGAATCAAGAATATTGAGCTCATGCCTAAGTTTGTTAAAAGATTGTTCATCAAGAGGCTTGGTAAAGATATCGGCTAATTGATCTTTAGTGTTAATGTAAGAAATCTCGATATCTCCCTTTTGTTGGTGATCCCTAAGAAAATGATACCGGATGGCTATGTGTTTAGTGCGGCTATGCTCGACGGGATTGTCGGCCATTTTGATTGCACTCTCATTATCACATAGCAAAGGGACTTTTGGTTAATTTGTAACCGTAGTCCCGCAGGGTTTGCCTCATCCAAAGTAATTGCGCACAACAATGGCCTGCGGCAATGTACTCGGCTTCAGCGGTGGAAAGAGCGACCGAATTTTGCTTCTTTGAAGCCCAAGACACCAAGGATCTTCCCAAGAACTGGCAAGTCCCCGATGTGCTCTTCCTATTGATTTTGCACCCCGCCCAATCGGCATCCGAATATCCAATCAAATCAAATGTGGATCCCCTAGGATACCAAAGCCCAAACTTAGGAGTATAAGCCAAATATCTCAAGATTCGTTTTACGGCCGTAAGGTGAGCTTCCTTAGGGTCGGCTTGGAATCTTGCACACATGCATACGGAAAGCATAATATATGGTCGAGATGCACATAAGTAAAGTAAAGAGCCTATCATCGACCGGTATACCTTTTGATCCACGGACTTACCTCCCGTGTCGAGGTCGAGATGCCCATTGGTTCCCATCGGTGTCTTGATGGGCTTGGCATCCTTCATCCCAAACTTGTTTAGAATGTCTTGAGTGTACTTCGTTTGGCTAATGAAGGTCCCCTCTTGGAGTTGCTTCACTTGGAATCCTAAGAAATACTTCAACTCCCCCATCATAGACATCTCGAATTTCTGTGTCATGATCCTACTAAACTCTTCACATGTAGACTCGTTAGTGGACCCAAATATAATATCATCAACATAAATTTGGCATACAAACAAGTCATTTTCAAGAGTTTTAGTAAAGAGTGTAGGATCGGTCTTTCCGACTTTGAATCCATTTGCAATAAGAAAATCTCTAAGGCATTCATACCATGCTCTTGGGGCTTGCTTGAGCCCATAAAGCGCCTTAGAGAGCTTATAGACATGGTCAGGATACTTACTGTCTTCAAAGCCGGGAGGTTGCTCAACATAGACCTCTTCCTTGATTGGTCCATTGAGGAAGGCACTTTTCACGTCCATTTGATAAAGCTTAAAGCCATGGTAAGTAGCATAGGCTAATAATATGCGAATTGACTCAAGCCTAGCTACGAGTGCATAGGTTTCACCGAAATCCAAACCTTCGACTTGGGAGTATCCCTTGGCCACAAGTCGAGCTTTGTTCCTTGTCACCACACCATGCTCATCTTGCTTGTTGCGGAAGACCCATTTGGTTCCTACAACATTTTGATTTGGACGTGGAACTAAATGCCATACCTCATTCCTAGTGAAGTTGTTGAGCTCCTCTTGCATCGCCACCACCCAATCCGAATCTTGGAGTGCTTCCTCTACCCTGTGTGGCTCAATAGAGGAAACAAAAGAGTAATGTTCACAAAAATGTGCAACACGAGATCGAGTAGTTACCCCCTTATGAATGTCGCCGAGGATGGTGTCGACGGGGTGATCTCGTTGGATTGCTTGGTGGACTCTTGGGTGTGGCGGCCTTTGATCTTCATCCTCCTTGTCTTGATCATTTGCATCTCCCCCTTGATCTATGTCGTCATCTTGAGGTGGCTCATTTGATTGATCTTCTTCTTCATCAACTTGAGCCTCTTCCTCATTTTGAGTTGGTGGAGATGCTTGCATGGAGGAGGACGGTTGGTCTTGTGCATTTGGAGGCTCTTCGGATTCCTTAGGACACACATCCCCTATGGACATGTTCCTTAGCGCGATGCACGGAGCCTCTTCAATACCTGTCTCATCAAGATCAACTTGCTCTACTTGAGAGCCGTTAGTTTCATCAAACACAACGTCACATGAGACTTCAACTAGTCCAGTAGACTTGTTAAAGACCCTATATGCCCTTGTGTTTGAGTCATAACCAAGTAAAAAGCCTTCTACAGTCTTAGGAGCAAATTTAGATTTTCTACCTCTTTTAACAAGAATAAAGCATTTGCTACCAAAGACTCTAAAATATGAAATGTTGGGCTTTTTACCAGTTAGGAGTTCATATGATGTTTTCTTGAGGATTCGGTGAAGATATAACCGGTTGATGGCGTAGCAAGCGGTGTTGACCGCCTCTGCCCAAAACCGATCTGAAGTTTTGTACTCATTAAGCATGGTTCTTGCCATGTCCAATAGAGTTCTATTCTTCCTCTCCACTACACCATTTTGTTGTGGCGTGTAGGGAGAAGAGAACTCATGCTTGATGCCCTCCTCCTCAAGGAAGCCTTCAATTTGAGAGTTCTTGAACTCCGTCCCGTTGTCGCTTCTTATTTTCTTGATCCTTAAGCCGAACTCATTTTGAGCCCGTCTCAAGAATCCCTTTAAGGTCTCTTGGGTTTGAGATTTTTCCTGTAAAAAGAATACCTAAGTGAAGCGAGAATAATCATCCACAATAACTAGACAGTACTTACTCCCGCCGATGCTTATGTAAGCGATCGGGCCGAATAGATCCATGTGTAGGAGCTCCAGTGGTCTGTCGGTCGTCATTATGTTCTTATGCGGATGATGAGTGCCAACTTGCTTCCCTGCTTGGCATGCACTACAAATCCTGTCTTTCTCAAAATGAACATTTGTTAATCCTAAAATGTGTTCTCCCTTTAGAAGCTTGTGAAGATTCTTCATCCCAACATGAGCTAGTCGGCGATGCCAGAGCCACCCCATGTTAGTCTTAGCAATTAAGCAAGTGTCGAGTTCAGCTCTATCAAAATCTACCAAGTATAGCTGACCCTCTAACACTCCCTTAAATGCTATTGAATCATCACTTCTTCTAAAGACAGTGACACCTACATCAGTGAATAGACAGTTGTAGCCCATTTGACATAATTGAGATACGGAAAGCAAGTTGTAATCTAAAGAATCAACAAGAAAAACATTGGAAATGGAATGGTCAGGAGATATAGCAATTTTTCCCAAACCTTTGACCAACCCTTGATTTCCATCCCCGAATGTGATCGCTCTTTGGGGATCTTGGTTTTTCTCATATGAGGAGAACATCTTTTTCTCCCCAGTCATGTGGTTTGTGCACCCGCTGTCGAGTATCCAACTTGAGCCCCCGGATGCATAAACCTACAAAACAAGTTTAGTTCTTGACTTTAGGTACCCAAATGGTTTTGGGTCCTTTGGCATTAGACACAAGAACTTTGGGTACCCAAACACAAGTCTTGGAGCCCTTGTGCTTGCCCCCAATATATTTGGCAACTACCTTGCCGGATTTGTTAGTCAAAACATAAGATGCATCAAAAGTCTTAAATGAAATATCATGATCATTTGATGCACTAGGAGTTTTCTTTCTAGGCAACTTAGCATGGGTTGGTTGCCTAGAGCTAGATGTCTCACCCTTATACATGAAAGCATGATTAGGGCCAGAGTGAGACTTCCTAGAGTGAATTCTCCTAATTTTGCTCTCGGGATAACCGACAGGGTATAAAATGTAACCCTCGTTATCCTGAGGCATGGGAGCCTTGCCCTTAACAAAGTTAGACAATTTTTTAGGAGGGGCACTAAGTTTGACATTGTCTCCCCTTTGGAAGCCAATTCCATCCTTGATGCCAGGGCGTCTCCCACTATAGAGCATACTTCTAGCAAATTTGAATTTTTCATTTTCTAAGTTATGCTCGGCAATTTTTGCATCTAATATTGCTATATGATCATTTTGTTGTTTAATTAAAGCCATATGATCATGAATAGCATCAATGTTAACATCTCTACATCTAGTGCAAATAGATACATGCTCAACGATAGATGTAGAGGGTTTGCAAGATTTTAGTTCTACAACCTTAGCTTGTAGCATGTCATTTTTAGTTCTAAGGTCGGAAATAGTAGCATTGCAAACATCAAGATCTTTAGCCTTAGCAAGCAATTTTTCATTTTCAATTCTAAGGCAAGCTAGGGAAGCATTCAACTCATCAATCCTAGCAAGTAAATCAACATTTTCATCTCTAGGATTTGAAGTTGAAACATTGCAAACATGTGAATCAACCTTAGCATTTAAACTAGCATTTTCATTCCTAAGGTTGTCAATCATCTCACGGCAAGTGCTTAGCTCACTAGATAATTTTTCACATTTCTCAATTTCTAGAGCATAAGCATTTTTAACTTTAACATGCTTCTTATTTTCCTTAATAAGGAGGTCCTCTTGGGAATCCAAAAGGTCATCCTTTTCATGAATAGCACTAACTAATTCATTCAATTTTTCCTTTTGAGCTATGTTAAGGTTGGCAAAAAGGGAACGCAAATTATCTTCTTCATCACTAGCATTATCATCACTAGAGGATTCATATTTAGTGGAGGATTTAGATTTAACCTTCTTTTTGCCGTCCTTTGCCATGAGGCACTTGTGGCCGACGTTGGGGAAGAGAAGTCCCTTGGTGACGGCGATGTTGGCGGCGTCCTCATTGTCGGAGGAGTCACTAGAGCTTTCGTTGGAGTCCCACTCTCGACAAACATGGGCATCGCCGCCCTTCTTCTTGTAGTACCTCTTCTTCTCCTTTCTTCTCCCCTTCTTGTCGTCGCCTCGGTCACTGTCACTTGATATAGGACATTTAGCAATAAAATGACCGGGCTTACCACATTTGTAGCAAACCTTCTTGGAGCGGGACTTGTAGTCTTTCCCTCTCCTTTGCTTGAGGATTTGGCGGAAGCTCTTGATGACGAGCGCCATTTCCTCATTGTCGAGCTTGGAGGCGTCTATTGGTTGTCGACTTGGTGTAGACTCCTCCTTCTTGTCCTCCGTCGCCTTGAATGCGACAGGTTGAGCTTCGGATGTGGAGGGATCATCAAGCTCGTTGATCTTCCTCGAGCCTTCGATCATGCACTCAAAACTTACA
Source organism: Zea mays (assembly GCF_902167145.1). NCBI lineage: Eukaryota > Viridiplantae > Streptophyta > Magnoliopsida > Poales > Poaceae > Zea > Zea mays. The sequence goes on along the minus strand of NC_050101.1, from coordinate 119,212,593 downwards.
AAATGCCCGATTACTTCCTCGGGGGTCATTTTAGTATATCTAGGATTTCCACGAATTAATTGAACTTGAGTAGGGTTAAGGAAAATAAGAGATCTTAGAATAACCTTAACCATTTCATGGTCATCCCACTTTACGCTCCCGAGGTTGCGCACTTGGTTCACCAGAGTCTTGAGCCGGTTGTACATGTGTTGTGGCTCTTCCCCTTTGCGAAGCCGGAACCGACCGAGCTCCCCCTCGATCGTTTCCCGCTTGGTGATCTTGGTGAGCTCGTCTCCCTCGTGCGCGGTTTTGAGCACATCCCAAACCTCCTTGGCACTCTTCAACCCTTGTACCTTGTTATACTCCTCTCTACTTAAAGAGGCAAGGAGTATCGTTGTTGCTTGAGAGTTGAAGTGCTCGATTTGGGCCACCTCATCCTCATCATAATCCTTATCCCCTACGGACGGTACCTGTGCACCAAACTCAACAACATCCCATATACTTTTGTGGAGTGAGGTTAGATGAAATCGCATTAAATCACTCCACCTAGCATAATCTTCACCATCAAAAGTTGGTGGTTTGCCTAATGGGACGGAAAGTAAAGGTGCATGTTTAGAAATGCGAGGATAGTGTAGGGGGATCTTACTAAACTTCTTACGCTCTTGGCGTTTAGAAGTTACGGAGGGCGCATCGGAGTCGGAGGTCGATGTTGATGAAGTGTCGGTCTCGTAGTAGACCACTTTCCTCATCCTCTTTTGCTTGTCCCCACTCCGGTGCGGCTTGTGGGAAGAAGATCTTTCCTTCTTCTCTTTGTGGTGAGAAGAAGATTTCTTCTCCTTCCCTTTGTTGGAGGAGCTCTTCTTCTTCTCCCTCCTTTTGGTGCGGGACTCTTCCGATGAAGTGCTCCCGTGGCTTGTAATGGGCTTTTCGCCGATCTCCATCTCCTTCTTGGTGTGATCTCCCGACATCACTTCGAGCGGTTAGGCTCTAATGAAGCACCGGGTTCTGATACCAATTGATAGTCGCCTAGAGGGGGGGTGAATAGGGCGAAACTGAAATTTACAAATATAAACACAACTACAAGCCGGGTTAGCGTTAGAAATAAAATCGAGTCCGCGAGAGAGGGTGCAAAACAAATCGCAAGCGAATAAGTAAGTGAGACACGCAGATTTGTTTTACCGAGGTTCGGTTCTCGCAAACCTACTCCCCGTTGAGGAGGCCACAAAGGCCGGGTCTCTTTCAACCCTTCCCTCTCTCAAACGGTCCCTCGGACCGAGTGAGCTTCTCTTCTCAAATCAAAGCCGGGAACAAAACTTCCCCGCAAGGGCCACCACACAATTGGTGCCTCTTGCCTTGATTACAATGGAGTTTTGATCTCAAGAACAAGTGAGAAAGAAAAGAAGCAATCCAAGCGCAAGAGCTCAAAAGAACACAAGCAAATCGCTCTCTCTAGTCACTATGGCGTTGTGTGGAATTCAGAGAGGATTTGATCTCTTTGGTGTGTCTATAATTGAATGCTAGAGCTCTTGTAGTAGTTGGGAAGTGGAAAACTTGGATGCAATGAATGGTGGGTGGTTGGGGTATTTATAGCCCCAACCACCAAAAGTGGCCGTTGGAAGGCTGTCTGTTCGATGGCACACCGGACAGTCCGGTGCACACCGGACAGTCCGGTGCCCCCTGCCACGTCATCACTGCCGTTGGATTCTGACCGTTGGAGCTTCTGACTTGTGGGCCCGCCTGGGTGTCCGGTGCACACCGGACAGGTACTGTTTGCTGTCCGGTGTGCCAGTATGGGCGCGCCTGACTTCTGCGCGCGCTGCGCGCGCATTTAATGCGCCGCAGGTAGCCGTTGGCGCCGACTAGCCGTTGCTCTGGAGTCGCACCGGACAGTCCGGTGCACACCGGACAGTCCGGTGAATTATAGCGGACTAGCCGTTGAAGTTTCCCGAAGCTGGCGAGTTCCTGAGGCTGATCTTCCTTGGCGCACCGGACACTGTCCGGTGTACACCGGACAGTCCGGTGAATTATAGCGCGAGTGCCTCTGGAAATTCCCGAAGGTGGCGAGTTCGAGTTGGAGTCCTCTGGTGCACCGGACACTGTCCGGTGGTGCACCGGACACTGTCCGGTGTACACCGGACAGTCCGGTGCTCCCAGACCAGAGGGCCTTCGGTTGCCACTTTGCTCCTTTGTTGAATCCAAAACTTGGTCCTTTTATTGGCTGAGTGTGAACCTTTTACACCTGTACAATCTATACACTTGGGCAAACTAGTTAGTCCAATTATTTGTGTTGGGCAATTCAACCACCAAAATTATATAGGAACTAGGTGTAAGCCTAATTCCCTTTCAGAAACGCATTCCGGCAGGGTTTCTACTGGCCAACCGCGGTGGCCGATGCCACTAGGATTGTACGCACCTGCCAAGGGTGTCAATTCTACACGAAGCAGACCCACCTGCTCGCTCAGGCTCTGCAGACAATACCCATCACCTGGCCGTTTGCTGTGTGGGGTCTGGACCTCGTCGATCCCTTGCAGAAGGCACCCGGGGGCTACACGCACTTGTTGGTCTCCATCGACAAATTCTCCAAGTGGATCGAGGTCCGACCCCTGAACAACATCAGGTCCGAACAGGCAGTGGTGTTCTTCACCAACATCATCCATCGCTTTGGGGTCCCAAACTCCATCATCACCGACAACGGCACCCAGTTCACCGGCAGAAAGTTCCTGGACTTCTGCGAGGATCACCACATCCGGGTGGACTGGGCCGCCGTAGCTCACCCCATGACGCACTACAACCTTTTATGCCTTCTATGACGAATATACAATGACACCACACACATTTGTCACAAATTAGTTCTGTTTATGACGTTTTCTGAGAGCTAACCCAACATAGTGACGCAAAAAATATATTCGTCATTAAAGTCGTCATAATTTGGAAGAATCAGACCATTGTGACGATATTTAATGACAATACTGAATTGTCATAAGAGTGAATCGTCACAGTACCCTTTTATGCCATAACTATGACGATATAGTGTGTCATATCATGTTTCGTCATAACTTTTATTATTTTAATACAAATAATAATATAAAATCTATTTTTACATGCGCAAGTATTATGTGCATATTTGGACGCATGTGCCGGTGCTGTGTTTCAAAAAATACTTTAAAAAACAAAAAAATAAAAATAAAAACGCCTGGTCAAGATTCGAACCTGACACGTTACAAATACAGATAATAATCCAAACCACTGCAATAGAGTCGAAATTATGATATATGGTCGTCTGTTGGTCTTCATATATGGTCGGCTGTTGGTCTTCATCTTCAGGAGCAGGCCTTCGTACGAAGAATTGTTTGGGACACCACGACGTGCGGCTCCATCCCAGATTGCTGCGCGCGCGAGACCTTCATACGAAGAATTGTTTGGGGAAAAAAGACACCACGACGTGCGCCCCCATCCCCAATTGCTGCGCGCGCGTTCATCTTGCTACTCGCTAGAGGTATTACCTACCATCTTCCACCATGCATTCTCTGTTCAGGGATTTCTGTTTGTTAGGGTTTTGTGACTATCCAATTCAGAAATTTCCATTCGTTAGGAAGGGCTCAGCGCATGGCACTTGATCGATGGCGGAGCAGGTTAGAATCCTCTTTAGATAAAGGTGTTGTCACCATGCTTCAGAGCTGTTAGCTTGGATAAAGGTGTTGTCACCATTAATCTTCAGGTCCTTAATCTTCTGTAAATCTGACGGAGGAGATGCCCACAGACGCCTACCTATCATCAAATTTCTAGTTGATGCAAGATTTTTTGCTTTCTGTGTACTTCAGTAACCACCTTCATCACATTGTTTACAAACCAGGCAAATAGTGTCAATTAGAACTACTATACGCTTCAGGTTCATTTTAACAGCCAAGCTACAGTGCATCAGGCGCCACACAAACTGCCTTATGCTTTCAGGGGATAAGTAAGTTTCAAAATCTTCATCCATAAATTCCAATTGGTTCGCCATCACTTACTCTCCATACAATGTCATCCTTCTGTTTTCAACGCAAAGAATAACATGAGGCTGACATGTTTAAAATAGCTACTAATAATATGTAATTGCTTTAAAAAAGAGCAAGGAACGCCTTTGGTACAAGCCAATGGATTAAAAAAGCTAAGAAATTCAGAACACATTGATACACCAAAGTATATTGAAAAACTAATCCAGAAAATTTATAAATATATAAAAAAAGGCGCGCTGAGCGCGCTTTAGACACTAGTATCCATGAAAGACAGATACGAGCATCTAGCCATGCTAAACATGATTCCATGAAACACTAATATGAGTAGCCGAAGTGTTGAATAATTATTTTTTGCACAATTTATGAACAAGATACATCTAACACATGTGTTTTTAAATTTCTGTGTTTGTAGATGGACAAATCTTGGATCAACAGTAGGCTTTTTAGCGAGCAATATATCACAGGAGTGAGGGGTTTTATGAAGTTAATTTCAGAGCGATTTGATGATAGTGAGGAGGTACTATGTCCATGTAGAAAGTGTTTGAATCGGCTTGCCAAACCTAAGTCACAGATACAGGATCATTTATATATTCATGGAATGGCGAGCACATACACTACGTGGATACATCATAGGGAAGAACAATTGGATGCTGAACTGAGTGAACAAGTTGGCCATCTACATGAACATTATAGTATGAATGAGGATGTTTGTATGAATGAGCCTGAAAACCCTGAAGATAGATTGCCTGATATGGTACAAGATTTTTTCAGAGCTGAAGAGGGAGGTGCACAAAATTCTATGTTTGCAGTTGTATTGGATGAGATGAAGCAAGAACTTCACCCAGGTGCATCATACACAAGATTTTCTTTTGTAGTGAAGTTACTTCATATCAAATCTCGTTACCGGATCAGTAATGTTGCCTTCTCTGCTATTCTAAAGTTGTTGTCATTGGCTTTCCCACATTGTTCTGTACCAACATCTTATAAGGAAGCTAAGAAACTTATTAAAGCATTGGGACTTGGATATGAGTCAATCCATGTGTGTCCTAACAATTGTGTTTTGTTTCGAAAGGATTATGCAAAAAATAATGAGTGCCCAGTGCGTGGTTCATCAAGATGGAAAGATGGTGAACAAAGAAATAAGAGACCTCAGAAGGTGTTGCGGCATTTTCATTTGATTCCTAGATTGAAGAGGATGTTTGCTTCAGAAAAAAACTCTGAGGATGCACAATGGCACAAGTTGAAGAGGAAAGAAGTGGAAAATGAGCTTAGCCATCCAGCTGATGGTCAGGCATGGAAAGACTTTGATAGAAAACATAATTGGTTTGGAGAAGATCCTAGAAATATAAGGCTTGGGCTTGCCACAGACGGTTTTAATCCCTTTGGCAAAATGAGCTCCTCTTACAGTATGTGGCCAGTTTTTGCTATCCCTTATAACTTTCCTCCATGGGTATGTATGGAGCAATGGAACTTCATGATGTGTCTACTCATCCCTGGTCGGGAATGTCCGGGAAAAGATTTTGATGTATTTCTACAACCACTAGTTGATGAGTTACAACAACTTTGGTTGGGTGTTTCTACTTTTGATGCATTGAGTAGAAGGGATTTTGATCTACATGCTGCTGTAATCTGGTGTATTCATGACTATCCTGGTTTGAGCACTTTGTCTGGTAGAGTTACAAGTGGATACTATGCTTGTGTACATTGTGACAAAGATCCTTGCTCTAAAAGAATAAGAAATAAAATATGTTATATAGGTCATCGACGTTGGCTTCCACATGACCATCCATGGAGGAAAAAGAAGGATTATGATGGCCAAATTGAGAAACGTGAGAAGCCGCATCAATTTAGTACCAATGAGTTGATGCAGCAATTGGAAAGGGTCAAGGAAGTTAAACCAGGGAAACATCCAAACAACAATAAGAGGAAGCGAGATGCAAATGATGGTCAATGTTGGAAGAAACGGTCGTGCCTGTGGGATTTGCCATATTGGACAGATTTGAAGCTGCGCCATAACCTTGATGTAATGCACATTGAAAAAAATATATGTGAGTCTTTGCTTGGTACATTTCTTGCTCTTCCAGGAAAGTCAAAGGACAGTATTAATGCAAGGCTTGATTTTGAAGACATGTGCATAAGAAAAGATTTACACTTGAAGCATGATGGAGGTTCCTATGTGGTTCCTCATGCCCCCTATACAATGGATAAAAATCAAAAGGTAGCATTTTATGATTTTTTGAGAAGTGTAAAGTTTCCAGATGGTTATGCTTCTAACCTAGCATCATGCATCACTGCTGATGGATGCAACCTCCAAGGCTTGAAAACTCATGATTGCCATATCATACTTCAACGGATTTTACCAGCTGCTCTCCGAGGAATAATGAACAATGAAATATATGTAGCAATTGCTGAACTAGGTAACTTCTTCCAGCAACTATGTGCTAGGACCCTTAAATTAGATGTTCTGCACCAAATGAAAGAGAATATCCCAATTGTCCTATGCAAGCTTGAGAAAATATTCCCCCTCATTGTTTGATGTTATGCTCCACTTGTCGATACATTTACCTGATGAGGCAATACTTAGAGGACCAGTCCAATATGGTTGGATGTACCCCGTAGAAAGGAGGTTATACACCTTGAAACATTCTGTGAGGAATATGGCACGACCTGAGGGTTCAATTGCAGAAGCATATGTTGCTAACGAATGTTTGCATGCATCTTCAAGGTATTTTGATGATCTTGAGACAAGACACAATTGTGAGGGAAGGAATAGAGAGCATGTTGATATGAGTAAGGGTGGTATATCTGTTTTCCAACATGGAGTACAATTACTTGGAGCCCCAAGGATTACATATCTAGATAAGGATTATGATAAGATGGTTTGGTATGTGCTTAACAACTGTGTAGAGGTTGATCCATATATGGAGTATGTATTCCCATTATTCCTCTTGCTTGCTCTTGCTATTTTAGTATTCATTGCATGCTAAATGATGATTTTAATATATTTTACAGTCTATACAGAAAGGAGTTACAAAATGAGGGAGGATTTCCTGATGTTGAAAAACAAGTAGAAAAACAATTTTCTTCCTGGTTTAAAAACCATGTGAGAACATGTTTTATATTTCATGTTAATCCTTTATTACTTGAAGTTTTTCTCATTGTGTACACATTTGATATGTACAGATTGGAACACTTTGGCATGCGCAAGGAGAAGATGTCTGTTCTGATCTATTCGCTTTGTCATGTGAACCTGATATGCGAATAAGAATTTATTCAGCATGTATTGTTGATGGTGTTCGATACCACACTATCGATCGTGAGAAAAATAGGAGGACACAAAATAGCGGTGTAATGGTAGAAGGCACACATAATAGTGAAGATATTGAATTTTATGGTTCCTTGAGAGAAATAATTCAGTTGCAATATAATGCAGACAAGAGCGGGCATCGGTCAGTGGTTATTTTTCGATGTGATTGGTTCGACACAGAAAGCAAGAAGGGAAGAATAAAAGATGACAGATTATTCAAAAGCATCAACCATTCCATATGTTGGTACAAAAATGATCCTTTCATTCTTGCCCCACAGGCAACAATGGTTTTTTATTTGCAAGACACCAGATATGGGGGTAGCTGGAGGGTAGTTCAAAAATTTGCGCATAGGCATATTTGGAATGTTGATGAAACTTGTAGTGATGAAATACCCAACGGTGTGTCGCTTTCTTACCAAGATGATGAGTGTACAGCTTGTAATATTCAACATACTGAAGTGAATGTGAACAATGATACACCTAGGGTAGAAAATGTTGATATTATAGATGCAAGTGTAGTTGAAGATCTACATAGACAAAGGGAAATGGAGCAGAAGCAAGATTATTTCGAAGATGAAGAAGATGAAACAGGATGGCAATATGCTAGTGATAATGACGAGAGCAATACCCGAAATGTTGTTGATGATGATAGCGATGATGACTAGATGAGTGTTAAGGAAAAACTTGAAGCGTGCTGCGCCAAGGGAATAGAACTACAGATGGTCCAAGAAACTTGAAGCGTGCTGCGACAAGGAAACAAGTTCCTGTATGTCCCAGAAACCTGAAGCGTGCTGTCTGTTTGTGCTCCCAGACTAAACATTCTGTTTGTGCTCTCAGTGTGTGTGTTGCTGTCTGTGTAATGTTTAGAACCAGAAATTTTGTTAGTGTCCAGAAACATTTCAGAATTGTGTATGTGCTCAGTTATCTGTGCATGTGCTCCCAGAAATGTGCCCAGAAATGTGAACATAAATAGCTGATGTGAACAGAAATCTTTTGCGACAGAAACAGAATTAGTGCCCAGAATTCCGTTTAATTCTATTTGTGTATGTGTATGTGCTCAGTTTAATTCTGTTTGTGTGCCCAGAATCCCAGAAACAGAATTAGTGCCCAGTTATATGTGTATGTGTATGTGCTCAATTTAATTCTGTTTGTGTGCCCAGAAACATTTCAGAATGTGAACAGAAATGATGTGAGTGCCCAGAAATGTGCCCAGAAATGTGAACATAAATTGCTTATGTGAACAGAAATTTTTTGCGACAGAAACAAAATTAGTGCCCAGAATTCCGTTTAATTCTATTTGTGTATGTGTATGTGCTCAGTTTAATTCTGTTTGTGTGCCCAGAATCCCAGAAACAGAATTAGTGCCCAGTTATATGTGTAAGTGTATGTGCTCAATTTAATTCTGTTTCTGTCCCAGAAACATTTCAGAATGTGAACAGAAATGATGTGAGTGCCCAGAAATGTGCCCAGAAATGTGAACATAAATAGCTTATGTGAACAGAAATCTTTTGCGACAGAAACAGAATTAGTGCCCAGAATTCCGTTTAATTCTATTTGTGTATGTGTATGTGCTCAGTTTAATTCTGTTTGTGTGCCCAGAATCCCAGAAACAGAATTAGTGCCCAGTTATATGTGTAAGTGTATGTGCTCAATTTAATTCTGTTTCTGTCCCAGAAACATTTCAGAATGTGAACAGAAATGATGTGAGTGCCCAGAAATGTGCCCAGAAATGTGAACATAAATAGCTGATGTGAATAGAAATCTTTTGCGACAGAAACAGAATTAGTGCCCAGAATTTCGTTTAATTCTATTTGTGTATGTGTATGTGCTCAGTTTAATTCTGTTTGTGTGCCCAGAATCCAAGAAACAGAATTAGTGCCCAGTTATATGTGTATGTGTATGTGCTCAATTTAATTATGTTTGTGTGCCCAGAAACATTTCAGAATGTGAACAGAAATGATGTGAGTGCCCAGAAATGTGCCCAGAAATGTGAACATAAATTGCTGATGTGAACAGAAATCTTTTGCGACAGAAACATAATTAGTGCCCAGAATTCCGTTTAATTCTATTTGTGTATGTGTATGTGCTCAGTTTAATTCTGTTTGTGTGCCCAGAATCCAAGAAACAGAATTAGTGCCCAGTTATAAGTGTATGTGTATGTGCTCAATTTAATTCTGTTTGTGTGCCCAGAAACATTTCAGAGTGTGAACAGAAATGATATGAGTGCCCAGAATTGTGCCCAGAAATGTGAACATAAATTGCTGATGTGAACAGAAATCCAATCCAGTTGATGTGAACATAAATTGCCCATGAATAAGGGCAAGGAATCCAATCCAGTTGAAAACAAACAATTGCCTGATGGAAAAGTCAGATGAAAGGCAAGGAGTGTAAACCACGTACGAGCGAGCGCAGAAAGCGAAATGTTTTGCAGCGAGTCAAGCGTAATACGATCAAAAGGAACTGTGTCAATGCTAAAACTCAAACAGTTCCGCAGAGGGTTGAAAGAGCGAGCTACATTCTTTCATAGAAGACAGAAAAAAAGAGGACTGATGCTTTCTTACTTCGTCATAATATAGGGATGCTTTATGTAGCTTCCAATAAATAGGAAACAAGATGACCCATGGGGCACTCAGTGACGTATCTAAACCGTCTATCCAGTACTGGCTTTTCACACTCGGGAATAGAAACTGTCGGCACTTGAAGATGAACGAAGCGAAATTACCCCCCCCCCCAAAAAGCCCTTAGACCCACCTTGGTGGGGACTGACTGCTCTCCCCTACGAAAGTAGCATCGCGATGCAGAGATCAACAACACATATTCGCATACCATGCTTATCTATTGATGTCGCAGATCAGCGGCAACTCCCATACTAAGTATGATGTCGCATATCGGTTGTCTAACTAGAAGGGTGGAACCTTTTCTTTTTAACTAGTCTTAAAGTGGATGTCGCAGCCTTGAGTTCTATCCTGGGCTTATTCAATAGAGCTTTCCTTCTTTTCATTATTCGATACTGCTGTGAGATACTACGAGATCTCGTAGGCAATATGAGATAGAGCTGACTAAGAGAAAGAAGTAAGCGAATCTTGCAGCTGTTTTCATTCCTTTATTTAGGTCTTGAACAGAACTCCCAGAAATGTGCCCAGAAACGAGCAGCATCAACAGCCTCTGCAACAGCGACGACGGGAGCAGTTCGATCCATGGGGTTTTTAGTGCGGCGGCTCTGGTGCAGCAGCTACGGTGCGACAGCTAGGGTTTGGTTGAGATCTCGGTTTGGTTGGGCGTGAACGACAGCTAGAGCGAGCAGCAGGCCTCACGTATAGTCTCCTATTAAAGGCAAAATGACGGCGTGCGTATGATTTATATCCCATGGCTGTAGGAGGCAAATCGTAGAACTCCACACAGCGCGTTCCTCCCAAGGCCATGAGAAACTTCCAGGCAAAAATCGAAGCATCGCGCCACAATAAAAGTAGAAAAAAGCAGGCATCGTCGTGTCCGCCGTGGTGGAAGGGGAAAAGGAGAGCAGTCCACAACAACCACGGCGGCGGGTACTCATTGTCCCTTGATCTATGAGCGCTTCATCTATGGTCTGTGTGGTGCGGACCAGACATCGTCGTCTTCGTCAGGTCAGCACACCGTCGATGTCGGTTACCATATGATTGTGTTTGCAGCCATCCCTCAATGTCATCTGCTTCGTCGCGTGTATATTATTGTTCTCTCCGATTACCATGACAGGTCGTCGGAGGCTGACGTGCAGGCGTCTCTAGCAAAGCAGCTCACCCACATCGAGGTTGTCGTGGTCATGGCGGTCAGAGCCGTGTCGGGCATCGTAGTCGATGGGCTCATGGGCACACTTACGCCCGCCGACAGGGCCAATTCTTCGCATAATCATTTCACAGACTAAACTGCCATTCAGAAACACATCATTTTAATTAATATTATTATAAATTTGTTTAGAACCTTAGGAAATTATTACCTATTTTTTAATGAGACGTTGTTTATAACATCTAATATGAAATACGAACAGGGTTTACAACATCTTTTTGTTGAGATGATAAATTTTTAGTTTACCTCGGAAACAAGCAAACACTGTCTTTATTCAAGAACAAAAACGAAATATTTTTTATTCTATGCAATAGAGGACATTTTTCTTTATGAACGACAAGCAAATGCTCTTCTTTCTACATAATCAAAAGTGTTCTAGAGAATCCCTTGCACATTATTCTTTTTGCACATGCGCATGTATTATTTTTTTAAAAATATTTCCTTGTGACGGCGTACCTATTTTCAGATAATTATTCTTCTTTTTTAATCAAAATTGAACCAATATAATCCCTAAAAAAAATAGACTGCTCCCCTGGTATATCCTTCCGTAATTGAACCAATAGCTTTTTTAATCAGTTTTCAGCCCACGAGAGTCCAGATTCTAGAAACCGGCCTAATAATGTCCATTTTTATTCCCTATTACTGAACCCTATTCTCTCCTCTCTGGCTCTCTCACGCGTCTCTCTCTCAGCCGCCTGCCCGCCCAGCCACAAGCAGCCGCCACCCGCCAGAAAGCAGAACCGCAGAAACCGAGCGCCCTGCGTCCGGCGTCCCTGCCATCCAGCGGTCCAGGCCCGTTTCTTAACTAGAGACTTCGTCGCAGAGAGAGAGGGAGCCGCTGCACCCAGAATTCGCCGAACGCCGCCAGATATTTTATCTCGCCGCCGCCGTTCCACACCGCGACGTGGACAGCCAGCGCCGCTGTTATTCTAGAACGTAACGTAGCCACGGTATGAGTTCGTTTGCTTGCAATTGCAATAGTCCAGCTTCTAGTTTGTTCGATCTATGTGCGTATTGGCTTGTGGTAGTTTCTTAGGCCGTCGTTTGGCCGGGGCGTGCCAGGACCAGGACTAGATATACTTTCATAGACAGCAGCAGGACATCCAATTCAGTATATACAATTCTTCTTATACCCGCAGGTTCTCAAATCATTTGTGTTTTATTTGTGTGGAGTGTAATTATATCCACAGGTTCTCAAGTGACGACGTGGACACGCCGGGAGCACGTCTTTGCTCCCAGCTCTATTATATAGAATGGCTTATTTTTTGTAGGGTCCTTTTTCCTATGCATGGATACATTTCTGCTATCTATTTTATCTTGCCATCCATAACATGATCAAGCTAAAATGGTTGAACATCAATGCTTTGATGTTATTTTATCTATTCAACAACACCATTTCTGTTCATGATGGGGTTATAACCTGAATAGTGAATGTGTGCCTAGCTGCATATATTGCTCTAGTATACCTTCTTTAGACAGTTTTTATATAATACCTAGGTCCACCCCTGCATCTGGTGGTTGTTGATCCGGTGACTAAGATGGCTCCAGGGAAGAGGTCCACATGGACCTCACGGAAACCCGAAGGTAATTTACTCTTTATGGCAATACCTTCTTAATTTATTTTGTTTTAGTATTGTATGCCTTTATTTTACTTTGTGTTACATTAACAGAACCTATGCCAACTGATTACGAGAAAATAAGGGCTATGAATATGATGAAGAACAATCAATTGTTTCAACGGCTAGGCCTTGGACAATTGAAATCACTGGTGACTGCTACAGCTGCAAACAACAAAGAAGACTGTCCTCAACAATCAGAGAGTTTATATGATGGTGAAAACACTGATAATTCTAATGAAGAGGTCACTATAGTACTTATTAATTCTTAGCTTCTCAATTATCTATCTTTAGTTTTGGGTTCACAATGAATTTGATATGCATATCCTTATTGTATTCTACATATTCAGGAATCCCAATGTCGTAACAGTGGTCGTGCCAACATATCCGATGATGGTCATCAGATCTCAACAAAAGTAACAAGAGGAAATAAAAGAATTGTGGCACCTGCACAGGAGCGAACAATTAGAGTCACTAGGCAAAGAATTGCTGAAATAAACCAAGAAAATAGCCACAACCCGTCTGTTCATAAACAACTCAGTTCATGTCCTGCTACAAACCATGATTCGATCGAAACTCTTGTTGTTCCTACACAACCTAGTGCAAATGCCACCATAGACAATAACCCAACACATCACATAGACAATGCTATAGAGCCTAATTCTCTGATACAGGAGGAGAGTGATAACCACAATGCAGTTGAAGGTAACTAAACATTTTAACTATTTAGACATTGAACTATCCTTGAGCAAATAACTTTTATGTTTTCCAGCATTAGTTTAGGTAACTAGTATAACTTAAATTTAAACAAAATTACTCATATGTTTTAGTATGATTTATGGCAACTAATTCTTAGTTATATGCAGCATCACACATATCAAAAACTTTTTGTGTCCTGACCAGGAACAATAGATATCATACCAAGGAGAAAAAGTATGGGCAAACAACTTGAATCGTTAAGCAGAGGACTAGGAATGAAGATTCCAATCCAAATTACTGAAGGGAGCAAGAGGCCAGAGCCACCCATTCAAGCTGCTAAGTTTGCATCAGAGGGGGGAATCACATTGAGGCAGCACATTCCAATATTTCACCACTGGAAGGAGTACAAGAGGAAAGAGAATGAACCTACAATAAAAAACTATATTGGAAAAGTTACTGTAAGTTACTTTTACTCATTTGTCAAGTTACAGTTCATCGACATTTTCAATTATTGTTGAAATTGTTTCTTATTTACCAGGCTCAATTCACCATGGAAAATGATAGCAAGGCAATGGAAGTTGCATGTCTAGATATGCTAAAGGTTGGACAACGCCAAATGAGGTATAGACTAAAACAAAAGTATTTCAATGGGATGCCTGCTAATCAAGTGAGGACTACATCGCCTATTTCAAGCATGTCTGATGAGGACTGGAGAAAGTTGGTGGAGAAGTGGTCTACCCCAAAACACAAGGTTTTTGCAATAAATCTCCACTGACTTGCACTGTACTATCTTTATTGTTTGAAGTGAAATCATGGATATCCTTATGAATTTTACCTTTCCTATTTTGACATTTCGTCCCAAATAATTTATGCCTACATTAAGTGTCTACCTTTTAGATAATGGAACATTGATCTAGCTTTTGCACCATCCTTAGTGAATGCACCCAATAAAAGTACATATAGTTCAGATTCTACAACATAACTAAAAACATCAAATAAAGTAGCACATAGAGAAAACCAATGCAATAATTAACTAATGTAGACTCTGAAAACTGCTATACTATTTCACACTACTTATTGTACATATTATTTCTAACATGTTGATTTAATGTACAGGATAGTTGTATGAAGAATAAACTTAATCGTGAAAAAGTACAGTATCAACAATGCACAGGATCCCAGTCATATATTGCAAAAGCTTATTTACTGGTAAGAAAAGCATCATTGGTTACTGAACTACATGGTTGCCAAATCTCTGATTGTTTACTGCTGCCAATAAATTCAATATTAACATCTCTATTTACTCATGAAGTTGTCCCCTAATTTATTGGTAAGAAAATGATCATTGGATGTCAGAGCAGTTTCATAGGCCTTCAAAGAAGTTTGACTAGCTTTCAATCAATATGTCCACAATTATATGTTGTAAATTATAGATCATTTTGATAACAGTAGCAAATATGTATTCTAGTTTTATTTATTGGAGTTTGCTTCCTCTGTTCATTGTGGCTGCATTGCAACACCTACTGCAGAGAAAGCAACCCAATGCCAAGCTATAGAGAAAGCAGCCTGCTGCCATCACTGTCTTTTATCTTTTTAGATGATGAATTAGCACTGCTCATATATCTACTAGAAATATTATTTCATTCAACCGATTTAGTACTATCCATATCTAAAATGTATTGTAAACCTTTTAACAAATGTTCAACCTTCAATATACGTCATATTGAAATTTATAAATCTGACTTGTACATTATGTGCCAAGGTCTCTATTCTCACCAGATTCATTTCCTCACTTTAGAAACAAGAGAAATATAAGGATGCTGAACCGAGTGCAATAGATCTTTTCAAGGACATGCATTGCAGCAAGAAGAAAGGTTTTTCTGAAAATGTAAAGAAAGCAATTGTGAGTACTCGTTTTCTTTTATGTTTGTTCTGAAAAATTACAACTACGACTATGTTATACTAACAAATAATATTTATAATAGGTTGACATGGAAGCAATGGTGACAACACCAGTTGAGGATGAACAACAGCAGAAGTCTCCTATGGAAGTTGTTTCTGAAGTGCTAGGGGGCTCCAGTTTATTTCTAAAGAATGTTGGTCTGCAAGATAACTCCAAGAAAAGCTCCACAACAACTGTTTCTGCAATGGTTCAAGAACTTCAGAATCAATTGGAGTTTGAGAGGCTAGAAAAAGATGGACTTCGGGAAGAAGTAGAAACCTTAAAGGCTCAGGCACAGGCCTCAAAGGAGACCATGGACAATATGAAGAGATCGATGGAAGAAAATAATAGTCTCCTCCATCAACTGTTGAGCTTCAGTCGAAGCCAAGTGCCCCCATCTTAAGTCTGCTATAGTATCATGTTATATTAGTTCTGGATTCAGGTTTTATAAATTTGGAATATGTTTAAACTTTCATACTTTGAGTTGAAGTTATAGGATTTCCTTTGTATTTTAAGTTACATGATCTACAATCATACGATTTGAAGTTATAAAAGTATCTCTTGTATGAATTGTGTGAATGTTGAACTAAATAATTCAATGTTTTGGTTATTAGCATGTGACCATGACGCTATGAATTCACCACGCCTTATGATGAAAAATCCATCATAAATATATTACAACGCCATCGTACTTTGTGATGAACAAAAATCGTCACAAATATATTGCCACATCAGCTACCACATCATTGATATTTATGACAAATATTTTTGTCACATCATTTTGCCACATCATCTGCCATGTGGCATGCCACATCATAACATTTGTGACGAATGAAATCGTCACAACATTTTTGCCACATCACCTGCCACGTCAACTGCCATGTCATCTCGCCACGTAATCAGCCACGTGGCAAGGCACAAATACATGAATTGTGACATATTTAAACATAATTAGTGACAAATTCGATTGTCATAGAAGTAGTGACGTTTGTAGTTTGTGTCATAAACTATTATGACATTTTTTGTTATTCATCATAGTACTCCATTTAACATGCACCTTCTGTGACGATGTAATTTTCGTCACAATGACGTCACCAACATGTAAGGTATGACAAAAATACTGCTGTTTGTGACGTAATGTTAATGTCACAGAAGGCATAGAAGGTTGTAGTGACGAATGGGCAAGTAGAGCGTGCCAACGGCATGATTCTGCAAGGACTCAAGCCACAGATCTACAACGACCTCCACAAGTTCGGTAGGCGATGGATGGAGGAACTCCCCTTGGTGGTCTGGAGTCTGAGTACAACGCCGAGCCGAGCCACGGGCTTCACGCCGTTCTTTCTAGTCTATGGGACCGAGGCCATCTTGCCCACAGACTTAGAATACAGTTCCCCCGAGGACGAGGGCGTACGACGACCGAAGCAACCGAACCAACCGAGAAGACTCACTAGACCAGCTGGAAGAGGCTCGGGACATGGCCTTACTACACTCGGCACGGTATCAGCAGTCCCTGCGATGCTACCACGCCCGAGGGGTTCAGTCCCGAGACCTCCAGGTGGGTGACTTGGTGCTTCGGCTACGACAAGACGCCCGAGGGCGTCACAAGCTCACGCCTCCCTGGGAAGGGGCATTCATCATCGCCAAGATTTTGAAGCCCGGAACATACAAGCTGGCCAACAGTCAAGGTGAGGTCTACAACAACGCTTGGAACATCCGACAGCTACGTCGCTTCTACCCTTAAGATGTTTTCAAGTCGTTCATATACCTCGCTTACATACAAAGTCTAACCATCAAGGAAGGGTCAGCCTTGCCTCGGCAAAGCCCAACCCTCCCTCGGGGGCTAGAAGGGGGGCACCCCCTCTGTGTCAAAATTTTCCTCGGAAAAGGTCTTTCTGCCAGAACGTCTTTCGTGTTTTTCGACTACTTCGAAAGTGGGATCTTGAAAACGACAGAGTACACGTAAGCAGCCAAGGCCGACCGAGCCGAGGGACTCCTACGCCTCCGGGATACGGATACCTCACTCATCACCTTCTGTGATAAGTAACTCACGCTCGGATAAGCGGTTCCGCTGACCGAACAAGTCTTAATGCTCGGAAACTTTTCTGCCGAAACAATTTTCTGTGCCTTCTCGACTATATCGATAGCAGAATCCTACGGACGAGTAAGAGTACACGTAAGCGGCAAGGCCGACCGAGCCGAGGGACTCCTACGCCTCCGGGATACGGATACCTCACTCATCACCTTCCATGAAAAGTAACTCTCGCTCGGACAAACAATTCTGTTACCGACAAATAAGTCCTGACACTCGAAACAAGGGGAAAAGAAACACAGCTTTACAACACGACGATGATATGTTTGGGCCTCGGCGGCCGCAAAAAACATACGCACACTACAAGATAAACTGTTCCTGCAGGGTCAGACAACAGTGGGGGAGCAGCAACACCCTCGGCGTCGACTCCACCTTCGGCGGAATCCGACCCGGCCTCGGACGGCAACACAGTCGGAGGATCTCCACCTCGAAGGAACCTGTTGGCACCACGCCTGGGCCATCGTCATCGGGGTCTCCTCTGGGAACCCGGCCCGAGCAGATGGCTCGGCCGGCCGCTCCGTAGCCTCAGCCAGCTGTCCCCCGAGGACATCAGCCCGGCTCGTGGCCTCGGCAACCCGACTCCGGCGTCGGTCCCGCCAGTGGACGGCCCGGCCAGGCTCCGGCCGACGAAGCTTCTTTTCGAGCCATCTCTGCCTCTGTCTGTGCTGGCACCGCTGCCTCCGGCTCCGGCTCATCGTAGAGCGGCCGAGGGTTTTCTTTAACTAAGCAAGAGAAGCCTCGGGCGGCAAGGCCGACCGAGCCGAGGGACTCCTACGCCTCCGGAATACGGATACCTCACTCGTCACCTTCGCACGAGGCAACTCAAACTTGATTAAGCGGTTCTGTTAGCCGACAGGCGAGTCCTAGCGCTCGAAATGAGGACGAAACACGGCTTCATGCCAAAATACATACATGTTCAGGCCCCGACAACCATGATGAACAGACACCGGCACTCAAGGTGCCATTACAAACGGAACTCCGGTTCCGCCCCCGCAGGTACGAACAACCCCCCACATTGGAAGGCCTGCGGGGCGACGAAACCCCAGGTGGCTCACCGCCGCCCGCTCCGGCAGCAGCGACAACGACCTCCGCTCCGGGCGGCCAAACAGCAGCAGCGATGACCTCAGGGTAGACGCTGTTGCGACAAGGCCCTCGCCCATGACCCCACTCGAGGGGCGAGGACAAGCTACCAAGGCCGTGGAGTCGGAGGTCAGTCCGCGGGTGGCTCCGACTATCTCGTCGGCGGAGAAACGTCTTTCGGCTGCCTCGGTGGGAGGTGGCACCGGAAGCAGCGCCGAAGCCGCTCAGGCCGGAGAGCCAGACATGCGGCAGCTGCCAGCGCCACGAACGGCGAACGCCCTTCCCCCCGATCACTGAGGGAAGGAGCGGGCCGCTGCCTGCGCGGAGACAGGCCCCAACTCGGCGCACTCCCCTCCCCAGCACTGATGATGAAAATCCTTGAAGCTGAGGGAGGGGCAGAGGCCGCAGCCCGACTCGCTTCTCCCCACCATCGAACTGGTGGTCACCGTCTTGGGTGACTGCCGGCGAGGGGATGCAGCCGGGCTGCCTGATGAAAATCCTTGAAGCCGAGCGATGGCTGAAAGGTACCAACTTCCGCGAAGTTGCGTTCCTCCAACGACGACGAGACGAAAGCAACGCGAGCGCTCCCCATCCGGGGGCTCGAAAGGTGGAGGGACACGATGCATGAAGGGAGTGCGAAGACATGGTGAAAGTCGCCTAGAGGGGGGGGTGAATAGGACGAAACTGAAATTCTCAAAAATAATCACAACAACAAGCCGGGTTAGCGTTAGAAATATAATTGAGTTTGCGAGAGAGGGTGCAAAACAAATCACAAGCGAATAAAGAGTATGACACACGGATTTGTTTTACCGAGGTTCGGTTTTTTTGCAAACCTACTCCCCGTTGAGGGGGCCACAAAGGCCGGGTCTTTTTCAACCCCTTCCCTCTCTCAAACGGTCCCTCGGACCGAGTGAGCTTTCTCTTCTCAATCACTTGGAACACAAAGTTCCTACAAGGACCACCACAAGATTGGTGTCTCTTGCCTCAATTACAAGTGAGTTTGATCGCAAGAAAGAATCAAGAAAGAAGAAAGCAATCCAAGCGCAAGAGCTCGAAAGAACACAAGCAAATCTCTCTCACTAGTCACTAAAGCTTTGTGTGGAATTTGGGAGAGGATTTGATCTCTTGAGTGTGTCTAGAATTGAATGCCTAGCTCTTGTAAGTGGTTGGAAGTGTGAAAACTTGGATTGCTTGAATGTGGGGTGGTTGGGGGTATTTATAGCCCCAACCACCAAACTAGCCGTTTGGTGGTGGCTATCTGTCGTATGGTGCACCGGACAGTCTGGTGCACACCGGACATGTACGGTGCGCCAGCCACGTCACCAAAGCCGTTGGGTTCCGACCGTTGGAGCTCTGTCTTCTGGGCCCGCCTGGATGTCCGGTGGCGCACCGGACATGTACTGTAGAGTGTCCGGTGCGCCAGTATGGGCGTGCCTGACTTCTGCGCGCGCTGGCGCGCATTCAGTGCACTGCAGGTAGCCGTTGGCGCCGAAGTATCCGTTGCTTCGATGGCACACCGGACAGTCCGGTGTACACCGGACATGTCCGGTGAATTATAGCGGACTAGCCGTTGTGAATTCCCGAAGCTGGCGAGTTCCTGAGGCGCCGTTCCTTGGAGCACCGGACACTGTCTGGTGTACACCGGACAGTCCGGTGAATTATAGCGGAGCACCTCTGGATTTTCCCGAAGGTGAGTTTGTCTGGGAGTCCTCTGGTGCAACGGACACTGTCCGGTGGTGCACCAGACACTGTCTGGTGGCACACCGGACAGTCCGGTGCACCAGACCAGAGGTGCCTTCGGTTGACCCTTTGCTCTATTGTTGAACCCAATACTTTGTCTTTTTATTGGCTAAGTGTGAACCTTTGGCACCTGTATAACTTATACACTAGAGCAAACTAGTTAGTCCAATTATTTGTGTTGGGCAATTCAACCACCAAAATTATTTAGGAAGTAGGTGTAAGCCTAATTCCCTTTCAATCTCCCCCTTTTTGGTGATTGATGCCAACACAAACCAAAGCAAATATGGAAGTACATAATTGAACTAGCTTGCATAATGTAAGTGCAAAGGTTGCTTGGATTTGAGCCAATATAAATACTTATAATGTATGCATGGAATGTTTCTTTATTTTTAACATTTTGGACTACGCTTGCACCACATGTTTTGTTTTTGCAAATCCTTTTGTAAATCCTTTTCAAAGTTCTTTTGCAAATAGTCAAAGGTAAATGAATAAGATTTTGCACAGCATCTTCAAGATTTGAAATTTTCTCCCCCTGTTTCAAATGTTTTTCCTTTGACTAAACAAAACTCCCCCTTAATGAAATCCTCCTCTTAGTGTTCAAGAGGGTTTTGATATTAATTTTGAAGAGGGTATACCAATTTGAAATTATATCACAAGTGAGATACCAATTTGAAGATACTTTTTTTTGAAAAACTAAAATTTTGGAAATTGGTGGTGGTGCGGTCCTTTTGCTTTGGGCTCTTACTCTCTCCCCCTTTGGCATGAATCGCCAAAAACGGAATCATTAGAGCCCTTAGAATTACTCTCTCCCTCTTTGGTCATAAATAAGTGAGTGAAGAATATACCAAAGACGGAGTGTTGCTCGAAGTGATGGTGAAGGATGAGTTACGGAGTGGAAGCCTTTGTCTTCACCGAAGACTCCAATTCCCTTTCAATACACCTATGACTTGGTTTGAAATAGACTTGAAAACGCATTAGTCATAGCATATGAAAGAGACATGATCAAAGGTATCTGAATGAGTTATGTGTGCAAATCAACAAAAGAAGTTCCTAGAATCAAGAATATTTAGCTCATGCCTAAGTTTGTTAAAAGTTTGTTCATCAAGAGGCTTGGTAAAGATATCGGCTAATTGATCTTTAGTATTAATGTATGAAATCTCGATATCTCCCTTTTGTTGGTGATCCCTAAGAAAATGATACCGAATGACTATGTGCTTAGTGTGGCTATGCTCAACGGGATTATCCGCCATGCGGATTGCACTCTCATTATCACATAGAAGAGGAACTTTGGTTAATTTGTAACCATAGTCCCTAAGGGTTTGCCTCATCCAAAGTAGTTGCGCGCAACAATGTCCTGCGGCAATATACTCGGCTTCGGCGGTAGAAAGAGCTACGGAATTTTGCTTCTTTGAAGCTGATAGTCGCCTAGAGGGGGGGTGAATAGGGCGAAACTGAAATTTACAAATATAAACACAACTACAAGCCGGGTTAGCGTTAGAAATAAAAACGAGTCCGCGAGAGAGGGTGCAAAACAAATCTCAAGCAAATAAGAAGTGTGACACAAGGATTTGTTTTACCGAGGTTCGGTTATTGCAAACCTACTCCCCGTTGAGGTGGTCACAAAGACCGGGTCTCTTTCAACCCTTTCCCTCTCTCAAACGGTCCCTCGGACCGAGTGAGCTTCTCTTCTCAAATCACAACCGGGAACAAAACTTCCCCGCAAGGGCCACCACACAATTGGTGCCTCTTGCCTTGATTACAATGGAGCTTTGATCACAAGAACAAGTGAGAAAGAAAAGAAGCAATCCAAGCGCAAGAGCTCAAAAGAACACGACAAATCTCTCTCGCTAATCACTAAAGCCTTGAGTGGAATTGGAGAGGATTTGATCTCTTTGGTGTGTCTAGAATTGAATGCCTAGCTCTTGTAAGTGGTTGAGAAGTGGAAAACTTGGATGCAATGAATGGTGGGGTGGTTGGGGTATTTATAGCCCCAACCACCAAACATGACCGTTGGTGGAGGCTGTCTGTCGTATGGTGCACCGGACAGTCCGGTGCACACCGGACATGTCCGGTGCGCCAGCCACGTCACCAAATCCGTTGGGTTCCGACCGCTGGAGCTCTGACTTCTGGGCCCGCCTGGATGTCCGGTGGCGCACCAGACATGTACTGTAGAGTGTCCGGTGCGCCACTACGCGCGTGCCTGCCTTCTGCGCGCTCTGGCGCCCATTAATTGCTGTTGCAGGTGACCGTTGGCGTGAAGTAGTCGTTGCCCCGCAGTTACACCGGACAGTCCGGTGTACACCGGACATGTCCGGTGAATTATAGTGGAGCAACCGCTGCGGTTTCCCGAAGCTGGCGAGTTCCTGAGGCCGCTCTTCCTTGGAGCACCGGACACTGTCCGGTGTACACCGGACAGTCCGGTGAATTATAGTGGAGCTGCCTCTGGATTTTCCCGAAGGCGACGAGTTTGCGCTGGAGTCCTCTGGTGCACCGGACATGTCCGGTGGCACACCGGACAGTCCGGTGCGCCAGACCAGAGGTGCCTTCGGTTGTCCCTTTGCTCTTTTGTTGAACCCAATACTTGGTCTTTTATTGGCTAAGTGTGAACCTTTGGCACCTGTATAACTTATACACTCGAGCAAACTAGTTAGTCCAATTATTTGTGTTGGGCAATTCAACCACCAAAATTATTTAGGAACTAGGTGTAAGCCTAATTCCCTTTCAATCTCCCCCTTTTTGGTGATTGATGCCAACACAAACCAAAGCAAATATAGAAGTGCATAATTGAACTAGTTTGCATAATGTAAGTGCAAAGGTTGCTTGGAATTGAGCCAATATAAATACTTACAAGATATGCATGGATTGTTCCTTTGTTTTTAACATTTTGGACCACGCTTGCACCACATGTTTTGTTTTTGCAAACTCTTTTGTAAATCCTTTTCAAAGTTCTTTTGCAAATAGTCAAAGGTAAATGAATAAGATTTTGCAAAGCATTTTCAAGATTTGAAATTTTCTCCCCCTGTTTCAAATGCTTTTCCTTTGACTAAACAAAACTCCCCCTAAATGAGATCCTCCTCTTAGTGTTCAAGAGGGTTTTGATATATCATTTTTGAAATACTAATTTCTCCCTTTTTGAACACAATAAGATACCAATTTGAAATTTACCAATTGAAAATCTCCATTTTTAAAATTTGGTGGTGGTGCGATCCTTTTGCTTTGGGCTCTTACTTTCTCCCCCTTTGGCATGAATCGCCAAAAACAAAATCATTAGAGCCCTCATTAGAACTTTCTCCATCTTTGGACATAAATAAATGAGTGAAGATTATACCAAAGATGGAGTCCTTTTTGCTTTTGACTCTCCCCCAAGAGATGGAGAGGTGCTTGGAGCGACGGCGAAGGATGAGTTACGGAGTGGAAGCCTTTGTCTTTGCCGAAGACTCCAATTCCCTTTCAATACACCTATGACTTGGTTTGAAATAGACTTGAAAACACATTAGTCATAGCATATGAAAGAGACATGATCAAAGGTATATAGAAGAGCTATGTGTGCAAATCAACAAAAGAAGTTCCTAGAATCAAGAATATTTAGCTCATGCCTAAGTTTGTTAAAAGTTTGTTCATCAAGAGGCTTGGTAAAGATATCGGCTAATTGATCTTTAGTGTTAATGTAAGAAATCTCGATATCTCCCTTTTGTTGGTGATCCCTAAGAAAATGATACTGAATGGCTATGTGTTTAGTGCGGCTATGCTCGACGGGATTATCCGCCATCTTAATTGCACTCTCATTATCACATAGCAAAGGGACTTTGGTTAATTTGTAATCGTAGTCCCGCAGGGTCTGCCTCATCCAAAGCAATTGCGCGCAACAATGGCCTGCGGCAATGTACTCGGCTTCGGCGGTTGAAAGAGCGACCAAATTTTGCTTCTTTGAAGCTCAAGACACCAAGGATCTTCCCAAGAACTGGCAAGTCCCCGATGTGCTCTTCCTATTGATTTTACACCCCGCCCAATCGGCATCTGAATAACCAATCAAACCAAAAGTGGATCCCCGAGGATACCAAAGCCCAAACTTAGGAGTGTAAGCCAAATATCTCAAGATTCGTTTTACGGCCGTAAGGTGAGCTTCCTTAGGGTCGGCTTGGAATCTTGCACACATGCATACGGAAAGCATAATATCCGGTCGAGATGCACATAAATAGAGTAAAGAACCTATCATCGACCGGTATACCTTTTGATCCACGGACTTACCTCCCGTGTCGAGGTCGAGATGCCCATTAGTTCCCATGGGTGTCTTGATGGGCTTGGCATCCTTCAACCCAAACTTGTTTAGAATGTCTTGAGTATACTTCGTTTGGCTAATGAAGGTGCCCTCTTGGAGTTGCTTCACTTGAAATCCCAAGAAGTACTTCAACTCCCCCATCATAGACATCTCGAACTTTTGTGTCATGATCCTACTAAATTCTTCACATGTAGACTTGTTAGTAGATCCAAATATAATATCACCAACATAAATTTGGCATACGAACAAGTCATTTTCAAGAGTTTTAGTAAATAAAGTAGGATCGGCCTTTCCGACTTTGAAGCCATTAGCGATAAGGAAATCTCTAAGGCATTCATACCATGCTCTTGGGGCTTGCTTAAGCCCATAAAGCGCCTTAGAGAGTTTATAGACATGGTGAGGATACTCACTATCTTCAAAGCCGGGAGGTTGCTCAACATAGACCTCTTCCTTGATTGGTCCATTGAGGAAGGCACTTTTCACGTCCATTTGATAAAGCTTAAAGCCATGGTAAGTAGCATAGGCCAATAATATACGAATTGACTCAAGCCTAGCTACGGGTGCATAGGTTTCACTGAAATCCAAACCTTCGACTTGGGAGTATCCCTTGGCCACAAGTCGAGCTTTGTTCCTTGTCACCACACCATGCTCATCTTGCTTGTTGCGGAAGACCCATTGGTTCCTACAACATTTTGATTAGGACGTGGAACTAAATGCCATACCTCATTCCTAGTGAAGTTGTTGAGCTCCTCTTGCATTGCCACCACCCAATCCGAATCTTGGAGTGCTTCCTCTACCCTGTGTGGCTCAATAGAGGAGACAAAAGAGTAATGCTCACAAAAATGTGCAACACGAGATCTAGTAGTTACCCCCTTATGAATGTCACCAAGGATGGTGTCGACGGGGTGATCTCGTTGGATTGCTTGGTGGACTCTTGGGTGTGGCGGTCTTTGTTCTTCATCCTCCTTGTCTTGATCATTTGCATCTCCCCCTTGATCATTGCCGTCATCTTGAGGTGGCTCATTTGCTTGATCTTCTACTTCATCAACTTGAGCTTCATCCTCATTTTGAGTTGGTGGAGATGCTTGCGTGGAGGAGGATGGTTGATCTTGTGCATTTGGAGGCTCTTCGGATTCCTTAGGACACACATCCCCAATGGACATGTTCCTTAGCGCGATGCATGGAGCCTCTTCATTACCTATCTCATCAAGATCAACTTGCTCTACTTGAGAGCCGTTAGTCTCGTCAAACACAATGTCACAAGAAACTTCAACTTGTCCAGCGGACTTGTTAAAGACTCTATATGCCCTTGTGTTTGAGTCATATCCTAGTAAAAATCCTTCTACAGTCTTAGGAGCAAATTTAGATTTTCTACCTCTTTTAACAAGAATAAAGCATTTGCTACCAAAGACTCTAAAATATGAAATGTTTGGCTTTTTACCGGTTAGGAGTTCATAAGATGTCTTCTTGAGGATTCGGTGTAGATATAACCGGTTGATGGCGTAGCAGGCGGTGTTGACCGCCTCGGCCCAAAACCGATCCGAAGTCTTATACTCATCAAGCATGGTCCTTGCCATGTCCAATAGAGTTCGATTCTTCCTCTCCACTACACCATTTTGTTGTGGCGTGTAGGGAGAAGAGAACTCATGCTTGATGCCCTCCTCCTCAAGGAAGCCTTCGATTTGAGAGTTCTTGAACTTCGTCCCGTTGTCGCTTCTAATTTTCTTGATCCTTAAGCCGAACTCGTTTTGAGCCCGTCTCAAGAATCCCTTTAAGGTCTCTTAGGTTTGAGATTTTTCCTGCAAAAAGAATACCCAAGTGAAGCGAGAATAATCATCCACTATTACAAGACAATACTTACTCCTGCCGATGCTTATGTAAGCAATCGGGCCGAATAGATCCATGTGGAGTAGCTCAAGCGGCCTGTCGGTCGTTATGATGTTCTTGTGTGGATGATGGGCACCAACTTGCTTTCCTGCTTGGCATGCGCTACAAATCCTGTCTTTCTCAAAATGAACATTTGTTAGTCCTAAAATGTGTTCTCCCTTTAGAAGCTTATGAAGATTCTTCATCCCAACATGGGCTAGTCGGCGGTGCCAGAGCGAACCCATGTTAGTCTTAGCAATTAAGCATGTGTCGAGTTCAGCTCTATCAAAATCTACTAAGTATAGCTGACCCTCTAACACACCCTTAAATGCTATTGAATCATCACTTCTTCTAAAGACAGTGACACCTACATCAGTAAAGAGACAGTTGTAGCCCATTTTGCATAATTGAGATACAGAAAGCAAGTTGTAATCTAATGAATCTACAAGAAAAACATTGGAAATAGAATGGTCAGGTGATATAGCAATTTTACCCAATCCTTTGACCAAACCTTGATTTCCATCCCCGAATGTGATAGCTCGTTGGGGATCTAGGTTTTTCTCGTAGGAGGAGAACATTCTCTTCTCCCCAGTCATGTGGTTTGTGCACCCGCTATCGATGATCCAACTTGAGCCCCCGGATGCATAAACCTACAAAACAAGTTTAGTTCTTGACTTTAGGTACCCAAACGGTTTTGGGTCCTTTGGCATTAGAAACAAGAACTTTGGGTACCCAAACACAAGTCTTGGAGCCCTTGTGTTTGCCCCCAACAAACTTGGCAACGACCTTGCCGGATTTGTTAGTTAAAACATAAGATGCATCAAAAGTTTTAAATGAAAAGCTATGTTCATTTGATGCACTAGGAGTTCTCTTTTTAGGCAACTTAGCACGGGTTGGTTGCCTAGAGCTAGATGTCTCACCCTTATACATAAAAGCATGGTTAGAACCAGAGTGAGACTTCCTAGAATGAATTCTCCTAATTTTGTCCTCGGGATAACCGGCAGGGTACAAAATGTAACCCTCGTTATCCTGAGGCATGGGAGCCTTGCCCTTAACAAAATTAGACAATCTTTTAGGAGGGGCATTAAGTTTGACATTGTCTCCCCTTTGGAAGCCAATGCCATCCTTGATGCCAGGGCGTCTCCCATTATAAAGCATGCTACGAGCAAATTTAAATTTTTCATTCTCTAAGTTATGCTCGGCAATTTTAGCATCTAATTTTGCTATGTGATCATTTTGTTGTTTAATTAAAGACATGTGATCATGAATAGCATTAATATCAACATCTCTACATCTAGTGCAAATAGATACATGCTCAACGATAGATGTAGAGGGTTTGCAAGATTTTAATTCTACAACCTTAGCATGTAATATATCGTTCTCACTTCTAAGGTTAGAAATAGTAACATTGCAAACATCAAAATCTTTAGCCTTAGCGAGCAATTTTTCATTTTCAAATCTAAGGCTAGCAAGAGAAATATTCAACTCATCAATCCTAGCAAGTAAATCAACATTATCATCTCTAGAATTGGAAGTTGAGATATTACAAACATGAGAATCAACCTTAGCAATTAATTTGGCATTTTCATTTCTAAGGTTGGCAATAGTGTCATGGCATGTGCTTAGCTCACTAGATAATTTCTCACATTTTTCTACCTCTAGAGCATAAGCATTCTTAACCTTAACATGTTTCTTATTTTCCTTAATTAGGAAGTCCTCTTGGGAATCCAAAAGGTCATCCTTTTCATGAATAGCACTAATTAATTCATTTAATTTTTCCTTTTGTTTCATGTTAAGGTTGGCAAAAAGGGTACGCAAGTTATCCTCCTCATCACTAGCATTATCATCACTAGAGGACTCATATCTAGTGAAGGATTTAGATTTAACCTTCTTCCTTTTGTCGTCCTTTGCCATGAGGCACTTGTGGCCGACGTTGGGGAAGAGAAGTCCCTTGGTGACGGCGATGTTGGCGGCGTCCTCGTCGTCGGAGGAGTCGCTAGAGCTTTCGTCGGAGTCCCACTCTCGACAAACATGAGCATCGCCGCCCTTCTTCTTGTAGTATCTCTTCTTCTCCTTTCTTCTCCCCTTCTTGTCATCGCCCCTGTCACTGTCACTAGAAATAGGACATTTAGCTATAAAGTGATCGGGCTTACCACACTTGTAGCAAACCTTCTTGGAGCGGGGCTTGTAATCCTCCCCCCTCCTTTGCTTGAGGATTTGCCGAAAGCTTTTGATGACAAGTGCCATCTCCTCGTTGTCGAGCTTTGAGGCATCGATTGGTTGTCTACTTGATGTAGACTCCTCCTTCTTCTCCTCCGTCGCCTTAAAAGCGACCGGTTGTGCCGTGGATGTGGAGGGATCATCTAGCTCGTTGATCTTCTTCGAGCCCTTGATCATATACTCAAAGCTCACAAAATTCCCGATTACTTCCTCGGGAGTCATTAGTGTATATCTTGGGTTGCCACGAATTAATTGAACTTGAGTAGGGTTAAGGAAAATAAGAGATCTTAGAATAACCTTAACCACCTCGTGATCATCCCATTTTTTGCTCCCGAGGTTGCGCACTTGGTTCACCAAGGTTTTGAGCCGGTTGTACATGTCTTGTGGCTCCTCCCCTTGGCGAAGACGGAAGCGACCGAGCTCCCCCTCGATCGTTTCCCGCTTGGTGATCTTGGTGAGTTCATCACCTTCGTGTGCGGTCTTGAGTAAGTCCCAAATCTCCTTTGCACTCTTCAACCCTTGCACCTTGTTATATTCCTCTCTACTTAGAGAGGCAAGGAGTATGGTTGTGGCTTAGGAGTTGAAGTGCTCGATTTGGGCCACTTCATCCTCATCATAGTCTTCATCCCCTACGGATGGTACCTGTGCACCAAACTCAACAACATCCCATATACTTTTGTGGAGTGAGGTTAGATGAAATCGCATTAAATCACTCCACCTAGCGTAATCTTCACCATCAAAAGTTGGTGGTTTGCCTAATGGGACGGAAAGTAAAGGTGTATGTTTAGAAATGCGAGGGTAGCGTAAGGGAATCTTACTATACTTCTTACGCTCTTGGCGTTTTGAAGTAACGGATGCCGCGGCGGAGCCAGAGGTGGATGCCGATGAAGAATCGGTCTCGTAGTAGACCACCTTCCTCATCCTCTTTTTCTTGTCCCCACTCCGATGCGGCTTGTGGGAAGAGGATTTCTCCTTTTTCTCTTTGTGGTGTGAAGAAGATTTCTTCTCCTTCCCTTTGGAGGAGTCCTTCTTCTTCTCCTTCCTATTTGTGCGGGACTCTTCCGATGAAGTGCTCCCATGGCTTGTAGTGGGCTTTTCGCCGGTCTCCATCTCCTTCTTGGCGTGATCTCCCGACATCACTTCGAGCGGTTAGGCTCTAATGAAGAACCGGGCTCCGATACCAATTGATAGTCGCCTAGAGGGGGGGTGAATAGGGCGAAACTGAAATTTACAAATATAAACACAACTATAAGCCGAGTTAGCGTTAGAAATAAAAACGAGTCCGCGAGAGAGGGTGCAAAACAAATCTCAAGCAAATAAGAAGTGTGACACAAGGATTTGTTTTACCGAGGTTCGGTTATTGCAAACCTACTCCCCGTTGAGGTGGTCACAAAGACCGGGTCTCTTTCAACCCTTTCCCTCTCTCAAACGGTCTCTCGGACCGAGTGAGCTTCTCTTCTCAAATCACAACCGGGAACAAAACTTCCCCGCAAGGGCCACCACACAATTGGTGCCTCTTGCCTTGATTACAATGGAGCTTTGATCACAAGAACAAGTGAGAAAGAAAAGAAGCAATCCAAGCGCAAGAGCTCAAAAGAACACGACAAATCTCTCTCGCTAATCACTAAAGCCTTGAGTGGAATTGGAGAGGATTTGATCTCTTTGGTGTGTCTAGAATTGAATGCCTAGCTCTTGTAAGTGGTTGAGAAGTGGAAAACTTGGATGCAATGAATGGTGGGGTGGTTGGGGTATTTATAGCCCCAACCACCAAACATGACCGTTGGTGGAGGCTGTCTGTCGTATGGTGCACCGGACAGTCCGGTGCACACCGGACATGTCCGGTGCGCCAGCCACGTCACCAAATCCGTTGGGTTCCGACCGTTGGAGCTCTGACTTCTGGGTCCGCCTGGATGTCCGGTGGCGCACCGGACATGTACTGTAGAGTGTCTGGTGCGCCACTACGCGCGTGCCTGCCTTCTGCGCGCTCTGGCGCGCATTAATTGCTGTTGTAGGTGACCGTTGGCGCGAAGTAGCCGTTGCCCCGCAGTTACACCGGACAGTCCGGTGTACACCGGACATGTCCGGTGAATTATAGCGGAGCAGCCGCTGCGGTTTCCCGAAGCTGGCGAGTTCCTGAGGCCGCTCTTCCTTGGAGCACCGGACACTGTCCGGTGTACACCGGACAGTCCGGTAAATTATAGTGGAGCTGCCTCTGGATTTTCCCGAAGGCGACGAGTTTGCGCTGGAGTCCTCTGGTGCACCAGACATGTCCGGTGGCACACCGGACAGTCCGGTGCGCCAGACCAGAGGTGCCTTCGGTTGTCCCTTTACTCTTTTGTTGAACCCAATACTTGGTCTTTTTATTGGCTAAGTGTGAACCTTTGGCACCTGTATAACTTATACACTCGAGTAAACTAGTTAGTCCAATTATTTGTGTTGGGCAATTCAACCACCAAAATTATTTAGGAACTAGGTGTAAGCCTAATTCCCTGTCAGAAGCCCAAGACACCAAGGATCTTCCCAAGAACTGGCAAGTCCCCGATGTGCTCTTTCTATTAATTTTACACCCCGTCCAATCGGCATCAGAATAACCAATTAAATCAAAAGTGGATCCCCGAGGATACCAAAGCCCAAACTTAGGAGTATAAACTAAATATCTCAAGATTCGTTTTACGGCCGTAAGGTGAGCTTCCTTAGGGCCGGCTTGGAATCTCGCACACATGCATACGGAAGGCATAATATCTGGTCGAGATGCACATAAATATAGCAAAGAACCTATCATCGACCGGTATACCTTTTGATCGACGGATTTACCTCCCTCGTCGAGGTCGAGATGCCCATTGGTTCCCATGGGTGTCTTGATGGGTTTGGCATCCTTCATTCCAAATTTGCTTAGAATATCTTGAGTATACTTTGTTTGGCTTAGGAAGGTGCCCTCTTGGAGTTGCTTTACTTGAAATCCTAAGAAATACTTCAACTCCCCCATCATAGACATCTCAAATTTTTGTGTCATGATCCTACTAAATTCTTCACATGTAGACTCGTTAGTAGACCCAAATATAATATCATCAACATAAATTTGGCATACGAACAAGTCATTTTCAAGAGTTTTAGTAAATAAAGTAGGATCGACCTTTCCGACTTTGAATCCATTAGTGATAAGAAAATCCCTAAGGCATTCATACCATGCTCTTGGGGCTTGCTTGAGCCCATAAAGCGCCTTAGAGAGCTTATAAACATGGTTAGGATACTCACTGTCTTCAAAGCCGGGAGGTTGCTCAACATAGACCTCTTCCTTGATTGGTCCATTGAGGAAGACACTTTTCACGTCCATTTGATAAAGCTTAAAGCCATGGTAAGTAGCATAGGCCAATAATATGCGAATTGACTCAAGCCTAGCTACGGGTGCATAGGTTTCACCGAAATCCAAACCTTCGACTTGGGAGTATCCCTTGGCCACAAGTCATGCTTTGTTCCTTGTCACCACACCATGCTCATCTTGCTTGTTGCGGAAGACCCATTTGGTTCCTACAACATTTTGATTTGGACGTGGAACTAAATGCCATACCTCATTCCTAGTGAACTTGTTGAGCTTCTCTTGCATTGCCACTACCCAATCCGAATCTTGAAGTGCTTCCTCTACCCTGTGTGGCTCAATAGAGGAAACAAAAGAGTAATGCTCACAAAAATGTGCAACACGAGATCTAGTAGTTACCCCCTTATGAATGTCGCCGAGGATGGTGTCGACGGGGTGATCTCGTTGGATTGCTTGGTGGACTCTTGGGTGTGGCGGCCTTTGTTCTTCATCCTCCTTGTCTTGATCATTTGCATCTCCCCCTTGATCATTGTCGTCATCTTGAGGTGGCTCATTTGCTTGATCTTCTATTTCATCAACTTGAGCTTCATCCTCATTTTGAGTTGGTGGAGATGCTTGTGTGGAGGAGGATGGTTGATCTTGTGCATTTGGAGGCTCTTCGGATTCCTTAGGACACACATCCCGAATGGACATGTTCCTTAGCGCGATGCACAGAGCCTCTTCATCACCTATCTCATCAAGATCAACTTGCTCTACTTGAGAGCCGTTAGTTTCATCAAACACAACGTCACAAGAAACTTCAACTAGTCCCGAGGACTTGTTAAAGACTCTATATGCCCTTGTGTTTGAATCATATCCTAGTAAAAAGGCTTCTACAGTCTTAGGAGCAAATTTAGATTTTCTACCTCTTTTAACAAGTATAAAGCATTTGCTACCAAAGACTCTAAAATATGAAATATTGGGCTTTTTACCGGTTAGGAGTTCATACGATGTCTTCTTGAGGATTCGGTGAAGATATAACCGGTTGATGGCGTAGCAAGCGGTGTTAACCGCCTCGGCCCAAAACCGATCCGAAGTCTTGTACTCATCAAGCATGGTTCTTGCCATGTCCAATAGAGTTCTATTCTTCCTTTCCACTACACCATTTTGTTGTGGCGTGTAGGGAGAGGAGAACTCATGTTTGATGCCCTCCTCCTCAAGGAAGCCTTCAATTTGAGAGTTCTTGAACTCCGTCCCGTTGTCGCTTCTAATTTTCTTGATCCTTAAGCCGAACTCATTTTGAGCCCGTCTCAAGAATCCTTTTAAGGTCTCTTGGGTTTGAGATTTTTCCTGCAAAAAGAATACCCAAGTGAAACGAGAGTAATCATCCACTATTACAAGACAATATTTACTCCCGCCGATGCTTATGTAAGCAATCGAGCCGAATAGATCCATGTGGAGTAGCTCAAGCAGTCTGTCGGTCATCATGATGTTCTTGTGTGGATGATGGGCACCAACTTGCTTTCCTTCTTGGCATGCGTTACAAACCCTGTCTTTCTCAAAATGAACATTGGTTAGTCCTAAAATGTGCTCTCCCTTTAGAAGCTTATGAAGATTCTTCATCCCAACATGGGCTAGTCGGTGGTGCCAGAGCCAACCCATGTTAGTCTTAGCAATTAAGCAAGTGTCGAGTTCAGCTCTATCAAAATCTACCAAGTATAGCTGACCCTCCAACACTCCTTTAAATGCTATTGAATCATCACTTCTTCTAAAGACAGTGACACCTATATCAGTGAATAGACAGTTGTAACCCATTTTGCATAATTGAGATACAGAAAGCAAATTGTAATCTAATGAATCTACAAGAAAAACATTGGAAATAGAATGGTCAGGAGATATAGCAATTTTACCCAATCCTTTTACCAAACCTTGGTTTCCATCCCCGAATGTGATCGCTCGTTGGGGATCTTGGTTTTTCTCGTAGGAGGAGAACATTTTCTTCTCCCCAGTCATGTGGTTTGTGCACCCGCTATCGATGATCCAACTTGAGCCCCCGGATGCATAAACCTACAAAACAAGTTTAGTTCTTGACTTTAGGTACCCAAACGGTTTTGGGTCCTTTGGCATTAGAAACAAGAACTTTGGGTACCCAAACACAAGTTTTGGAGCCCTTGTGTTTGCCCCAAACAAACTTGGCAACTACCTTGCCGGATTTGTTAGTTAAAACATATGATGCATCAAAAGTTTTGAATGAAATGTTATGATCATTTGATGCACTAGGAGTTTTCCTTTTAGGCAACTTAGCACGGGTTGGTTGCCTAGAACTAGATGTCTCACCCTTATACATAAAAGCATGATTTGGGCCAGAGTGAGACTTCCTAGAGTGAATTCTCCTAATTTTGCTCTCGGGATAACCGGCAGGGTACAAAATGTAACCCTCGTTATCCTGAGGCATAGGAGCCTTGCCCTTTACAAAATTAGATAATCTTTTAGGATGGGCATTAAGTTTGACATTGTCTCCCCTTTGGAAGCCAATGTCATCCTTGATGCCAGGGCGTCTCCCATTATAAAGCATACTACGAGCAAATTTAATTTTTTCATTCTCTAAGTTATGCTCGGCAATTTTAGCATCTAATTTTGCTATATTATCATTTTGTTGTTTAATTAAAGACATGTGATCATGAATAGCATTAATATCAACATCTCTACATCTAGTACAAATAGATACATGCTCAACGATAGATGTAGAGGGTTTGCAAGATTTTAATTCTACAACCTTAGCATGTAATATATCGTTTTCACTTCTAAGGTTAGAAATAGTAGCATTGCAAACATCAAAATATTTAGCCTTAGCAAGCAATTTCTCTTTTTCAACTTTAAGGTTAGCAAGGGTAATGTTCAATTCTTCAATTTTAGCAATCAAATCATCATTGTCATTTCTATGATTGGGAATTGAAACATTACAAGCATTTGAATCAACCTTAGCAATTAATTTAGCATTTTCATTTCTAAGGTTGTCAATAGTTTCATGGCAAGTGCTTAGCTCACTAAATAGTTTTTCACATTTTTCTACTTCAAGAGCATAAGCATTTTTAACCTTAACATGCTTCTTATTTTCTTTAATTAGGAAGTCCTCTTGGGAATCCAAAAGGTCATCCTTCTCATGAATGGCACTAATTAATTCATTTAACTTTTCCTTTTGTTCCATGTTAAGATTGGCAAAAAGGGTATGTAAATTATCTTCCTCATCACTAGCATTATCATCACTAAAAGATTCATATTTAGTGGAGGATTTTGATTTAACCTTCTTTCTATTGCCGTCCTTTGCCATGAGGCACTTGTGGCCGACGTTGGGGAAGAGAAGTCCCTTGGTGACGGAGATGTTGGCGGCGTCCTCGTCGGAGGAGTCGGTGGAGCTCTCGTCTGAGTCCCACTCCCGACAAACATGGGCATCACCGCCCTTCTTCTTGAGGACCTCTTCTTTTCTCCTCTCTTGCCCTTCTTATCGTCGCCCCTGTCACTGTCACTATATAGTGGACATTTAGCAATAAAATGACTGGGCTTACCACATTTGTAGCAAACTTTCTTGGAGCGGGACTTGTAGTCTTTCCCCCTCCTTTGCTTGAGGATTTGACGGAAGCTCTTGATGATGAGCGTCATCTCCTCATTGTCGAGCTTGGAAGCGTCGATGGGTTGTCTACTTGATGTAGACTCCTCCTTCTTTTATCTAGGATCGATGATTTTCTTTTAGCCTTTAATCATTAGCTCAAAGCTCACAAATTTTCCTATGACTTCCTCGGGAGACATTAGCTTATATCTAGGATCACCTCGAATTAATTGAACTTGTGTAGGGTTAAGAAATACGAGGGATCTAAGAATAACCTTGACCATCTCATGGTCATCCCATTTTTCGCTCCCGAGGTTGCGCACTTGGTTCACCAAGGTCTTCAAGCGGTTGTACATGGCTTGTGGATCCTCCCCTTGGTGAAGCATGAAGCGACCGAGCTCCCCCTCGATCGTTTCCCGCTTGGTGATCTTTGTCACCTCGTCTCCTTCGTGCGCGGTCTTGAGTACGTCCCAAATTTCCTTCGCACTTTTTAACCCTTGCACCTTATTATACTCCTCTCGACTTAGAGAGGCGAGGAGTATAGTAGTGGCTTGGGAGTTAAAGTGGTGAATTTGGGCCACCTCGTCCGAGTCATAGTCTTCATCCCCTTCGGATGGTACCTGTACACCAAACTCAACAACATTCCATATGCTTGTGTGGAGTGAGGTTAGATGATGCCTCATTTTGTCACTCCACATATTATAATCTTCACCGTCAAAAACCGGTGGTTTGCCTAATGGAACGGAGAGCAAAGGAGTACGTTTTGAAATATGGGGATAGTGTAGAGGAATCTTACTATACTTCTTGCGCTCTTGGTGCTTAGAAGTAACGGACGGTGCATCGGAGTCGGAGGTCGATGGTGATGAAGAGTCGGTCTCGTAGTAGACCACTTTCCTCATCCTCTTGTGCTTGTCGCCTCTCCGATCCGACTTGTGGGAAGATGATTTCTTCTCCTTCCCCTTCCCTTTGTTGGAGGAGTTTTTCTTCTCCTTCCTCTTGTTGCGGGACTCTTCTGATGAAGTCGACCCGTGGCTTGTAGCGGGCTTGTCGCCGGTCTCCATCTCCCTCTTGGCGAGTTCTCCTGACATCACTTCGAGCGGTTAGGCTCTAATGAAGCACCGGGCTCCGATACCAATTGAAAGTCGCCTAGAGGGGGGGGGGGTGAATAGGGCGAAACTGAAATTCTCAAAAATAATCACAACTACAAGCCGAGTTAGCGTTAGAAATATAATTGAGTTCGCGAGAGAGGGTGCAAAACAAATCACAAGCGAATAAAGAGTATGACAAACGAATTTGTTTTACCGAGGTTCGGTTTTTTTTTGCAAACCTACTCCCCGTTGAGGGGGCCACAAAGTGAGAGCACCTAGAGGGGGGGGGGGGGGTGAATAGGTGATCCTGTGAAACTTGAAAACTTAAGCCACAAAACTTGGTTAATCGTTAGCACAATAATTTCCAAGTGGCTTAGAGAGGAGTCAAAACACAATAACCACAATAAATCAATCACAGAGATGGCACAGTGGTTATCCCGTGGTTCGGCCAAGACCAACGCTTGCCTACTCCATGTTGTGGCGTCCCAACGGATGAGGGTTGCAATCAACCCCTCTCAAGCGGTCCAAAGACCCACTTGAATACCACGGTGTTTTGCTTGCTTTTTCTCAATCCCGTTTGCGAGGAATCTCCACAACTTGGAGCCTCTCGCCCTTACACTTGAAATTCACAAAGAAGCACGGAGCAAGGGAGGGATTAGCAACGCACTCAAGACAAGAAATCACAGCAACACCACGCACACAAGTCGCAACGAGAGCTCACAACACAACTCAAAGAGTTCACTACTCAACTAGAGCTCTAATTGCTATCGCAAAGAATCAAAGGCGCGGAATCGATGTCTTGGTGCTTAGGAATGTTGTAGGAATGCTTGGTGTGCTCCTCCATGCGCCTAGGGGTCCCTTTTATAGCCCCAAGGCAGCTAGGAGCCGTTGAGAGCAATCTGGGAAGGCTGATCTTGCCTTCTGTCGACTGGCGCACCGGACACTGTCCGGTGCCAGATTTCTTTCCTTAACAAGCGTAGCCGACCGTTGGCAGCCAGAGAGCCGTTGACGCACCGGACATGTCCGGTGCACACCGGACAGTCCGGTGCCCCCTTCTAGCCGTTGGCTTGGCCACGTGTCCCGCGCAGATCGCGCGGCCGACCGTTGGCCCAGCCGACCGTTGGCTCACCGGACAGTCCGGTGCACACCGGACAGTCCGGTGAATTATAGTCGTACGTCGCCGGTGAATTTCCGAGAGCGGCCAGTTCGCGCAAGCCAGCCTGGCGCACCAGACACTGTCCGGTGCACCACCGGACAGTCCGGTGCTCCCAGACTGAGCAGAGTCTTGGCTGCTCGAGCCAAGACAATTCCAATTCGATTTTTCCTGTTTCTAGCACTTAGACACAATACATTAGTCCATAAAACAATGTACTAAGTCTGAGAAACATACCTTTATCCTTGGTTTGTACTTTGTCCACCATTTTACATTTAAGCACTTGTGTTAGACACTAAATCACCAAAATACTTAGAAATGGCCCAAAGGCACATTTCCCTTTCAATCTCCCCCTTTTTGGTGATTTATGCCAACACAATATAAAGCAGGTAACAAATACAAAATCAATTCAAATAAGAACTCAACTTGTTTTGATTCAAATTTGACATATATGGATCACTCTTTGCTACCACTTGGTTTGTTTTTGCAAATCAAATTCAAATTTCTATCTCTAAGTCAAACACTCATGTTAAGACATAAAGAGAGTCATTCCAAGAGAAATTGATTCAAGATTTCAAAAACTCCCCTTTTTCCCATAATCAACATTTCTCCCCACAAGAAGCCAACTTTTGACAAGATACAATAAAAGAGTTTTGACAAACCAAAAGCTCTATTCTACTATTTTCAAAATCTCTCAAGTGGTAGCTGATCCATTTATCGCTTTGGCCTTTATCTTCTCCCCCTTTGGCATCAAGCACCAAAACGGAATCAATCTTGGCCCTTGAACCCCATTGCCTCACCAAAATCTTCAATAAGAATACAAAGGCAATAAGCATGAGATGAACTTGGAATAAGTTACCCTCTCATCGGAGTGCAGTGGAAGTCTTTCATGGTCCAAGTCCACCTTTTCCCTTTCAAACCCTCCTTTGAGACTAAAGAAAACTCAAGCACATGGTTAGTCTCAAAAGGTCAAGTTGTAGCACAGCTCCCCCTAAATATGTGCATCACTTGCATAAGGACTTGTGAGGTCCGGGGAGTGTTTGTACAACTTGAGCACCATAAGTAAGCAACGAAATGCATAAGAAATATGATCAATGGCATAAACACATGTATGCTATAAATCAATCCAGGTTCCGCGAATCTAAGACATTTAGCTCACTACGCAACCTGCAAAAGGTCTTCTCATCTAGAGGCTTGGTAAAGATATCGGCTAGCTGGTTCTCGGTGCTAACATGAAACACTTCGATATCTCCCTTTTGCTGGTGGTCTCTCAAAAAGTGATGCCGGATGTCTATGTGCTTTGTGCGGCTGTGTTCAACAGGATTTCCGTCATGCGGATAGCACTCTCATTATCACATAGGAGTGGGACTTTGCTCAGATTGTAGCCAAAGTCCCTGAGGGTTTGCCTCATCCAAAGTAGTTGCGCGCAACACTGTCCTGTGAAAGGGAATTAGGCTTACACCTAGTTCCTAAATAGTTTTGGTGGTTGAATCGCCCAACACAAACAATTGGACTAACTAGTTTGCTCTAGATTATATGTTTTACAGGTGCCAAAAGTTCATCTATAACTATGCTAAATCGACTGTCCGGAATACCGTAGATTATTCCGGACAGGAGAAGCTTTTTGGAAAAACAGGCCAAGCGCGGACCGTCCGGGCCCTTGCGGCGGACCGTCCGCAACACTAGAATGACTCTCGGACAGAACCAATGCAAAAATACAAGTTTCCATTACGGACTGTCCGAAGGAAAAGCAAAGACCGTCCGAGCCCTCGCGCGGACCGTCCGGCCTTAGGCGCGGACCGTCCGGTCGGTAAGAAACCGAAAAACCCGAAGGTAACGGGTTCGGAGAAATGAATTATAGGGGGCCTCGCGGACCGTCCGGGGTGCACGACCGGACCGTCCGCGACTGGCTCTGTCTGACATCTGACGACGCATTAAATGCAATATAGCCGTTGATATAGCCGTTACTGCTGACCGTTGCATTTTCAGCCGTTGATCTACAGGGGCGGACCGTCCGCACCAGGAGGGCGGACCGTCCGCGCTCGGCAGAATGGCCCAACGGCTAGGAAGTGGTTGGTGGCTATAAATACAACCCCAACCACCTCCATTCACTTCATCCAAGCATTCCAACCTTCAACATTCAATACAAGAGCTAGCACTCCATTCCAAGACACATTCAAAGCCTCCACCTCTCCAAGTTTCACAATTGAGAAAAGAGATCATTAGTGATTAGTGACTTGAGAGAGGAAGTGATCCGTGTGTTACTTGTCGCTCTTGTTGCTTGGCTTTTTAATCGTGCTTTCTTGATTCCTTCATTGCGATCAAACTCACTTGTAATTGAGGCAAGAGACACCAAACTTGTGGTGGTCCTTGTGGGAACTTTGTGTTCCAAGTGATTAAGAAAAGAAAGCTCACTCGATCCGTGGATCGTTTGAGAGAGGGAAGGGTTGAAAGAGACCCGGCCTTTGTGGCCTCCTCAACGGGGAGTAGGTTTGCAAGAACCGAACCTCGGTAAAACAAATCTTCGTGTCTCACTTGCTTATTCGCTTGGGATTTGTTTTGCGCCCTCTCTCCCGGACTCGTTTCTTTATTACTAACGCTAACCCGGCTTGTAGTTGTGTTTATATTTGTAAATTTCAGTTTCGCCCTATTCACCCCCCCCTCTAGGCGACTTTCAATTGGTATCGGAGCCCGGTGCTTCATTAGAGCCTAACCGCTCGAAGTGATGTCGGGAGATCACGCCAAGAAGGAGATGGAGACCGGCGACGACAAGCCCACTACAAGCCAAGGGAGCACTTCATCTTCATCAGAAGAGTCCCGCACCAAGAGAAGAGAGAAGAAGAAGAAATTCTCCAAGCGGAAGGAGAAAAGATCTTCCTCTTCTCACCATAAGGAGAAGAAGGAAAAATCTTCTCACAAGCCGCATCGGAGTGGGGACAAGCACAAAAGGATGAGGAAGGTGGTCTTCTACGAGACCGACACTTCATCGACCTCCACCTCCGGCTCCGACGCGGCGTCCGTCACTTCTAAACGCCAAGAGCGTAAGAAGTATAGTAAGATCCCCCTACGCTACCCTCGCGTTCCTAAACATACACCTTTACTTTCCGTCCCATTAGGCAAACCACCAACTTTTAATGGTGAAGATTATGCTATGTGGAGTAATTTAATGCAATTTCATCTAATCTCTCTCCACAAAAGATTATGGGATGTTGTTGAGTATGGTGTACAGGTACCATCCGTAGGGGATGAGGACTACGACACGGACGAAGTGGCCCAAATCGAGCACTTCAACTCCCAAGCCACAACCATTCTCCTTGCCTCTTTAAGCAAGGAGGAATACAACAAAATACAAGGGTTGAAGAACGCCAAGGAGATTTGGGACCTACTCAAGACGGCGCATGAGGGTGATGAACTCACCAAGATCACCAAGCGGGAAACGATCGAGGGGGAGCTCGGTCGCTTCCGTCTTCGCCAAGGGGAGGAGCCACAAGACATGTACAACCGGCTCAAGACCTTGGTGAACCAAGTGCGCAACCTCGGGAGCACAAAATGGGATGACCACGAAGTGGTTAAGGTTATTCTGAGAGCCCTTATTTTCCTTAACCCTACTCAAGTACAATTAATTCGTGGCAATCCTAGATATACACAAATGACCCCCGAGGAAGTCATCGGGAATTTTGTTAGTTTTGAATGCATGATTAAGGGCTCCAAGAAGATCAACG
Organism: Zea mays; assembly: GCF_902167145.1. Lineage (NCBI taxonomy): Eukaryota > Viridiplantae > Streptophyta > Magnoliopsida > Poales > Poaceae > Zea > Zea mays. The sequence continues at coordinate 119,171,091 of NC_050101.1, read as the reverse complement.
AGCTTGATGAGCCTTCCACATCCGAGGCGCAACCCGTGGCCTTCAAGGCAACGGAGGAGAAGAAGGAGGAGTCTACACCAAGTAGACAACCAATTGACGCCTCCAAGCTCGACAACGAGGAGATGGCCCTAATCATCAAAAGCTTCCGGCAAATCCTCAAGCAACGGAAGGGGAAGGACTACAAATCTCGTTCCAAGAAGGTTTGCTACAAATGTGGTAAGCCCGGTCACTTTATTGCTAAATGTCCATTATCAAGTGACAGTGACAGGGACAACGACAAGAGGGGCAAAAGGAAGGAGAAGAAGAAGTACTACAAGAAGAAGGGCGGCGATGCCCATGTTTGTCGGGAGTGGGACTCCGACGAAAGCTCAAGCGACTCCTCCGACGACGAGGACGCCGCCAACATCGCCGTCACCAAAGGCCTCCTCTTCCCCAACGTCGGCCACAAGTGCCTCATGGCCAAGGACGGCAAAAAGAAGGTAAAATCAAAGTCCTCCACTAAATATGAAACATCTAGTGATGAGGATGATAAAAATGAGGAGGATAACTTGCGTATTCTTTTTGCCAACCTTAACATGGAACAAAAAGAAAAATTAAATGAGCTAATTAGTGCTATCCATGAAAAGGACGATCTCTTGGACTCCCAAGAGGACTTCCTAATCAAGGAAAACAAGAAACATGTTAAGGTTAAAAATGCTTATGCTCTAGAAAGAGAAAAATGTGAAAAATTATCTAGTGAGCTAAGCACTTGCCATGAGATTTTAGACAACCTTAGAAATGAAAATGCTAATTTGTTGGCTAAGGTTGATTCTCATGTTTGCATTGATCCTAGAAATGATGATGTTGACTTGCTTGCTAGGATTGATGAATTGAATGCTTCCATCGCTAGCCTTAGAAATGAGAATGAGAAATTAATTGCTAAGGCTAAGGATTTTGATATTTGCAATGCTACTATTTCCGACCTTAGAACTAAAAATGATATGTTGCATGCTAAGGTTGTTGAACTAAAATCTTGCAAACCCTCTACATCTAATGTTGAGCATATTTCCATTTGTATTAGATGTAGAGATATTAATGTTGATGCTATCCATGATCACCTAGCCTTAATTAAAAAACAAAATGATCACATAGCTCAACTAAATGCTAAGATTAGAGAGCATGACTTAGAAAATGAAAAATTTAAATTGGCTAGAAGCATGCTCTATAATGGGAGACGCCCTGGCATCAAGGATGGCATTGGCTTCCAAAGGGGAGACAATGTCAAACTTAATGCCCCACCTAAAAATTTGTCTAACTTTGTTAAGGGCAAGGCTCCCATGCCTCAGGATAACGAGGGTTACATTTTGTACCCTGCCGGTTATCCCGAGAGCAAAATCAGGAGAATTCACTCTAGGAAGTCTCACTCTGGCCCTAACCATGCTTTTATGTATAAGGGTGAGACATCTAGCTCTAGGCAACCAACCCGTGCCAAACTGCCTAGAAAGAAAACTCCTAATGCATCAAATGATCATGCCATTTCATTTAAAACTTTTGATGCATCTTATGTGCTTACTAGCAAATCCGGCAAAGTAGTTGCCAAATTTGTTGGGGGCAAACACAAGGGCTCCAAGACTTGTGTTTGGGTACCCAAAGTTCTTGTATCTAATGCCAAAGGACCCAAAACAGTTTGGGTACCTAAAGTCAAGAACTAAATTTGTTTTGTAGGTTTATGCATCCGGGGGCTCAAGTTGGATACTCGACAGCGGGTGCACAAACCACATGACCGGGGAGAAAAGGATGTTCTCCTCATATGAGAAAAACAAAGATCCCCAACGAGCTATCACATTTGGGGATGGAAATCAAGGGTTGGTCAAAGGTTTGGGTAAAATTGCTATTTCACCTGACCATTCCATTTCCAATGTTTTTCTTGTTGATTCATTAGATTACAACCTGCTTTCTGTTTCCCAATTATGTCAAATGGGCTACAACTGTCTTTTTACTGATATAGGTGTCACTGTCTTTAGAAGAAGTGATGATTCAATAGCATTTAAGGGTGTGTTAGAGGGTCAGCTATACTTAGTAGATTTTGATAGAGCTGAGCTCGACACATGTTTAATTGCTAAGACTAACATGGGTTGGCTCTGGCACCGCCGACTAGCCCATGTTGGGATGAAGAATCTTCATAAGCTTCTAAAGGGAGAGCACATTTTAGGACTAACCAATGTTCATTTTGAGAAAGACAGGATTTGTAGCGCATGCCAAGCAGGGAAGCAAGTTGGCACTCATCATCCACACAAGAACATAATGACGACTGACAGGCCACTGGAGCTCCTACACATGGATCTATTCGGCCCGATCGCTTACATAAGCATCGGCGGGAGTAAGTACTGTCTAGTTATTGTGGATGATTATTCTCGCTTCACTTGGGTATTCTTTTTACAGGAAAAATCTCAAACCCAAGAAACCTTAAGGGGATTCTTGAGACGAGCTCAAAATGAGTTCGGCTTAAGGATCAAGAAAATAAGAAGCGACAATGGGACGGAGTTCAAGAACTCTCAAATTGAAAGCTTCCTTGAGGAGGAGGGCATCAAGCATGAGTTCTCTTCTCCCTACACGCCACAACAAAACGGTGTAGTGGAGAGGAAGAATCGAACTCTATTGGACATGGCAAGAACCATGCTTGATGAGTACAAGACACCGGACCGGTTTTGGGCCGAAGCGGTCAACACCGCCTGCTACGCCATCAACCGGTTATATCTTCACCGAATCCTCAAGAAGACATCATATGAACTCCTAACCGGTAAAAAGCCCAACATTTCGTATTTTAGAGTTTTTGGTAGCAAATGCTTCATTCTTATTAAAAGAGGTAGAAAATCTAAATTTGCTCCTAAAACTGTAGAAGGCTTTTTACTTGGCTATGATTCAAACACAAGGGCATATAGGGTCTTTAACAAGTCCACTGGACTAGTTGAAGTCTCTTGTGACGTTGTGTTTGATGAAACTAACGGCTCTCAAGTAGAGCAAGTTGATCTTGATGAGATAGGTGAAGAAGAGGCTCCATGCATCGCGCTAAGGAACATGTCCATTGGGGATGTGTGTCCTAAGGAATCCGAAAAGCCTCCAAATGCACAAGATCAACCATCCTCCTCAATGCAAGCATCTCCACCAACTCAAAATGAGGATGAAGCTCGAGTTGATGAAGTAGAAGATCAAGCAAATGAGCCACCTCAAGATGATGGCATTGATCAAGGGGGAGATGCAAATGAGGAAGACAAGGAGGAAGAAGAGCAAAGGCCACCACACCCAAGAGTCCACCAAGCAATCCAACGAGATCACCCAGTCGACACCATCCTTGGCGATATTCATAAGGGGGTAACCACTAGATCTCGTGTTGCTCATTTTTGTGAACATTACTCTTTTGTTTCCTCTATTGAGCCACACAGGGTAGAGGAAGCACTTCAAGATTCGGATTGGGTGGTGGCAATGCAAGAGGAGCTCAACAACTTCACTAGAAATGAGGTATGGCATTTAGTTCCACGTCCTAACCAAAATGTTGTAGGAACCAAATGGGTCTTCCGCAACAAGCAAGATGAGCATGGTGTGGTGACAAGGAACAAAGCTCGACTTGTGGCCAAAGGATACTCCCAAGTCGAAGGTTTGGATTTCGGTGAAACCTATGCACCCGTAGCTAGGCTTGAGTCAATTCGCATATTATTAGCCTATGCTACTTACCATGGCTTTAAGCTTTATCAAATGGACGTGAAAAGTGCCTTCCTCAACGGACCAATCAAGGAAGAGGTCTATGTTGAGCAACCTCCCGGCTTTGAAGACAGTGAGTATCCTAATCATGTCTATAGGCTCTCTAAGGCGCTTTATGGGCTCAAGCAAGCCCCAAGAGCATGGTATGAATGCCTAAGAGATTTCCTTATTGCTAATGGCTTCAAAGTTGGCAAGGCCGATCCTACACTCTTTACTAAAACTCTTGAAAATGACTTGTTTGTATGCCAAATTTATGTTGATGATATTATATTTGGGTCTACTAACGAGTCTACATGTGAAGAGTTTAGTAGGATCATGACACAGAAATTCGAGATGTCGATGATGGGGGAGTTGAAGTATTTTCTAGGATTCCAAGTCAAGCAACTCCAAGAGGGCACCTTCATTAGCCAAACGAAGTACATTCAAGACATTCTTGCTAAGTTTGGGATGAAGGATGCCAAACCCATCAAGACACCCATGGGAACTAATGGGCATCTCGACCTCGACACGGGAGGTAAGTCCGTGGATCAAAAGGTATACCGGTCAATGATTGGTTCATTGCTTTATTTATGTGCATCTCGACCGGACATTATGCTTTCCGTTTGCATGTGTGCAAGATTCCAATCCGACCCTAAGGAATCACACCTTACGGCCGTAAAACGAATCTTGAGATATTTGGCTTATACTCCTAAGTTTGGGCTTTGGTATCCTAGGGGATCCACATTTGATTTGATTGGATATTCGGATGCCGATTGGGCGGGGTGTAAAATCAATAGGAAGAGCACATCAGGGACTTGCCAGTTCTTGGGAAGATCCTTGGTGTCTTGGGCTTCAAAGAAGCAAAATTCGGTTGCTCTTTCCACCGCCGAAGCCGAGTACATTGCCGCAGGTCATTGTTGCGCGCAATTGCTTTGGATGAGGCAAACCCTGCGGGACTACGGTTACAAATTAACCAAAGTCCCTTTACTATGTGATAATGAGAGTGCAATCAAAATGGCCGACAATCCCGTCGAGCATAGCCGCACTAAGCACATAGCCATTCGGTATCATTTTCTTAGGGATCACCAACAAAAGGGAGATATCGAGATTTCATACATTAATACTAAAGATCAATTAGCCGATATCTTTACCAAGCCTCTTGATGAACAATCTTTTAACAAACTTAGGCATGAGCTAAATATTCTTGATTCTAGGAATTTCTTTTGTTAACTTGCACCCATAGCTCATTTGTATACCTTTGATCGTATCTCTTTCATATGCTATGACTAATGTGTTTTCAAGTCCATTTCAAACCAAGTCATAGGTGTATTGAAAGGGAATTAGAGTCTTCGGCGAAGACAAAGGCTTCCACTACGTAACTCATCCTTCGCCGTCGCTCCAAGCAACTCTCCATTCTAGGGGAAGAAATCATGAGCACCAAGCAAAAGGACTTCGTCTTTGGTATAATCTTAACTCATTTATTTATGACCCAAGGGGAAGGAAACACTTCGAGGGCTCTAATGCTTCCGTTTTTGGCGATTCATGCCAAAGGGGGAGAAAGTAAGAGCCCAAAGCAAAAGGACCGCACCACCACCAATTTCAAAAACTTAAGTGTTGAATATTTTTCAATTGATATCCTATTGTGTTCAAAAGGGGGAGAAAGTAGTATTTCAAAATGACATATCAAAAACCCTCTTGAACACTAAGAGGAGGATCTCATTTAGGGGGAGTTTTGTTTAGTTAAAGGAAAAGCATTTGAAACAGGGGGAGAAAATTTCAAATCTTGAAAATGCTTCTCAAAATCTTATTCATTTGCCTTTGACTATTTGCAAAAGAACTTTGAAAAGGATTTACAAAAGAGTTTGCAAAAACAAAACATGTGGTGCAAGCGTGGTCCAAAATGTTATATAAGAAAGAAACAATCCATGCATATCTTGCAAGTATTTATATTGGCTAAATTCCAAGCAACCTTTGCACTTATATTATGCAAACTAGTTCAATTATGCACTTCCATATTTGCTTTGGTTTGTGTTGGCATCAATCACCAAAAAGGGGGAGATTGAAAGGGAATTAGGCTTACACCTAGTTCCTAAATAGTTTTGGTGGTTGAATCGCCCAACACAAACAATTGGACTAACTAGTTTGCTCTAGATTATATGTTTTACAGGTGCCAAAAGTTCATCTATAACTATGCTAAATCGACTGTCCGGAATACCGTAGATTATTCCGGACAGGAGAAGCTTTTTGGAAAAACAGGCCAAGCGCGGACCGTCCGGGCCCTTGCGGCGGACCGTCCGCAACACTAGAATGACTCTCGGACAGAACCAATGCAAAAATACAAGTTTCCATTACGGACTGTCCGAAGGAAAAGCAAAGACCGTCCGAGCCCTCGCGCGGACCGTCCGGCCTTAGGCGCGGACCGTCCGGTCGGTAAGAAACCGAAAAACCCGAAGGTAACGGGTTCGGAGAAATGAATTATAGGGGGCCTCGCGGACCGTCCGGGGTGCACGACCGGACCGTCCGCGACTGGCTCTGTCTGACATCTGACGACGCATTAAATGCAATATAGCCGTTGATATAGCCGTTACTGCTGACCGTTGCATTTTCAGCCGTTGATCTACAGGGGCGGACCGTCCGCACCAGGAGGGCGGACCGTCCGCGCTCGGCAGAATGGCCCAACGGCTAGGAAGTGGTTGGTGGCTATAAATACAACCCCAACCACCTCCATTCACTTCATCCAAGCATTCCAACCTTCAACATTCAATACAAGAGCTAGCACTCCATTCCAAGACACATTCAAAGCCTCCACCTCTCCAAGTTTCACAATTGAGAAAAGAGATCATTAGTGATTAGTGACTTGAGAGAGGAAGTGATCCGTGTGTTACTTGTCGCTCTTGTTGCTTGGCTTTTTAATCGTGCTTTCTTGATTCCTTCATTGCGATCAAACTCACTTGTAATTGAGGCAAGAGACACCAAACTTGTGGTGGTCCTTGTGGGAACTTTGTGTTCCAAGTGATTAAGAAAAGAAAGCTCACTCGATCCGTGGATCGTTTGAGAGAGGGAAGGGTTGAAAGAGACCCGGCCTTTGTGGCCTCCTCAACGGGGAGTAGGTTTGCAAGAACCGAACCTCGGTAAAACAAATCTTCGTGTCTCACTTGCTTATTCGCTTGGGATTTGTTTTGCGCCCTCTCTCCCGGACTCGTTTCTTTATTACTAACGCTAACCCGGCTTGTAGTTGTGTTTATATTTGTAAATTTCAGTTTCGCCCTATTCACCCCCCCCTCTAGGCGACTTTCATCCTGCGGCAACATACTCGACCTCAGTGGTGGATAGGGCAACGGAAGTTTGTTTCTTAGAGTTCCATGACACTAGGGACCTTCATAAGAATTGGCACGTCCCCGACGTACTTTTCCTATCGACCTTACATCCAGCATAGTCAGAATCTGAATATCCAATCAGGTCAAAGGTAGACCCCTTTGGATACCAGAGCCCGAAACAAGGCGTAGCAACTAAATATCTAAGGATTCGCTTCACTGCCACTAAGTGACACTCCTTAGGATCGGATTGAAATCTAGCACACATGCATATGCTAAGCATAATATCCGGTCTACTAGCACACAAATAAAGTAAAGACCCTATCATAGACC